>NC_070594.1:21610463-22210463 GCF_027409825.1 Scomber japonicus
CATGGGCATTAATCGCCAAGGGGAGGATAAGCAAATCGCAGTTAGTGTTTTTTGTGTGTTGCTTTTTAAAAAAATGTATTTATTTTTTCTGACACACAGGGCGGTTACTCACAAAAATGTGAAGGTTTACTTCAGGCCATAGCGCTCGTGTATCTGTTTATATTTCTTCATGCTGATGTCTGAGTGTGCTGTGGAAATTTCAACCTGTGCCCTTTTATAAATATTGCAATGATAATGATCTCAAATATATGAAAATATGAATAATATCTGACTGGAAACAACTCTAAAATGTCAGTAAATAGAATAAACAATATTAAGCATATAAACAATATCGGTATCAGTCATTCAATGCTGTCCTCTATCCTCCTCCCTCTGCTGCTGGATGTGAGGCAGCAGGCTTTAGCTTGTTCATAACTGTTCGCTATTAGCTTGTGTAAAGCGTGCCGGCAGACTGTGGGTGAAGCAGTTCAAAATATCCCCCTTTTCTGCATGTTTATGCTTGTTGAACAGGTGCTTTGATAAATCACTCTTACCGGCCTTTTATTTTGGAAATCTGCACATTGGGGTGTCGTCAACTGGAGTAAAAGGTAACCTTTAGCTTTACTTGGTTTCACTGTCTCCATCATTCTGTGTGTGTGTGTGTGTGTGTGTCCCGCCCTCATTGAAACCCTGACACACACACGCAGACAGACAGACAGACAGACAGAGAGAGTGTGAGAGAGAGGAAGAGAGCAGAGGACACCATGACACCAAAACGCAGTAGAGACTCTCAGTGTAGTTTTTTCCCTCCTGTTCATTCAGTTTAAGTGCTACACCTCCAGTCTTTTAAACTGCTCGGGGAAAACCCAATGTACTTGGAACGAGGGTCTGAATAAATCACCAAAACGGAGCCGCGGCCTCTCCACTCGCATCCCGTCAAACTGTCCCGCTCTCGTCCCGAGAAAATGCAGAGGTTTAAGCCGTCCTCGAATAGCGGAGCGTTCCCCGGTACGAGGCAAGCTCCTTTTTTGTTGTAATGAACATCTGCTTTAAGGGGCAGGAAAAGTTAAGCTACATTAACCTAGGGCAGCTTGTTCTGTATTTTATTTTTATTTTTTTCATTGAATAACAGCAGGATGTTTTTTTTTTTCCTTCATTTTTTTTGTACTAAGCAAGAGAGATAAATGGCATGAATAAAACATTCTGACAAGAACAGATGCAGCGGCGTTTATTTGCGCGAGAGGAGAAATGCTGGGAACAGAGAGAGAGAGAGAGAGATTGCAGGACTAGTTTTTCTTTTGGCAGAGTAAGCAAACAGCAGCAGTCCGCTAGTCAAGCTGTAAGATTTCTCAGCTAATTCATTTTCCAAGAAGCAGTATTTCCTCATTTAGAAGCCCCACTCGCTCCCCGGCCGTGCACTTTAGTCAGTGTCACTGTCAAACATTGAAGGTAAACGTGTGCCCAAAGTGGTTAAAAATAAATGCTTTGTCCTGTGGTGAGAGTGCATTTTTCATCATCAGGACAGACTACGGTGTCAGATATATATATGTATGCTTCCAGTTTAATTTAACAGAGATGGATCAATGGCCTCGCACAATTCTGCCACTTGTTGTTATCGACACAGCGAGTTAAAGGCCGGTACGTTCTTAAGATCCGACGGGGCATTAACAACATGAGTTAAGGTAGTATGAATGCCCACATTGACACTCAGGTGCAATCTCTTTTGGGACGGTACACCGCAATAATTCTCCCAACATGTCAATGGGCTAATCACCCTGGCTCTCCTCCCACAATCCATCAGTGTCTGGAGGACGGGGGGCTTCAGGGTTCTGGCAGCTGTTGTCAGACTGAGTCAATCTGTTATGGTCTACGCCAGCCCCGGCGCAGGAGGAGGGGAGGGAGGGGAGAGAGGAGAGAGGAAAAGCTCTCTGGAGGACACAGCGAGCACGGCTGCTGCCACTGCCATGGCAAGATAACAAGAGGATTTATTTGTTAGGAGGGCAGGATTTCAGGGCTCGTGTGTTAATTTTTCTGCGTTACCCATTAACTCTCTCCTCTGTCTAATATGTGCAGGGGAACGCTGCTGCTGCGCTGGATCAAGTATGACTAAAGGAGGAAAAGGATTGTATAAATGAAAAAGATGACAGGAGAGCTTAAGTAAATTGATTTGTAGATGGACAGGAAATGAATTTGAAACAACTTAGCTGATTTCTTAACTAGGGCTGCAGCTAAAGGAAGATGGGTCCATCATTAGTTGATTGATCTTTAAAACGTCAAAAAACGATGAAAAATGTCTCCCAAAGCTCAAGATAGAACCTAAAATGTATTTTTTTTATCTCTACTAACAGCCTACAACGAAATTATATTCCCTTTACTAAAGAAAGCAGAAAATATTCACATTTAAGAGGCTGGAAGCAGAGAATTTTTACTTTTTTTTTCCTTAAATGATGAATCAATTATCAAAATAGCTGTCCATCATGTTCAGTTTCACATCTTTGAGCTACAGACTGTTCTTGGGACAAAATAAGACAAAGATGTCACTTTTGTCTCTGTGAGCATTTTTAAAAACTTTTCAGACATTGAATGGACTAAATGATAAATCGACTAATTAAGAAAGTAATCTTTAAACTAACGAGATGATGACATTAATTGTTACTGCTATTAATGTAATATGCCACAAATATGAGGAGCAACACTGATTTAAATGCATTGACATCATTGTGTTGATGTGACACCTGTGTTTAGTCTTAAAGTGTTAACTATGTTTCATACAGAGCCAGTTAGTGTTGGCTTTAAACTCACAGCCAGTCAGTCTTTTTATATGAAGGAAAGAGCTTCACATCCCAAAAGGAAATGCCTTTTAAGATATTTATGCAAAACAGCATCAAAGTGATATATGTTTAAACAAGTCTTCTTCTTCTTTTTTTTTTATGGAACGAGGACAGTACTCAGCGGATTTAAATCACTTTTGAGCTATAGCCAGACATCGGCTATTTTTCTATGTGATTATCATGGCTTACAAACTAGGCCTATTTATGGATTTAGCCAAAATGTTGATATTGCGGGGCTGGCACAGAGCTGGTGTTGATGCTGGGAGAGGGGAATTGGCAGAGACCTCACAATTAGATTCAGTCGTCAAAGCAAATATTTATCGCGTTCGCCGACTATTCTGAATGCACAGCTGTTGGCAAGTAGTTTTTTCGAGGGCAGACAGAGGAGAAAGGCGCTGTAACTTACTTTTTTCCCCGTGTCATGTAGAGGTGGAGGTCACTCTGTAGAAAGTTGCGGAGCTTGACCTGCAGGTTTCTGTTGTAATATAAGCCTTTTTTCACAGTAGACCTTTTGTATAGGCGTTCCAAAAATAAGCACAGGTGTCACTTTTTACGTTATTGATGATCCAGATGTGTGTTCCAGTCAGCCAATACACACAATACCTGCCTTTACACATGAGTAGAACATCATTAATGCTGTCTTTCACACCAGCGTTTTACAGGCCAGACACACATCTGTTTATTTCGGCTTTTTTTTTTTTTTTTTCTCAATAAGAAATCCCAAACTGTGCGTGATCACAGGCGACACCAGCCGTAGCCACCGAAGGCTTCATCGTCACCGCCGCCGCCAGCCCCTCTCACATGTTAGACAGTTGTTCTCCACCACAGGGGGAACCCTAGAATAAAGTTATCTGTCCCCGCTGGCCTAATGTGTTCATAGTTGGGGGTCGGCGACATGAAAGCAGTTCAGACGCCGGAGCTTTAAATAACTCCGCGTCCCCGGCGCTCATCGTAAAAAGGATTGTTTTGGCCTTGAGACAACACTGAGAAAGTAATTTAATGTTAGTAGTGAAAGTGGATGTAAATTTTGGCTGATGCTACTCCTCCTCCCCACCGCCCTCCACACCTGCCTCGACATATATTATTTTTCTAGAGTACAACATTGACATCACTGACTGTTATTTTGAATGTATTTGGAGCCAAAAAGTCGTAATTCTTTAGACATTTGGCATTCAGGACTGCAAAGGCTACAAATGACAATGTGCTAAGAAAATGTAAGTAACTAAATAACACTTAAAATGTAAGTAGATTTATATGCCCCACTAAAAAAGTGTAGGGTTTCAAAATTGTGCCAGAACAAATTTTCACCTGTGAATAAAGGTGAATTAGTGACATCATTGATTTTCCACCTCCTCTCATCTTGTACTCCCCACACTAAAAAGTCAGGATCGAGCAGACACTTGTGCCTTCAACTTCGACGTCTCTACAGCGAGAGAGAGAGAGAGAGGGAGAGGTGGTGGGGGAAAAGAGAAAAAAAGAGGTTTTGTTTTGACACATGAGAGGCTCTGCTGCCGGGAACTTGACACGTATTAAATCACTGCAGCGAGCGTCCACTCTGTAACACAAAAAGACTCTTCATTCTTTTCCTCCTCCACCCCCCTCCGTTCCTCTTCCCCCGTCTCGGACAAAACTGTTGGAAGCGCTCGCAGTTGTGACTCGCTGGATTCACTTTGCTCCAGATAGAGCGCGATTACAGCCCAGGCCCGCTCCATTAAAGGTCGGCCCTGCCCTTTCCAAACTGTGACATTCGGCGCGTGAAATGTCCCAAGCTCTTGATTAATGGCAAGAATTGACTTAAACGTAACTCTGTTTAGCTGTGGAGAGACTTATCTGATGCTGCACCTGGTTTGGGAAAAAAGCCACACAACTTCTTATTTAGACTGAGATTACATTAGAAATATTAAGCTGGAAATGCTACCCCTGACATTCATAAGGAGGAAACTAATATATTTAGCTGAAGAAGGGGAATTACTATTGATTCATGAGGCTTATCATCGCCATATTTTTCACTTTGTAAAGAAACAAGCAATGCAAAATAAGGAACTAGCTACAAAGTGAACACCACTGTGGAGAAAAAGCTTGAAATATCAGGCATGCTAACAGCTAAACATATGAAACGGTTATCTAAAAAGAATTTCAAGGCATTTAAGCGAATGAGTGAGATGAAATGGTTTATATACTGTATAGAAATGTTAAGAGTGAAGCTGGTTGCCTGTTTCAGACGGGGGGGGGGGGGGGGGGGGGGTTTAGTTGATTGTCTGGGGGTGGACGGTGCATGACAGGCGTGTCTGTAGCTTTCTTATACCCTCAGATTCCTCTTTTCCCGTTTCATCTCTGCCTAAAGTAATTACGCACTCACAAATAGTTAAATGAGTACCATGTGGCAGCCTGTAATTAGATTTTTTTGGGAATGAATGGGTCAAATACCAACTGCAAGGCATTCAAGCACAAAAACTCCCTCTGAAAACAGGAAGGGGCGATGTAGTCGGTGACACGCCGCGTTACAGGACGTCTTAGGTGGTAGGAGAGAAGCTTGTTTGAACTTCGCTTGCCAAAAAACGTGTTAGTTTCCACATCAGATAGACTTACATCTGGAATTTCCAGAATATTGAACGTGTCGATAAGCTATTATCAGTCAGTGCTGCTCATCACTGATAGGATCTGAGGTTCTGATTTTACACAACCAGCTGGAAATGTGTCAGTCAGAAAAAAAGGTCTAAAGGTACAAACTGAGCTTTCTAAACCCCTTTTGAAAAGAAGCTGTTGCTATTTCAAAGGTTTTTACACTGTGCAAAGAAACAAGACTGGACAAGTTAAGTTCAAACAGGTCACAGTTTGAACCTTTGGGCAACAAAATGACACCTTTTTGACCTCTCAACAAGTGACCATAAATGTTCCTGGAGCATTTTTTGGTAGATTCCAGATGATTCTACCTCCCTCCCTGAAGCTAAATGTTACTGATATTATCTGTAACTACATGTTCACGTAGGTTCTTCTCTGATCAGTCATCAGCGTCTCTGCTCCAGGATGGCTGATTAATTCAGGAAGCTCCTCAGCACCGACTTTGTAGACTAATCAAGAAAAGCTGGGTTAGCTAATTTATTTGCCATATCAGAAAGCAAACTGTGACACGTGTGTGCACAGAAATATGATGGTGGCATAATGTTTGTGATCACAAATGAGATAAGTGCAAATTATACTTTGACTTATTCTTCCAGATTTAATTTTCTTTTAATTAACTTCTTTCTTTCTTTCTTTTTTTTTCTCCTTCCTCTCTCTGCTCTCTCTCTCACCGCTGGAGACTCCAGAGCGAACACACCCAACGTCTGTTTATACAAAACACATTTAACCAGACACGCTGGTCAGTTAATTACACTGTCATTGTGTTACTCTCATACAGCCAGAAGACTATAAGATGCTTCCAAATGTGTGTGCAGTGAACTTGTTAAAATGTAAAAAAGCTGCATACTTTCACACACTTATTCTCTGGTAGCAGTGACCTTCATCAAGATCACTTCTTTTAACTGCTGCTTGTGTTTCATATTGGATTTCAAAGGAGTAAGGACACCAGTGAATGCTTTGACACACTCTGGATTGGAGTCGGAGAGTAAAATGTCAGCCCCATTTTCTATTCATTCAATTAAGTATCTGTTCTGAATCTGAATCCCAAAAAGACCCCTACGACAAAGAGCCATTGTGTATTTCCATTTCTTCCCTTTTTACTCAACATAGAGACTTTTAACTCTATTAATAATGTAACAATCCTATAGGAGTATATCATGACTGCCAGTTTCAGCTATTTTAACTTCATATGTGAGAAATGGGGTGATGTCTGTGATGTTGGCATGGTGTACAGCTAAGGTTATCACAATAGCCTGTGAGCCCTAGCTGTGAGCCCTAGCTGCCGTTGCAATGGAGAAGAGGTGCTAATTATAGCAGTAATTAATTCAAAACCCTCCGTAGCCGAAGTCGCAAACAAAACGCGACGGCTTAGTTGATGAATTCAAGTTTCTTTAACACTGTAACTTTTTTTACCAGCTGTTAGCAGTACACATGACAGAGATTTAAGACTGGTGATTGGATGATTCTCGCCTGAAGTTGTAGTTAACTTTTCTCCCCCCCAAAAAAATCTTCTTGTATCTTCGACTTTTCATCAAAGAACCGGATATTTTCACACACAGATGTTCCTCATTTGTTCCCGATGATTTAAAAATAACTTCTCCCACTTCACAACTCCACTATTAATAATCTTCCTCATAAATAAGTCACAATTCAAGTTAATATGTAACCAGGCTGTGCAGGACTCCACGAGAAACATACAAATAGCCACATGCTTGCGAGGCTGCTGGACTCACAAGATCACGCAAGTTTATACACTTGACCAGTCAACGTCATGACTCCAGCTGCCTCGCAAAGGTAGGACGATGATAGTCAGTGACGGACAGATGGTTCATCCAATCACCTGCCAAGAATTTTTTTTTTTTTTATAACTCACCTGACCTTTTCCAACAAGTTTCCACGGACGATTTCTCCCATGGTCCTGTGTAACAAACCATCTGGTGCGTCAGGTTATCTTTTCTCACCACATCAAGAACTATTATCGTCTCACCTGGAGTTCACTCACTGAGAGACTCATCTTATGCTGTGATGCACATTCAGTCCTGTGACTCTGAGAGAAAGACTTCTGATCAAAGCAGTCGAATGTTTGACTGTGAAGTAAATCGTGGCAAAAAGGATTCAGTCCTCAATCATAGACACCGACCTTCAAAAACCAATCCCAGTGGAACCATTATATCAGGAAAGATACAAAACCAGCTGCAAGTTCTCAGCTCACTCTGTCCTTTTTAGTTTATGTGGAGCAGCAAAGTAACAATGCCAACTCGCCATATTTGGGACACAGAAGGATATACACAGTAATTAATTTTTTTGTCCCGCTGTGTGAGTTTCTGGCAAGGAAAAGCCAAGTCAGAAAAAAAAAAAAAAAAAATTAAAAATGTCAAAGTATTCTTTTTTAGAGGATTTTGGAGGTTGAAGCTCATTAGAAAAATGTTGTGGGGTAGGGGGGTGGGGGGGGGGGGGGGGGTTGTCCTGCGCCTCTGTTTGTCTGCTCCGACTCTAATTGGCTGTCACATTTCTCAATTCTCACCGACACAGTGAGAGTCTCTCCTCGCCTCGCCTCGGGCCCCGCGGGGAAGCTCGCGCTACGGCACTTTTTTTTATTCTCTTCTTCTTTTTTTTTCTTTTTTTTTACAGCAGCTGAGGCTTCAGTGACAGATTAGCACGAGCTGCAAAGCCACTATGCCGCGTTGTTGTTTATCACTCATCGCAGCCCGTATGCTAAAAAAAAAAAAAAACAACAAAAGTCTCATCGTCTCAGTGCAGATGTTGACAGATTGGATGGACAGATGCAGCCAAGTTGCCAGAGCTTTTTTTTTTTTAAGTATTTGATTTGATTTGTGTAACATTTGATTTGTCTTTTTTTTTTTTTTTTTTAAGATGAACAATCCCACAAGGACACGGGCACCTTAGTTTTGAATTACTCTCCTGTGTAATCTTTGTCACATTGCGGGAGCTTTGGAGTTTGGAAGTAACCCAGGCCCATCTGTCATTATGAACTCATTCCCCCCCCCCCCCCCCCCCCCCCCCCCTTGCTCCCTGGTTATTTCTCCCTGTCTCTTTCTGTTTATCCACATCTCTCCCTCTCTCTCTTCCTGTCCAAAGTAGTGTTCAGCAAGTTTTTTAAAAATGCACATCAGATAAGCCACGTGTGATGCTTCTTTGGAAAAAAAAAAAAAACACTACATGGCAGTTTTAAGTGTGTGTGTGTCTTCGTCCTCTCTTCACGCAGATGTATAAAGGTCATCACGCTCGTATATTTTGTGCTCGAGTGGGAGGCGGTCCACACGGAGAGCGATCTTGATTGCCGGGTCATCATCACACCGATACTCCTGATGATCATAACGGCCTCATTGTCATCTTAGAACCCAGCCAGCAGCAGCATCAGTAGGAAAGTTTACAGCACAGATGCACAGATAGGCGTGCACGGGCTTAAAGTTTGATACCGCCATTAAAAGCTGACTGAACAAAAAAAACCTCTTTAATCAGGCTTACACGGCAAGTACTTTATTTTCCATAAAGCACATTAGGGTCGGACTATACGACGATGTAAACCGTGAGCATTCTATAGCTAGGAACTAAAATCTCTGGTTGTATTAGACCATTATGGACAGTGATGGGTGCCAAAATGAGTGGGGGTTTGTTTTGTACTCCTGTTTTGTTTAGTTTAGTTCAGCTAAATTAAACCCTGGAGCAGTTTGTTGTTTGTTTAGGCAGGTGTGAACACCGCAATCGCAGTCAGGTGTGGACCAAAACACAACCAAAATCAAGATCTTGTGGAAGAGGTCTCGCTCTGGTAACAAACAAACTCTGGTATAGTGTGTTTGTGCTATGAACGTGATCTGACCCAGATTTGACCCAGATTTGACCCAACTGCAGGAAGCATTGCACATTTTTTTGGATTTAATAAGTAGTCAGATGCACTAGGATTTATCATTATTATTATTATTATTATTATTATTATTATTATTGTGCATTATGTAGAGGCATGTGCTCAATATGTCCTGCTAACCCTAACCTTAACCAGCATGTTGTCTTCGTGTAACATGAAGCAACACATTGTTCTCTAAACAATGTGTCCGCCCCCCCCCCCCCAAAAAAAAACCCAGCTTCTCAATTGAATTCCCACCAATACTATCTAATATTCAGTTACATATAACGGGATAGATTTATAGTTGTTTTAAAAATCAATCTTTGAATATGTGGAGTATGATTGTCTGTATGATTGCAAACACGCCTTTTGGCTCCTCACATCTCCTCTCACTATTGTTCCTGCTCTGACCGACTTACCGCAGCAGTTGAGGATGAACCCAGTTTTGGTTTCTGTCTGGACTCTGACGGATTTAATGCTCTGCTGGATTTTGTCTTTTTCCATCTGATCACCAGTAATGGAAGACTAGACTTACAACACAGCTTATTTTTTCTGTGTTACTGCTGTCAGATTTGTAGCTTTCATCCAAGTGTTGTTCATCATTACATCGCCTTTTATCATATGTGTTTGATTTTACTCATTAACTCTGTTGGTTTCAGTTGAAGTACTCCACTACATTCAGGACAAGGACTTTTCCAGGATTCTGATACCATCATATAAACACTATTATAGGCAATACAATGTTAGGAAGTACTTAAAAGTCCCTGTTCAACTTTCCCAGAATCCTTGATGACCTCTTTTTAAGTGTTATTTTGTCCTACTCAGTAACCCAGCCATATTCATTGTTTAATTATACATCACGTTTGGTGTGTCCACAAAAGAAAATCCCATTTAAGATACACTGCTTCATTAATGTATTCAATTTAAAAAGTCTTTATTATAGTGGGTACAACATGTTTCAACTGCACACAAGTCTGCACTAACACCCCCCCCCCCAAAAAGAAACTTAAATTAAAGAGAAAAAACTCAAGTAGCAATCCACACTTGACAATGTGAGTCAGCAAAATAGTTTAATTTTCTTGTTGAATCTTCTGCCGATCAACTGATCAAGTAACCAACTAATTGTTTCCTCACTAAACTCGTGATTCTCAGTGTATTTAGATCACGAGTTGTTTTATTAAGTACGCGGCTTCTTATTTCTCGAAGTACAACTACACACTTTTGGAACTGTCTCCCTTCAGACTTCAGATCTTTGGACTCTGTGGACACCCTTAATAAGCAACTCAAGGCCCATTTATTTCAACTTGAGTTTTATTTTCTATTTAATTCTGTTTTTCTTGTGTTTTCTGTCTTTGTGACATCTCCAGCTCTTGGGACAGTGCTTTACAAACAAAGTTACTCACATACCTCCGCAGCCCCCTACAGTCAACTCTAGTAATTTCGTCTTGAAAAAGGTCCTTGAGATGGCTCAGTCAGCCGTCTGCAGATGAGCTGTGATCCATGGCTTCAACAGCTGCTCCCCTCTCCCTGCAGCTGCCTACGTCTTTTTTCTTCCTTTCTTTTTTTTTTTTTTTATCTTCCCCAGCACCTCCGCAGGGAATGCCCTACCTCGATCTCCTCCATGAAATCACAATTAATTACGGGAAGGGTAAGTCTGCAAGCACAATGAGCCAAAGCCCCTTAAGGGAAGAAATGCATCAGAGTCTCAGCAGGCACCATGATTTTGTGAAGTGCAGCAGCAGCATCACCTCCAGAGGCCTTCGCTCTCTGCTGCAGTAAGCTACTTTTACACCACTTATATGGCATACTAACGTTTACACAGGCGTTTCATTGTTTTTTTCTGACACATTAGAAAAATAGACGCTTTACTGGTTCACATCAACCGACCAGAAAATCCATAAGAAAAGGTGAAGGAACAAAGCACTCAATGCCACCTCGGCACCTACAGTAATTTAATGTACACAGAACATTTATTTATGGGTAGAGAAAAAATAAAAAACCCCCAGCAAGTTATTTCTATTATTGATTCCAAGGTGTTTACGATAAGTAGTCCCAGCCCTGCGGTACATTTTAACCCTCCTCCCGCTGCAGTGGACGCGCTAAGTGTCTGACAGCAGAGAAACACTCGGCTATTAATGCAACACCTCTCCTTTGTCCTTGGGCAGTTTTCTTGCAGACCTCGGTGGTTTGGATGTGCTGTAAACCGAAGCAAAAACGTGGGCACAGCTTTACGCCTCTGTTGTAACAGACACATGGACAAATGGAAGATTGTAGAAGATTGTTGCATTTGCACTTCTGACCACAACTGAAAACGGCATAAATCGATCACAAAGGAGGCCGCCTGACAAATTAGAGATTCCTTTATTATAGCGTTTGTTTATTATTTATTTTCTCAGATTGATTTAGCTGTGAGTCATACAAAAAGAAGTGGGAGAGAGAGATAGAGAGAGAGAGGGGCGGAAAAAAATCAATGTCATTCTCATCTTAAGAAGTTAGCTGTTTTTATTCTTGAGACATAAAAGGGAAAATCAAAGATCCGTCTTCTTGATATTTCAGGCTTGTAGTCGCTACCTCTTGGAGCCTTGCTACCCGGGACCTTATTAAAAATACAAGCTGTGTGATCTTTCGTCGGCCCCTCAAATCCCTCACTTCATCTTGCTATCTGTCAAAAGCTCAGTCAGACGCCTCTGAGTCGACGGAGGAACGCCAAGCACCCTCACTCTCAGCCTTAGTGCAGTATATTCCATTCCTCCGCAACATTCACTCATTCACTCACTGCTCCCACTGCTTTCCCCCCCTCCACGAGAGGAGCAACCTTGAGTTCACTTTATTACAGTCAAGTAAGAACTTGTTACATTTGGATTTCGGTTGTTTCTGTGCTTCCCGTTGGTTCGTAAGAAGAATTTCAGGAGCGTGTCGGAAAGCTGTGCCAGTGTGCAAAGAGACTGTTCAAACATTTATACAAGGAACTTGGAAGCAGCGCCCCCATTTCTCCATTCAGGCTCTGAGCACCGCACCTGCTGCTGTTATTCTTTTCACTTCACATGAGCCCATTCGCCCAGACCTGCTCGGTATTAATCACATAAACGATGCATCTCTCGAGTGCAAACACTCTTTTGACACTTCGACTCGGCTCGAACTGCAAATTTGATCTTGATTGATGGTACAGTCCGTGCTCCAAATCTTAATTCTGCTTGTCGTTTATCTACCTCCTGAATAAAAAAAAAAAACAGACTACGAGACTAATGCAGTCTGCTGTTATTCATAGGCCTGACCAGTAATTTGCTGACTAAGTCATTGTTAGCTCAGTGCTCAGCATGTGGAGCGAAAGGTTTTTTTTTATCTGGGTCATCAGCGAGGCGGCTGCGCTCCAGCTTCTCCTCTCTGAAGACTACAGAGCACTTTATTTCAAAGTGTTGCAGGATTTTACCGTCTGAAATGGGGCTGGATCAAATTTGTAAAGATTTTCAACATGACTTATGGGATATTAATGCAAAAACTCACACATATTGGAAGTAAGTAAGTAGGAAATGTCACAAGAACTACACCAAACAACATCAGAATATGAAGTAGAATGTCTGTTTTGCTTGTTTTAGAATAGAAAAATCATTGTAATATGATACTTTGTCCCTTCAACCTTGCAGCAACAACAGTACAAGGGGCTACATGTAATATTGTAACTTCTGGCTGAAGGCAAGGACAGGCATTTCACTCTCAATGCAACTATGTTTAATAGTTCACTCTTCCATCTGTGTGTCTTGTCTGACTAAAGCATTATAAGTGCATCAGCCTCATAGGTGCTTAACACTAAACTGCCTCAGAGCTTAGCGGTAGGTAATGATGACGCTATCATCGATCTCCACAAAGTAAGTCCAGAGCGATCAATGTTTCCCTGTGTGTTTTCCATGCAGACAGCATCCAGATTAAACCAATTGAAGCGAAACAGAAGACTTTTTTTTGAAGATTAGAAAGCGACAACTCCAGAGATTGAGATTTTTTTTTGTGCTTCTGTCTGTGTGCCTTTCCCAGAAGCAGCCGCGAGCAGAGCTTTAAACCAGCATGTTTTTTGGCTCCAGATTAGGCCGAGCGACAGCATTTGCCAACATCTGTCTGCCATTACCCATGCGACACTGCAGTCATGCAGCAATTAATCAGACTGTTGTGATAGTTGCCTCTAGGTCACTCCGCACCTCGGGCACAGCACTGAGCGGCAGGATGGGGGTCAGCAGTCAAAGGGTCATATGTCCGGGGAGTTTTTTTTTTCCTGTGCATGTACTTTGCTCACTCCAGCAGAAAGCACTGGCATGAAGTTATCTTCTAGGATCAGAGCGTTTTGTTTAAAATTAACCTGAGTTGCCCTTTTTCCTCATTTAACTGTCTGCAGCTGAACTCACAGCGGCATTAACTTTAGTAGCTAATAATACACATAATCCATCTGTATACTGATGCATTCAAATCAGCCATGTGGCAGGTGGCCTCATGCTTATTGCCACAGGATAATAATACTACTGTTAGACATGGCTTATTGTGACTGAGGATGGAAATCAGATGGAAATCAGAAGGCAATATGTTTTCAAGCACTCTAGATGTTATGAAGCAACAAATCTCTGAAATTCTGATCAAATATAATGTTGAAGGCAATTTATATGTTGCACCAACCTCCCCTAAATTTGTGGACATTTTAATCTTTATGTATGCTTTGTTCTATTTATTATAAATTTTTATATCTCATATTTTTAGTGTATAGTTTTAATTCTAAATGGGCATTTATAATTTGGCTCCAATCAACATTCCATTGTAATACTGCAGTGATAATAAAGTTTATCTTATGATTAGAGCAGCAGTGATTAATCAGTGAGGTGATGGACAAACATTAGCTGTCCATTCAGCTGTTTTGACATTTTATTATTAGTCAAAGTAATTAGTTAGTTGGACATTAGTAATGTCAAACCTTCACTGTAGGGCTGCATCATTTAGCAATATTTGATGGTTGCAGCTTCTCAAATGTGAGGATTTGAAGCTTTTCTGCATCACACAACAGTAAACAGAATGTCTTTGGATTTTTGACTGTTGACCGGACAAGAAGTTATGACAGGCATTTTTCAAAACAATTAGCTCTAGCCCAGATTTCAGATCCCTTAAATGTGACAATTATCTGCTTTTCATTGTGTTATGTGACAGTAAAACTGTTTGGGTTTTGGAGGGCCGGTTAGGACAAAACAAAAACTGTAGTGTTCCTGGTTTTGTCCTCAGGCTCTGGGGAAATTATAGCGTGCATTTTTCAAATTCTGCGGTAATTTTCTTGATTAATGGATTAATTGAGAATAACCAGCAGGATGTCGGTAGTTTTAAGACAAGATGAAATCATGTACATGACATGTGACTTGTCGTTACAACCTTTTCCTCATTCCTCTCCCTGTCGAGCGGCACACAAACAAACCAGCTGTATTGCAAGGTCCTCTCTCAGGGAGTGAGCAGTAATCTCAGGATATCAGAAATGCCTGTCACATGGAGGCAGCAGGGAGAAATGATTACTTGACGTAAACAGAACGAAAAGCTGGCTTTTTTTTTCTCTCTTTTTCTCTCCCGTGTTTGTTTTTCAGATGGTATCTTTTCAAGGTTGTGATCTAACCAGGTAGTAATGGAAGCTACACACCTACAGAGGTTTGAATTCAGCAGTAGCCCAGGGAATAATGTCCTTATCAAGACAGAGAGTTTCTGGCTCATCAAAAGGAGCTGTTATGTTGGCAAAAGGTAAACACCATCCACATTCCACCTCGCCTCTGGTCTCTCTCTGACTGCACAACTTTATCAAGGCTAGCTCTGCCCGTCGTGGGTTCAGTAATGTATTTGATAAGGGCTGTTTGGCACTCGGCCTATCTGTTGACATCCTCGGGCCTTGTGTTGTAGTGTGATAGAGCCAGAGTTCAGAAACCCCACCGTTTGTTCAGGAAATAAAACAATCTGTGCTGAAGTGACACTGTGCTCATGATGTAAGAATCTGTTATAGAAGTTTATACCTGCCTAAAAGGAGGTACTGCCACTTCCAGTTTTACAATGGATTGTAGCCCAGATATGTCTGCATACTGCATTCAATCTTCTTACATTCTTAGTGTTTTTTTTTTACAGTTCCTGGCAGGGTAGAAATGAGCTGAAGAGTAAGATGTGTGTCAGGTTTTCTTTGTTTTTAGAGATGCAACAATTATTCAGTTGTTGGACGACAACTTTTTGGATAATCGATTAATCTTTCGGAGTCGTCTTTTAAGAAAAAAAATGCCTAAATTGTCTAATATCTCTCTCTCTGTCTTGGTTGGGACATCATCTTGGACTTTAGGAAACATTCATCTACATTTTATAGGCCGAACGATCGAGATCAGTCGAGAAAATAATCTACATATTAAACACTCACGAAAATAATAATTAGTTGCAGTACTAATTACAGTGATCCAAGTAGGAATTTGTTTGAAGTATTTTAGTAGTAATTTGAAGTAGGAATGCATACTGACTGTATTAAGAAGCCCAGATGTCTGCCAGACGTGACGATCCACGATATAAATAGTTCCTTCGTTGATTTCTTTATAAAATTCAGTGTTTCTGCTATTAGTTACCCACAGTAATGTTTGACCTCATGTTCCTGTACCATACATATAGGTGACCCCAGTGGAATCAGTATAATTTGGGATAAATAGAGCGCTGATATCAGATCACTTCTAATACCCAGAATTGAGGTATTGAATTTGTACTGGGGGGAAAAAGCATGGATTAAAGCATCCCTAATCTGTAGAAGAAGCATGAGCCATTATATTCTGAAAGCCCACTGCCTCTTGAGCATCTTGAAAACTTTGGAATAAGAGACATGAGTAGAGGAATACTTTAGGAGCAGCTGGTTTCTTGTGTCCCTTTTCTCTTCTGCACCAGTGGAGATAATATAATATGAGTCAGTGAAGAGGTCAGGAAAAGGACTTAAATGATATTTGCTGGAGGTTGCCGCTGGTGTTAGCTTACCTACTGTGTGTAGTTTACTAGTGATGGCTCTCCCCTGTTTTGTGCTCATCCAATACAACATGCAAAGAGGAAATTGAAAGAAAATGAAATCCCCCCCTCCCCAGTATTCTGAAGCACACTGAAATTCTTTTTTTTTTCCTGGAGTAGGCAGTCATGCACAGAATGCCAGCTGCTGAGTAAAAAACAGATGAGCTGCAGATTCTTGTTTTAAAAGAAGCATTTACAGTTGCTGACAGTGGAAAGACAGTCTATGGATATAAGTTAATGCGTTCCTTATCTTCACCTCCATTACTAAAAAAACTATGTAACATTGTCACTCACCTCCTGTTCTTTTTTTTCTGTTAGGTCACTGTATTAAGAAGGAGGAGGAGGTTCCAAAGGCCCCATCTGTAGAGGACTTCCCGATGAGGGGTCTGAAAATGGGAACGTCTGACATAGAAGAAACTGGCCCACCCAGCTATCTCACTGATCTGTGAGCAGCCATGCTTTCACTGCATCACCCGTCGAGGGGCACCCCTCCCCATATGCGGGACTGTTTTCTGACATAGATTTGGAGAAGAAGGAACAGCTAAACCTCACAGTAGAAATGGCATTAGCTTGTATTGGCTATGACAGAGCAGAGTACATATTAGAATTCAGGTGAGGCTGAATCCCGAGCCAATACCCACAGGACGTTGAAGAAGGAGGTAAACAGCCTCAAATGACCTTTGCAGAAGGACAGAGCTAAACCCCAGCTTTGATGATTTAGTATCCACCTTTCTGTCTTGCTGACAAGGTCGTACCATGGCTGCTGCTGATCCCCATAGCAACAGTTCCTTAGTGGGGCGAGGAGCAGACTGAGAGAGTCAACAATGCAGCGTAACGGTGGTGGAGTGGGTGCCGGAGGACAGCCATGGGTTTTGAGGCGTGTGCGTCTCACGTGGCTCAGTTTCATGCTCTTCTTCATCCTGGTCTTCTTCCCACTCATCGCCCACTACTACCTCACTACCATTGACGAAGCTGGGGGTCCCGACAAGCGCATCTTTGGGCCGCGGCCCGGTGGCGAATTGTGCGAGGCCAAACATGTGCAGGATCTGTGTCGCATCCGTGAGTCGGTCAGCGAGGAGCTGCTACAGCTGGAGGCCAAGAGGCAGGAGCTCAACGGGGAGATCGCCCGACTCAACCTGCGCATCGAGGCCTGCAAGCGCAGCATTGACAGTGCCAAGCAGGATCTGCTTCAGCTGAAGAATGTCATCAGCCAGACGGAGCATTCATATAAAGAACTGATGGCCCAGAACCAGCCCAAGCTGTCTTTACCTGTCAGGTTGCTGCCAGACAAGGAGGATCCTGGCCTGCCACCACCCAAATCTGCACGCTCCTGCCGCCTGCGCTCCTGCTTCGACTATGCTCGCTGTCCTCTTACATCTGGGTTTCCTGTATATGTCTATGATACAGGCTCCTATCTGTGGGGGGATTATCTTGACCCTCTAGTAAAGCAAGCCTTTGCAGCATCCGTTAAGAGCAACATTTATGTTACAGATAATCCCAGCATTGCCTGTCTGTATCTGGTGCTGGTAGGGGAGCTACAGGAGTCTCCCTCCTCCCCACCACCTTCTGAGCTGGAGAAGCAACTAAAAGCTCTTCCTTACTGGAGATCTGATGGACACAACCATGTGCTAGTGCATCTCTCTAGAAAGTCCATGACACAGAACTTCCTGTATAATGTGAGTACAGGACGAGCTGCAGTCGCGCAGTCCACCTTCTTCGAGCAGCAGTATCGCGAAGGCTTCGACCTAGTGGTGTCCCCACTAGTCCATGCCCTCTCTGAACCCAACTTTCTGGAAGTGCCCCCTCAGGTTCCTGTGAAGAGGAAATATCTCTTCACTTTCCAGGGGGAGAGGGTGGAGTCACTGAGGAGCAGTTTGCAAGAGACGCCCCCTCAATCTTTTGAGGAGGAAATGGAAGGAGATCCACCAGCTGACTATGATGATCGCATCATTGGCACCTTAAAGGCAGTGCAGGACAGCCACTTGGATCAGGTGCTGGTGGAGTTCACCTGCAAGAACCCGAGGCCCAGTTTGCCGACTGAGTGGGCTCTTTGTGGAGAGAGGGAGGACAGGCTGGAGGTGCTCAAGGCTTCTACTTTTGCCCTGGTGATTTCTCCGGGGGATGGTCAGCTGGTGGCCTCAGCAGGCTGTGGAATGAGGCTCTTTGAGGCCATGGAGGTAGGGGCCATCCCAGTCGTGCTAGGAGACCACTCCAGACTACCATACCACCAGTTAATTCGATGGAGTGAAGCTGCTATTATAGTCCCTAAACCTCGTGTGACAGAGCTACACTTCTTGCTGCGCAGCCTATCAGACAATGACATGTTAGCTATGAGGCGGCAGGGCCGCTTTCTGTGGGAGACGTACTTCTCCACATCAGAGAATGTTCTTAATACTATCCTGGCCAACATCCGAACCAGCATTCAGGTTCCTGCTGCACCTATCAAAGAAGAGCCTGCACAAGAGATTCCTCACAAAGCAGGAAAACTAGCAGGAACTGATGCCAACCTGGCGGACAATGGTGACCTTGATTTGGGTCCCGTTGAGACAGAGCCCCCCTACGCCTCTCCACGCTTTCTCCGCAACTTCACATACACAGCTGCAGACACCTACAGAGCATGGAACCGTGCTCCAGGACCTTTCCATCTGTTTCCACACACCCCTCTGGACCCTGTCCTCCCCTCTGAAGCCAAATTCCTTGGCTCAGGTACTGGTTTCAGGCCTATCGGTGGAGGTACGGGAGGCTCAGGGAAGGAGTTCCAGGCAGCCTTGGGAGGGAACGTGCCCCGAGAACAGTTCACCGTGGTCATGCTGACTTACGAGAGGGAGGAGGTACTGATGAACTCACTGGAGAGGCTGAATGGACTGCCATACCTCAACAAGGTGGTGGTGGTGTGGAATTCACCCAAGCCTCCTTCAGATGACCTGCTGTGGCCAGACATCGGCCTCCCCATTGTGGTGAGTCCTCCCAGAGAAAATTAATTTCACAAGAGCGCAAGTTGAGAATCAGAGTAGATTAATCCTCTAATTCAACAAATGTAGACATTCATTTAGTTAATGTGTTCAGTAAGGAATAAGGGATATCTCTTTTGTCTCATCCCGCCTCTCTCCGGAATGCAGTAAAGTAACTTTTCTAATGTATCGGAGGTCGTTCAAAGTTTGCTTAAGTACATTACATTGAGCTGTTTGGATCAGTGCTCTCTTTGAAACCCTGCAGGAGTCCATACAAATTACCAGCAGCTCCACTAAAAGGATTTGAAAGAGTCTGACGGCCATGAATAATAAAATTTGTGCGTCTGAATTAGTCTGGATAAATAAAATATTCATGTCGTTCATATTCACACCATTAGAGTGTGTGACTGAAAGTTTGTGGACGAGTTATAAGCTGTAAGATACCTCAAGAATTGATCTCAGTTGTTTTGTAATTTTTTTGTTGTTAATGAAATTGTATTAGTTTGCATGTAAGCCACTTTAGTAATGCATGACTAAATCTAAAAAACAGTCAAATATGAAGTACAGTCATACAGTTTCAGGAGTAGTAGGTTCTATAATTGGAGTCTGAAGCAAATATACTATATTAACTAGAATTTAGTGATTATACTCCACTTCATAAGTATTTCTACTTCCATAAATGCCTGTCAGAGTTGCTCTAACTAAGCAAAATCTTATCTCACACCTGCAGGTCGTTCGCACAGAGAAGAACAGCCTCAACAACCGCTTCCTGCCATGGGACGCGGTGGAAACCGAGGCCATCCTCTCTATCGACGACGACGCCCATCTCCGCCACGATGAGATCATGTTTGGGTTCAGGTCAGTGATGGTGACAGGGGTTGCATAAGGCTCAGGGTATTCATACGGACCAGAGAAACAAACCCTTAGGTGTTCAGGTGAAGGGTTTTATTGTCTTACAACATTCAATCAAAATGGATTTAATGTAGCTTCTTTTTTTTTCACTCATCAGCACACAAAGACTAAATATTTGCACTGTGCCTCCCTGAGAAGAAATGCAGATTATGAGATAATGAAGATAATAATTAGCTGCAACCTATAATTGTTTTTTTTTTTTCTGAGAAGTGCTGCACAGAGAGACGAAGCAGAGCCGAACATGAACATGAACAGTAAATTAAAGGAAAGCCTCAATGTCTCGTGCTGAAGTGAAATTGCCCCCTCAAAACCCGCCGCAAAAAAATGCAGAAGCATCACATTCCTGAAAAACAGTAAATCAGACGGAAACTGAACCAACCACAGACTTATCTAGAGGAAACAAAAGGCAAACATGTGGTCGACATCTCATATTTATGATTCATTCCCTCACTCTATATGTAGATAGGATGAAATTGAAGACCCTCTTTAAACCAATTAAACGATGAAATAAGCTTTTAAGTTATTATTGTACACCTTCCCACCCCCTCCACCTACTTTCTTCACCCCAGACGCATCTAACCACTCGATGCTGTAGCTGCTTGTTCAGACAGGCAAAAATTGGCAGCGAGTGTGAGTCTGTGTGTGTGTGTGTGTGTGTGTGTGTGTGTACAGGGTAATTTGTCATGAATTATTTCAAACTCCCTCCCAGAAATACCCCGAAAATGTCTCCTCACCTCCACTCTCCTCTAAGAGGGAAATAATATAGCGTCTGACTGTGAATCAGGTCTCATCACACGTGTTCATTGGAGGCATTAGATTTCTCGTTGAGATTTATTGTACCCTTCTGTTTCTGTGCTAAGAATTCCAAGTATCTCGCACCTTTTTTCTTTTTTTTTTCCCTCCCTTCTCCAAAGATGTTATTGCAGTGCTTGGACAACTGTCTGTGTCACTACGAGTCGAGTATCTACCATCTACCCCTGCGCCAAACAGTCAGAGTCTACTTTTAAAGTTTCTAAAACAAACGGGTTAAATATGACAGAATGGTTGTTTAATTAGTCCCCAGAGAAAAGCAGTCAGTAGATTGGAGACAAATTGGTCGCATGTGCAAAAAGACAGACACTTGCAATCCAAACTAATTACCACCCAAAAAAAAAAGCAACAAATAACCACAATAAAAACACAGGTCTATAAATCACTTCTCAGTTCGGTTCAGTCGGGTTTAAATTAATTGACTTTCTCTTTTTCGGCGGTGGCGTCTCACAGAGTGTGGCGGGAGGCCAGAGATCGCATCGTGGGTTTCCCCGGGAGGTATCACGCGTGGGACGTCAACCATCAGTCCTGGCTTTACAACTCCAACTACTCCTGTGAGCTCTCCATGGTCCTGACAGGAGCTGCTTTTTTCCACAAGGTCAGACCTTTTAAAACCCTCTTAATAATAAAAAACCACAAATAGCCATGTGTATGTTTTTTGCTGCCTCATTCATATTCAAACGCTCCCCTTTTTGTGTGTTCTTGTAGTACTACGCATACCTGTACTCCTACGTCATGCCCCAGGCCATCAGGGACATGGTGGACGAGTACATAAACTGCGAGGACATTGCCATGAACTTCCTGGTGTCTCACATCACCCGCAAACCACCCATCAAGGTCAGTGACAGAGCGTGCAGTCCTGCTGCGCTCAGCATCAGTGAGCTTTGTATCTCCCAAAGGCCCCCGTGTATTTATATTTCTGCCCACTTAGCCCTGCCATTACTCAAACTGACATATCCAATATTCCACACAAATGATAAATCAAAACACAAGATCGAATTGGTGCGTTATGCCCGATTTTTCTCCTGGATTTTTTTTTTTTTTTTGATTTTTTTATTGGAAGGACATTTATTACCGGAGTATATATTTATGGCTAGACGAATAATTATAGCAATCAAGCCGGGGAAGCAGTTGGAACAGAAATGTCATTGCAGCTCTCAGTTTAAGTTCTTTTTGATTTAGTGGGGTGTTAATATTCAGGGGTGTTTCAGAGGGGAATTAAGAACGGCTTTGATGGAGTGTGTTGCATGACAGCAATTCGCTGCTAGGAATAAACCTCGTGAATAATGAATTTGGGCCAAGTTTTTAATGTGGAGTCCTAAACGACGAGAGATTATATTTCTCCTTTCGTCCAAATAAGACAAATAAAACAGAAAATAAATTGCATTGCTTCATGCTTCACTGCTGGTAAATTGACAGCATTCAAACTCGGTTTTGAAAATGTCTGTAGGCTTAAGTTCTTCATTCTTTAAACAAACTTTTGGAGCATTGAGCTGTTCTAAGTTTAAAGTATATATCAGGGATTCAGAAGTTGACTCTCGCTCTCTCTCTCTCTGTTTCTAGGTAACCTCTCGTTGGACTTTCCGTTGCCCCGGCTGCCCTCAAGCTCTTTCACACGATGACTCGCATTTCCACGAGCGCCACAAGTGCATCAACTTCTTCGTCAAGGTGTATGGCTACATGCCGCTGCTCTACACGCAGTTCCGCGTGGACTCGGTGCTATTTAAGACTCGTTTGCCGCACGATAAGACCAAGTGCTTCAAGTTCATCTAGCATCAGGCATAGCGACCCAGCAGAGACCCAGAGCCAAAAGCAGAGTGGACTTGGAAGGACCGGCGGTATTTAAAGAAAACACTGCGAGCGGTGATGAAGATGGATGGATGGACTGGCAGAGAAATGCACAGAAGGAAATCGTTTGGGGGTTAGGATTTTACCCTGAGTGGGAAAGACAAGTTACCCTTAAAAGCTATTGGCTGGTGGTCTGATCCACAACTCTACTGGAAGTTTGATGAGCTGAAAGGGACCACTGCCAACTAAATAAGCCTTTTCAGTGGATGTCACTTCCCCCTTTTTTTTTCATGTTCTTTAATCATGCTCCATCATCAACCACTACAGATGTTATTTGCACCTCTTTACCGGCCTGCTGAGGAAAGAGGGCGGTTGTACACAGTGTACAGAAACTCTCCCAGGATAAACTCTACCTGACAACAGAACGATCGGTTAATGATTCACAGACAGACAAGCTGCGTTCAGCTGAGAGAGCCAAAGTGGCACACTGTTGCTACTGCGCTTTTTTTCCGTTTTACAGTTACAAACTGTACTTCTTGTACATGTAAGTGAGAGAAGCACTGATGGTGAGAAATATTTTATTGAAAAATCTGTTTTTTTTTTTGTTTTTTAATTATGTTGTTAAATTCTGTAAATCTATGTGGGACAAACATTTTTCAGAAGCTCTGCCTGTGGGAGATCAGACACAGACTCGTTAGTCGGAGAAAAAGACAGGACCTTGACTGAAGAGTAAAACAGGTTGGCCTAATCATGTTTAGTTACGTGGTCAAGAAGGAATTCACTTCAACAGTCACCATAATGCCTCAAATTTGTCATGAAAACCAGCCACCATTGTGTCATTTTGTTATGCTTATAGGTGCCGCACTCTTTGAGTGTTTAAAAAGGCTTGTTTTTTTATGCTATAGGGTGTTTACTAATGTTTGTAAAATTGGTCGGAAAGTGGAAGTAGTCATGTTTTAAATGTAATAATATCCACCAACCAATGGTTGCATTTCCCTTACTAAAGTGCAACAAGCTGCCAAAAACAACAAAAATTAGGTTTGGATGTCTCATTGAGGTTGTAATAATGCAGAAAGTCTCCAGTCTGGTTAAATGTACTATTAGGACTCTGGTTAAAAATGTAGGTTTAATATATGGCCACTTCTGGCTTTGAAACATAAGTATTAGATAATGTCCTGCTATGATCATGTGACCCTTCTGTACAGAACATACCCACCTCAGACAGAAACGTCACTTTACAGTGTCGCCATACTGGTTTCACTTTGTTTTTGTTGTTGTTTTTTTTTTTACCATTGCTTGATGAATGTTTGCCAAATAGGTACGATGTCTGCTGCTCCGCAGCGTCATTAGCGGGGTGAACAATGCAGATGCTCGCTAAAGAGATGCAGTCTGGTGCATCCACTCTGCATGGTACTTTACCGGGAGTTCATCCATTGGGGCCCAACCCATCATGTATTATAATTCCAAAGTCCTATATTTGACCTTGTTGAACTTAATTCCTGTAATCTGAACAAAAGATCCACATAAGAAACAAGAAAAAATCATTTTAAGAAGATATAAAGATAATGTTAGGATATTTTTCCCAAATAAGGTTCTAACTGTCAGGATGCTTTTATGAAACAAAAACTCTCATTAAGTCCATGGTTCCTGTATATTTATTGAATATATTATTAAAAAAAAGATTTTTTTTTAAAAACTGATAATGACACATGCAATAAAATGACAGGACATTGTAGTTTATTATATTGGATTGCAAAGAGGTCTCAACCTGATTGAGCCGTCAGCTTATTTCAGTGAAAACGAGCTTGTGCCACTGAATGCTTGAAGGGGGGATTTTACTGACCTGAGAGCAGCACCGAGGCAGACAAATGTGTTTTATAATGACCAAGATGACCTAGTTGTTAGAAAGGTCGACCTGTAACTAGAATGTCATAAATTGAGCTCCTGTAACAGCTTCATGGAGACTCTTTGAAGCCAAACCCTGACATGCTCCAGGTGGCTGCTGCTGCTGCTGCACTCTCACCCCTCCAGTGACGTATAGAAATCTTTGAATTGACATGTGCGTTCAAGGAGTCAGATACCCAATTACACTCGTGTGAAATAGCAACAGGGCTTTAAAAAAAAAAAATCCCAAATTTATACTTGGTGTTTCTGCAGCAGCCCAGCTCCTCAGCCCTCGCTTACATCTCAACGCTTTTATTGGAGCTCCAGGGGCCTCATAATTACCTGTCTGACTCTAAGCCTGTCCTCAGGGCACAGATTGGGTAAGCTGGTATTTTGGAAGTTAAAAACCCTCCCATTCCTCCAGTCCCTGCCCCTCCTTCCCCCTTCCAGTCAAACCCCCCTCTAGGATCTGTGGCACAGCTGGTTTTCCGTGGCTCAGAACAGGAACATGTTGGAAGGCCGCAGTCTCTCTCTGCGAGGTGAAAGGAGTTGTGAAAAGTATGTGCTCCCGCATCAGATCCTCAACAGTGGGGATAGGCTCCATCCACCTGCAACGCTGCTTTGCGCTGTACCTGACTGATGACAGCATCAGACATACCATTGAAGGCCAGATGAATGGAAATAAAAACTCTCAACATTGTTAAAAACACTCTCTGACTCATGTCCTCATTCTTTCATCCATCAACACACTCCTTTACCTCATACCACTGTTAAAAAAACTTCAAATTTAACAACAGAACATAACTTGATGTACACAAGTCATAATCTTATAGCACCACATATATAAATGCTGGTTGTAACAAAGAGCGTGCCAAACTTGTGATGAAAGCACTCAAGTGGTTGATATTCCCTTTTCTGCAATCAAAAGTAAATTGCTTATCTGGCAGGAACGCTAGACCTAGACATCTGGATTTCATTACATCCTGTGAAATAATCATTTTAATGAATACGTCTCTGCTTTAAAGAAATTAGAGGCTGGGATCACATGCATGAAAACTAAAGCTAACCCAGAAGAGAGAGGCCCTGCTCTGACATCACTGGGACAAGCAGAAGAGTCCCACACCCCTAGTTGTCTCTTCAGCCAGAACAGAGAGGGGAAGAGGGTTTTTCTCTCTATTTACTGAAACATGGGTGTGGCTGTCAAGTCGTCAGTATTCATTTGAGGATTTTTTTTTTTGATTCAAAGCTTTTCTGATGGGGAGTTCAAGATTGGCTTTATTCCAGATGAAGACAGCGTTAGGTATGATCAGTTTTCTCAGAGAAAAGTTTTTGTTTATTTTAGTCTTTCAAATAACACACTTTTTCATTCACTTGTAATGAGAAAATATGATTTACCTTTCCTTTTATTTATTTTTTTCTCCTTCAATTTCATTTTTCGCTCCCTCTAAACTCCCCTCGCGGCCCAAAACGCAGCCTAGACCGGCGTCGGCACCGCCTCAGAGAAAGAGCCCGGGCTTTATTGGACTGCGCAGGCTTTTGCATATTCCTCCTCAGCGGGAAGCACCGTGTTTCTACATGAATGAACATGGCTGAGTTGTCAGAAGGCTGAATGGTGAAACAGGCTCAGTCTGTATTACACAGGAAAGGAAGCTGCTCTTTGATAACAGTGGCATGCAGAGCTGTGTCCAATTCTGGAAGAGCACAAAACAGTTTTTTTTTTTTTTCGCTCCTCTGGTTTAAAGTGGCATCAGATGCATAGTGTACTGAGTTATGCAAGACCACAATTAAAAAAAAAAAAAAAAAAAAAAAGATAAAAGTAAACCATTTGACTGATAATCAAAATCAAAAAAAAAAAAGGGGGGGATAACGATGAATGGAACTTGCATAATGTCATGTGCATGTAAACAAACTGTACAAAGCATAGCTCGTAAGCATAGTTGCAGCATGTTGTAGGCCCTTTTTTTTCTTTTTTCTTTTTTTTTCTTTTTGTAACAGTCTTTTTCGTTGCATTCTCTCTTGTCAATGGCTATGACGCATAGAGAAATGTCTGGTATGCTGGTGGCTGCTGAAGTCCAGAGAAGCCCAGAAGACACAGGGAGGAGTCTAGCTAGTCCTGGACCGAGCTCTTTGGTCCAAGATTTAAGAGAGACGGAGAAGAAGTTTTGTTTCATAATAATGCAACATGGAAGTCTTTTTCACATTTGTAAACAAGTTACTGTACATGCAGGTGTTGCCGTGGGCGTAATCGCTGGAAATCAAATCTAACTGTTTCCTTCTGTTCTTGCTTCAGTTGTAATTTTGTTATCTTTTTTTTTCAGTCTGCCGTTACTTTTTCTCAGTCAGTGCTGGAGCTGGAGCTTGGAGCACCTCTACCATTAAAATCAGTACTTCAGAGTAAAGGGTATTCATGCAGTCTCTGGCAGTGAACCCACACCTGCATCCAACACATACACACACACACACACACACACACATCATCATCATCTCACAAGGTGCTTCCTGCTCCCTTCTAACTCTGCATGTCCATGGGAATGTAACTGTAGGTTGAGTCTCTCTAAATCTTCCTCCTATGTGTCGGTGAGCGTGTGCCAGTGGCAGACCTGCTGTCCCTCCGCCTCTTTCATCTCCGTCCAATGGGTCTGCTGCTCCTCGCTGGTGCTGTTGAGGCCCAGGGAGACCCAACCCAGCTTCTCCCTGGGCCTCATGCTGCTCCGGCGGCAGAACACAGACACCACCAGCGACACCTCGGACAGCTGGAAGAGCGCCACCTGGAACACGAAGGTCTCTTTGTAGGTGGGGTTGGGCTGGCCGCGGCACACGGCCGTCTTACACTTGGACATCTCCTTCCCCTTGGAGTCCAGCATGGTCAGCTTCACATAGGTGTCTGGAGGAGGGGTGGGAGAGTGGTGAGAGAGTGCCATCCAGTGGACGGATATGAGTATTGCAGTCAGTGTTGCATTCTGTGCAGCAGAGGTTTAAATAGCTGGACTC
The DNA here is from genome assembly GCF_027409825.1 of Scomber japonicus. NCBI lineage: Eukaryota > Metazoa > Chordata > Actinopteri > Scombriformes > Scombridae > Scomber > Scomber japonicus. The sequence goes on from NC_070594.1 coordinate 21,638,129, forward strand.
AAAGTCTGTTGACTAATACAAAAACAATTTAAACTTGGGAGTCAAAGTCTGAGAGAAAGCAGAACTCTGTCTCTCTGTCTAACCATTAAGTTTTTATTTTATTTGCATGTTTTGAGATATGAGCCTCTTTAGATTCTCTGGTTCATTTGTGGCACTTACTACATGACAAATGACATTTAACAGAAACAGATCTTTTCAGTATTAGTGTCCGACAGTTTTCATTGGAAATACTTCCTACTGAAGATTTTACACTTTGATTTATATGGATTCAATGACCAGGTATTGGACTTTAATTAGATAGTTGATAGGTTAGGGGTTTTTTACCCTTGAACAGAGCCAGGCTAGCTGTTTCCACCCTTTACGCTAAGCTAATGCTTCCCAGCTGTGGCTTTATTTTTACACAGACATGAGAATGGGATCAATCTTCTAATCTAACTCTGCAAGAAAATGTTCCCAAATGTCAAACTATTCCATTAAAGGGTTCAAATATACAATAAACAGGTCAAATAAAAATAAAACAAATCTTTTTAGAAACCACAAAAAGTATGTGAGAAAATGTTGAAACTTGCCCTTTAATGTCATATCATGTAAACAAGATTTGCATCCTCTGAGGATTTTGTGCTAGCAGTGTTTGTCTATGTCTGTACTGAAACAGCTTCATACAATGATGAAATTATATATGGCATTTTGGACTTAAGACGTTAAAAAAGAAGCACAAAATAAAACATAATTCAAATATTTCTAACACAGATACACAAATCCAAACATTACAAGGATGTTGTTGCTGTCTTACCTCTCATGATATAAAGCTGTCCCCCTACGAAGTGTTTTATACAACAAAACAGACCATCTGTAGCACACAGCACGGCACACAAAGTTGGAAAGAAAACAGAGAGGAAGCAGTCAGAATGAAATAGTGAGAGACTGTGATACATACCAGGTCAGCATTTCATGGGAAACCTGACAAACTGCAACTGTTTCAGCATTACACCTTTAATCACATCAGTGATTAAAAAGGTGGTCGTGTTGCCAGGAAGCATTTAAATATAATGATGCACTATTTGTTTTTGTTACATGCTGCTGGCAGTGTTGCTCATCTGCTTTGCCAAAATAAATGTCTGGTGCACCGGCAACCTTTTTTCTTTTTCTCACTGAGCAGAATATTAACAGCGTCACTCAACGCCTCTTTTCTGGCACAACCCTAACCCCCCCCCCCCCCTTTAACACGGCGGCTTTTTGTACTTACTGACAGGTTTATCAGATGCTGTGGTTTTGAAGTGGCTTCCCTGGATGACCTCAGCGGATAATCGTCCCGTGGCAGAGTTGTATATGAGACCCAGGAGGATCTCTGGTGTGGAATGGTCTTCAGTAGACCGATAGGACACGGCTCCCGCGCTGCGAGACACGCTTACCAGAGAGCCGCAACCCTGCAATGATGAAACACACAAAGGGAGTTACTTAAAGAGGAGAGAATAAAGAAGCGACAGAGGGATTTATACAGAAAATGTGAAAATCTTCCTTTGAGTCAAAAAAAGTCTTGTTCAATCCACCACTTTTTTTCCCAAACTGAAATATCCTAACAACTATTAAACAGATTGCCTATAAATGTTCAACAGACATCCATGATCTTCTTTTACTCTACTCTAACTATTTGGAATGGCATAGAAATAAGTTAGCAGAAACAAGTCTACAAATGATATGTTCAGTGCCAATTGGACATCCCATTGCCTCAGACAAAACTGTGCATAGCGTGAGATAAAAATTCACAAAGTGTTCTCACTGCAAGTTCAGAGCCGGGCTCCAGGGTGACAGGTAGAGCGATTTTGCCCTGCAGGTTGAGCTTAGTCAGGTAAAACACCTTCTCTCCCAGGACCTTCTCTTTTTTCATCCGTCTGATGCTGTACAGGCGGAAGCGAACAGCGTAGTCCCCCAGGGCGTCCTGTTCCACCCTGGAAAACTTGAATGTTTCTGTGAAGACGGGACACGGGCCCCTCTGGACTCCCGTTTTGGCCCGTTGTTTCTTGGTAGGCAGCAGGACCAGGTGGACCTGCCATGAGATGTTCCCTGTCTGTTTGAGAGCGGGGATGTCTGTTGCCGCGGTGACAGTGACGGCTAGCCACTGCTCACCGGAGTCGTACTCGAAGGCGACGTCCAACGTGCCGTATTTGGCGAGTGGCTCTGGCTCGTAGGCTGAGGGGAGGTGAGGACCAGAACCATCCTGAGAGGAAAAACGAGAGAATAAGAAGAAGAGAGAAATATTAAAATATCAAAACAATTCACATAATATCAGTTATACCAATATTATAACAGTAAAAAATAATGCTATGCTACACTACACTTAACTGTGCTAAGCTACAAACATCATGCTGCAAATTGTAATCAGATTTTCAGGTTTCTAATATTCCAAATAGTCACGAGTCAATTGTACGGTGTATTATTGAAAAAGAAACAAATATAAATGTATTATGTTTTTGGGAGCTGAGTCAGCTTTGGTATTAAGAAATCCTGCAGGTGGAAGATTTGCTTTCTTTTTAAATAAATTACCACCACCAAATAGCCTCCTGTTCCCCTGTCACAACCAGTAACTTTCCTCTTACCTCTGGTCCCAGCACTGCGGTGCTGTCACTGGGTATGTCCTCCTCACAGCCCTTGTTGAGGTAGCTCTCAGTGTCTTGGTCCACACTGGCCTCACTGGAGCAGCGGGGGCTTTCGCAGCGCTGTGGGGACGACCCCCTCCTAACACCCGCCTCTGAACGAGAGCGAGAGGACGCGCATGCGGCCGGGCCCTCGTCCTGGTACGGAGGAGGCTGGAGCTCATTGAGGGAGGAATCCTTCTTTATCCTCTGGATGCTGTTGGCCGCTGTCATGACAGTGACAGAGATGCAGAAGCAGTAATGTGATATGGACGGAGTGTTACCGGAGACATACTGTGCTTTGCGCAGTTACACATTTGGTATGCAACGTACAGTCTGCCATGGAGTCCAACTGACCTCAAACTGTGTCAGACCCATGAGTGAGTCCATCTTTTTCTGAGCTTATCATTTTTTACTATTTTTACAATGAAATATGTACATTTTTCAAACAAGTACATTCATTTAAACCAATTTTCACCCATATTGTCCATGCCAGTACATCCAAACATTTTTTCCCATTTTCATCATATTCTGTTCATCACAGTGAACAATACCAATGTAACCCTTGTAAAACTAAGTGAGTTTTAGAGGTAGCGGTGGGTGAATTTTTTTTAGACTTGTTTATTTTTAGTTTTGTGTCCTTCATAATATTCTTCATAGATATGAGACTTTATAAAGTCATCAAGTGCATTTTATCAGGTACTGTACTTCAGTACAGTTCAGAGGTACTCTTCTCTTGTGCTGCCCACAATGACAATATAGTTGAATCTAATCCATACTTAAGTATTTCATTTTTATGTTACATTATGCTTTACTACATTTCAGGGGGAAATACTGTAGTTTTTATTCCACTTCCATTGATGCATTTTATAAAATATGCTATAAAAATGTGCTGTAATGTACATGTAATGCATCATTAATAATCATCCAATAACATAATAACTTTCAGTACTTAGAATTACTGATGTAAAATGTTTAATGCAGGACTTTTACTTTTTTATTAAGTATTGTTACAGTTTGGTATTTCCACTTTTACTGAAGTAAGTGATGTGACTGCTTCGCTGAAAACCAAACATGAGTAGAGTGTGTGTGGACATACTCACCCTGTTCACTGGAGGCCTCACTGCTGTATCCTCCCTGCTCACTGGACTGTTTGCGTTTGCTGCTCCACACTGAGGTTGTGTTCTGTTGGGCCGCAGCCTCGGGGCCTCTGTCCTCTTCACTGTCTGATAAAACTCCTTCTGGACAGAACACATAGACACTCTAGTTCACACTTTTATCTCAATTCAACCATAATATGTGAAGTGCTTTAAAAAAAGAAAAAAAAGTGAGGATCCCAAGAGTCAAGAAGCCATTGAAACCTGCACATAACACTCCAGCAAGGTGAATTTAAGGGTATGAATGTAAAGTTTCTGACAAGTGAAGAGTGTGAAAACAAGACAAGCAGAAGAAATCCAAAGAGAAGCAGCACGTCATCTAACCTTGGTTGCCTTTCTTTTTCTTCTTGCTCTTCTTGCCTTTATCTTTCTTTTTCTCCACATCCAACGCTTTTTCAGATTTCTTTGGGCCTTTCTCCTTCTTCTTGTCTGACTTCTTCTTTTTCCTTTTTGAGGTAGATCTGGAAAGCTCAGTCTCTTCCTCATCATCTCCCTCTCTCTCAAGGCTATCCTTCCTCTCTTCCTCTTCTTCTTTCTCTCCCTTTTCTTTTTTCTGTTTTGATAATAATTCAGCTTCAGTACCAGGTGATTGACTTTCCTCACCTTCATTACTTTTCTGCTGAGCAGTGGATGGGTCTCCACTCTCACTTGCTTTTCTGTCTTTTGAATTTGTGTTGTCTGTTTTCTCTAAAACATCAGCTACTTCTTCTTCTTTGGTCTCTTCCTGTCCCTCTTGGGATTCCTCTTTGTTTTTCTGATTCTTGGCTTCTTTCTCCAGCTGCTTCTCCCTCTTTTCTTTTCTCCTCTGCTCTTTCTTCTCCCACAGGTCTTTTTCCTCTTTCTTCCTCTTTTCTTCTTCTGCTATCTCAGCCTCTGTCTTTTTAACTCGCCAACATCCATCCCTCCATTCCCACTCCAGCTGGCTTTGATTAGACTCTGCCTCTGTTGTATCACTGGTTTGATTGTTTTTTGAGCCTGTGTTCCCCGTTTCCGAGTCTCTAGTCATTTGCCACATGCTTTTATTGCTGCCTTTTCCTTCATGCACTGTGGCAGTCTGACCGGACTCCTGGCTGTTGGCGTTCTCCCCATCTTCCTCCTCATGAACCTTGTGAATCATAGTAGTGACCCCCTCAGTCAGCTGGTCACTGACAGCGTAAGTGACATCACTGACAGCATTGGCCAGGTCGTCCACACGGCTGCTGACCGTGTCCAAGAGGGAGGAAATGTTGACAGATGGGAGGTTCTGCTGGAAGCTTTTGAAGAAGGCCATCTCTCAGCCGGGGATCCCGTTACCACGCCGACCACTAGATTAGCTCATCAGAGGCACTGTCACGGACATGTGGTTGTTAGCAGGGTGTGGTGCCAGTGTCACAGTGTGTGCAGAGACCAACCCTTACACATACACACACACACACAAATATGGGTATGGTAAGGATTATAATACACGTCTTGTATGTGTTTTTGTATTCAGCAATATTCCCAAGCACAAATACAGATTTATACCAGTGACCACTATTATATGCATAATATTAATATTATAAAGATTTAAAGGTGTTACATGGACCAAACAAGTGTGGTGACAGTCTATATTTTTATAGTAAACTAATCCCAAAACTGTAACTGATACTAGACAACCATTGTTGTCCAAATCTATCATAAATATGTGAGTGAGCCACACTGTTGCACTGGGTGACATGTTCTTTCATTATTATGAATATTGGCACTGAAGTCTATTATGAGACAAACTCATATACACAGTGTAAAAACTCACTAGAGCACCACATTTATATTAATCCACCACTGAAAATAGTCCCTGAATTAAATCACTATTTACTCCTGTTCATGCAATGTCCTTAAGACTAAGTGCCCGGCTGTTTTATGCAATCACTGAAGCACTTTTTCTTTTAAAGATTGTGACCCTTTTATAAAGATTTGTGTCTTCAGTCGGAACAAGTGAGATTGAGTTGAGTGCCACAGACGGGCTGGGGAAGTCAGAGTGCTGTTTATTTTGGTTTTTGAATTCCTATTGACAATAAGAAGAAAAATAATAATAATGCCAGCCGTATCATTTAAGGCCTCAGTATACTTCAAAGAAGGTGCCTGATAATTTTACTGTTGTATGAAACAGACAATCTTATAACCACACTCACTTACCAGGTATGCAGAGGTGTGAAAGTAGGCAGTGTTTTAATTTCTCTTTGAAAAATCTCTTAATATATATTTATAACTACTTATATTATCATTTGTATGTGCAAGCAATTTCAATTAATCAATTGATTAATTAAAGTTTTTTTTTAGGGTTAGATATATTGTGGAGGGAGTGGGACTCGTGTGGCCAATCAGAAAAGGTAAATATATATTTATAGTTACACCTTTAATCATTGGACCGCACATCATTCGACCTAGTTTATTGAAAGCATACACAGGCTTTTAATCTTATGTCATCTCATGCTAATAATATGTGGGATTTAGATACTTAGTACAGATGTACAATGATGCAAATTGTCTTATCCAATAATCTGATAATCTCTTTAAGTCTACAAGATAAGCATGTTTTTTTGTGTGTTTTTAGGTTGGTTTCAAAAAAGGCAGGTTATTTTTTACAGTTTCAGAATGTTATTATAAAACCTATCATCCAAATGTATGTAACTGCAGCCACTGTGGTAAAACTGTAAGTGTGTGTGTTGTTTTTTTACCTGGCTGGCTGTTCTTATAGCCACTGAGATGTGACAGATCGTCAGGACTCTCCACTGACAGCTTGTTGCTGAGGTAAAGAAAAAACAGAGCCATCAACGCCATGAAGGCTGCAATGGAAGACAGGACACCCAGAAGCTCAGGAGAGACTGAGGAGAAAAACAGCGAGAAAGAAGGATGGAGGAAGGGATGTGGGGAAAGGAAAAGGGTGGAAGACAACAGAAAAAGAGGAAAATCAAAACACAGAAAAACATAAGTAATAGTCATACTCAAAACCAAATGGCTCTATATTTGACAAAATATCTGTACAGCTATGAATGACAAGAAACTGATGACACCACACTAAAAACGCTATTTCTAACAGAATGCGTTTGAGGCTGTAAACAAACCTACTTTGATACCACAATTAATTTCATTTGATGATAAGAATCCTATTTGGAGAGCGAAACTCTTCAAATGTTGTCTTGTGAGGGGAGCGTCAGCTATTGTACTTAAAACAGTTGGTAGATTTTCCACTTCAAAGGCATACGAGATACAATCTACAGCACTGTATGTAGGCCAACCATACTGCATGTAACCATGCAGCCCAGTGCTGCAGATGTGCTATTTTTATGAGAGCCTCAAAGGGACTGTATCTAACTGAAAGAAGACTCAGTAAACTCAGCAAAACCGCATTGGGTATGCACTTAATAGGCTATAATACACACACTACAATAACTGAAGAAAAGGGGTAGTGTGTGGACAATGAAGCATGAACCATATTTCTAAAGAGCAGAGGCCTCAGAGGAAAGGGCAGCTTGTCAAACGAAGTGAACTGTAAGTGAGGTTTGGTGATGTATGACTGCATTTTCATTTTCAGTACTTGAGGCACAGAAAGCAGCCATGATAGTTTTTGATCCCAGAACTATTTGTGCATATTCAAAAATTAATCTTTTAGTATTTTTATGAGTGACACCAGTTTTATAGGCTTTTGTTGCGTTCACATGGATGGGAAAGATTCTCGTGTTTTTCAACTTGTGAGGACTCACATCATGTCAGCAGAACAGGAAGAATGGGAATTGTTCCCATAGTAACAAGTCGAGACTTATAGTTAGTGTGTAAAATGTGTAGTAACAGATAATATGACAGTTAGGAGTTTGTATATGTCGCCCACACTACGAGCTTTCACACCTAAAGTAGCCTAAAGTAGCCATATTTCTGGCTGTTTTTGAAGGGACAAAAAACAGGTGTGAGCACAGTGTCTAAACCACTTTATTCTGATTTAAATTGTGTATTTGTTATAAAATCACGATTAATTACCTTGAACTGTCAACCGTGGTGCTTTTGTGGACATTTTGTAGCCAACAGAAATTACTGAATTACAGGTCGGAGGTTGACGCGAACAGCTTTTCCCACTCGGCTGCCCGTAATTACAGTTTGGATGACATGACGTGAATACACCATTAAGCGCACCACTCAGTTGTTTTCAATTATCCTTACTAATTAGACCTCTGCTCAGGTTGAAGCTGTGCAGAGCCATTATGGTAATTATGTGACGTCAGGAACGTCTGGGAAATATTGTACATGTCCACACTGTCCGGTGAGGAACTTCAATCAGCTAAAACAATTAAAATCACCTCTGTGAGTTTACCATGGATGTGCAGAGCCTTCAAATAATAATTTACTGATTTAGCATTGCACTCCTATAACATTGTCAGACTCTTGATGGATAGAAATATCAGCTTTTTATTCTGTTATACTATTCTGGTGCTTACATTACCCACAATAAAACTCAAATACCAACAGTTGTGTCAGAGATTTGGGTTTGTTATGCTAACGTGACAGCTAATGTAGCCTTGAGTCGCTTGCCTTAAAAGCAGATATTAGGAGCAGACTAAAGAGGTCTGGTAACCTTTCTTCATTCTAACGCCACAAACTTTTTTTTCAAACTTAGACTTCAACTCAAACTTTTAGTCTTCAGCCCAACCTAAGGGTTAGCTTAAGGGCTAACGTTACAGGCTGTAAAATCAAAACAATGAGCTGACAGATGCTAAAGGGAATCAGGTGATAATTGTCCGACTACGTACGACTCTCTCACTACACACATATTCGTTCCATTGCTAACATGAAAATGTTGATTAGTGCAGCTTTAAGATGTCACATGAGACCCTTTCTATGATGTGATATTTTTATGATATTACCCTAACTGGCAATTTATTAATGATTGTATAATTGCCCTTTTTTTCTAATTCTGTTATTTTCACTCTTGATATTGAGCAGAACACACTTCAAAAATATTTTTCAATCTCAGCATGCCTTTTCCAGTTACATACCACAAAATAAATAAATAAAACTGTGGTGCATTACAGGCAAATGTGTCTGGTGAAGCAGACGCAGCCCAAATGTAATAGCATGTGGTTTGTAGCAGGTGTTCATTTCAGAAGAAACCATCACCAGCCGCCGCTTAACAATGCAATATCTCCCTGAACCAATAAATGAGATGGGGAAGAGAGAAAAATGGATGCATACTTTCTCTAACCTCCTGACAACATACTGAACTTACTATGGACAGACTTGTCTCACCATGGCAACAGGCAGAGACCACTGCAGCCTAACAACTAGTGTTGCTGTCTGCTGCAGACTGCCAAAATGATGAATGCTAAATTCCCAAGAATGGAAAAAGAAGTAGGAGAGATGTGTAGCAGCAGAAGCTTACCTAAATGAATATCCTCTTTACAGCCAGCTGTTCCCAAAAAAACACTACCAGTACTTCTGCTGCTATAGATAGTAAATGATCTAAAAAGAAGGGAAAAACAAAGTTGTCCTGCTCTGAAGTAATCCGACATGTAATAAATCCCTTACTCTTAGTCCAGTCCAGCACTTGGTAGGGTTACGTATCAACTCTCACTGCTGACAGCTCTGTTGGTTGAGCCAGAATGACCTCTGTAGCCCCGGGCACAGCAGCCGTCTGTCGAAATGAACAGCTTATGGCCCCGTGCCCTTGCGTGTGATGGCACTTCATACATGGCTCTGCTCTGTAAATGTCAATAACAGCGTGAATAATTTAGACACCTGAGGTAACCTGATCCCTCCTTCAATGTACACTGGAAAGTGGAGCGCTAGAAACCAGCCTTTGAGACGACTCACCCCGTGTAATAATTTTTATGTAATACCCATCATTTGCAGGAAAATCTGATATTTCTCTTAACAGAAGAGCCGATTAAAATGTTTTTTTTTTTTGCTTCTCTGTCTCTTCCTTCTCTCTTTCTCTGCCTTTATAACTCCCCTCCTCTTTCACCTTATGTCACCCTCTGTGGGTGTGCATGTACATTTTGTGTGTCTGAACAGAATAAACAAGAAAAAAAAACACTGAATAAATCTGTTTTTTACGGCATGTGAACTAAAGTTGAACTCGGGGCTCTGAACTGAGCCTCAGGACTCAATCTGTTGTTTTTTTTTACTCTCTAAGGTAATTAATCCAACGAACATGAAAATCCATTCAACCATTCAATGTGAAAACTGCAAATGAATAATAACATCGGAGAAACGTATGCTAATTTCTAAATGTTTTGGTCAAATAAAAACATAATTCTGTCATGTTTCCACCTAAAGAGGACAAAGATAGAGATTCATTTCTCCATTGAGAATGATCACCCACATGTAATGGTCTGGTGTATCACATTTTTTAGGTTTTTAGGCCAGTGCATACTTAACTCTGCTGTAGTTTATAGGGCAGGTTTGTTTAAAAAGTAGGTGGACAATCTGGAATTGTTGCTTACACATGGACGTCTGATACGAAACAAAACCTCCACGATGAATAAATCATGAACACACAGCTGCCTTCATTTGCTGAAGTGAGCTAAAACTTGATACGCCATGCATAATTTACACCCAGACATTATGTTTTCTGTATCTATATACTGTAGAGAAACTTTCTATACGCCAAACATCAACAGGCATGTCATCGGGAAAAAAATGCAATTGGAGTATTATTATATGGACCTATTAATCCTTGTGCTTTTAGACTCATGTGGCGGAGAAGTAGCCAAGCACGGTGAAAACAAACGAACACTCAAAAATGCACTGCGTGGTTGTTAACATGGCCTTACTTCTTCTGGCACAGATGAGCTCATGAACACCACAGTTCCTCCCCCCTCCTGGGAAGAGAAAGAGAGATGAAAAGTTAGGAGTTATAGGTTAAAATATGATTCCATGTATTGTGGAAACATATGTTCAGCCTTCAGGTTAGCAGAGCTGGCAGATGTTCATGCCAGCATGCATGAAACTAACTCACCGCAATAAACAAAAGAAAAATCAGATGGTTAATACTGAACATGAATGAGTGTGTAGAATATCTGTGAATACAAGGTGAAGAAGACTTAAAGGACTACTTTGAATATTTTGAGAAATAACTTTGTTGCCCTGAGTTACTGCAGATGAGAAAGCTAATATTCATGTAAATATAAAGCTGGAGCCAAGAGATTGTTAACTTAGCATAAAGACTGGAAACAGCTAGCATGGGCCTGTCTAAAGGTAAATAAGTCAAGCTACAGGCACCTCTATCGCTCATCAATTAACACGTTTAATTAATAGAAAAACAAAGTTGTGGTTTTATTTGGGGTTTTATGTGCAAAACTATTTCTTGGTTGTTTTAATGAATGAGCTTTATTGTTGGTGCCAGGCAGATTTTTATCTTTGGACAGAGCCAAGCTAGCTGGTTCCCCCTGTTACCAAACTAACCACCCGCTGGCTCCAGCTTAATATGTAACAGACAGGGCTCCGTTTCATAACAGAGATTTGTGAGTAGGTTTGAAATTATGCCAGCATCCTGCTTCACAAATGATTGTTGCTTACAAACTGCATATAGATTTGTAAGTCCGACAGACCTCTCACGTTAAACATGTCGATATGAACACCAGAGGAAATTATCGCATGTTACAGTACATGTTGGAAATTTGGTGAAACAGGCTCCCAATATAAAAGCGACACCAATTTACACATCTAACTGTTGGCTAGAAAGTAGATACGTGTATTTCCTGAAAACTTCTATCTATTGCTTAAAGATACTGTTCACTTTCAGAGGTACAGTAAAGCATCTTTAAATAAAGACACATGTTGCAGTATAGGTCATCTTTAACCATCTCTATGGCAACAATAACTATCATTATAATTTTTTAATACATTATACATATTAATGCAGTGATTATTACTTCAAGTTTTGAAATAAGACATCAGTTTGTAGTCAGGATTTTTGACACAGTGAGACACAAGGCAGCTCCTGACAGAACATTTTGAAAACTAAGGCTCTAGAAATTTTTATTATTATTTAAAATTCCCACAATATATTTATTAACTTAAAATTATAAAATTATAAAATATTTCCTAACATTAAGGTCTAAATGCCTCTGTCTAAGAATAAACTGAATCCTTTATCTACTTATTAGCCTAATAGTAGTCAAAAATTAATTATATAGACTTTGAAAATGCTGAAACCAAGTATTAAACATATAATATGAACTTTGGCCAGGTGGCTAAAACCACCAAATTCTCAGTGTCCTCATTGGTAGCCACTGCCCTGGCTGCAGGTGTCTTTTTAGTATCTGTAGCAACCGTGTTAACATGATTGCATCATCAGTTAAAGGTACATGTCATCCAATTATCATCAATAATGTGATCTTTTGTTAAAGGTCTAACTCTTTGCATTCACTTACTGTGTCAATTTATTACATGTCATTACATTATCTGGTGGTCGTTACATTACTTGCTGGTTATTACCATCAGTTTCTATAATCTCTCTGAGGCTTAAGGTAATTAGGTACAATGACACTTGTATCACTCTGACACACATTCATGCACTCACAGGCTTATGCACTTACACATTATGTCTCTTGGCTCAACACTTCAGCATTAATAATTCATGTGTCTCCAGTTAAGAGCATGACGGGAGCAGATCTTTAGTTTCTGTACCGGTCTAAGAAGGAGAAATTTGGGAAAAGATGGTGGCTGAATATTTTAAACCTCTACCACTTATATTGAATATTTTTCTCCTGCAGAGCTCCCCTTGTAAAATGGGATTCTCGATGGACTCGTATCATATCACTGCCCTCACATCAAGGATTGGATGCCGGAAAGTGGTCTGAGGTGATGACTCAAAACCAGAGCAAAGAGAAGATTCTGAGGCTGTATTGTCTTCTGTCAGACAAGCAGACAGAGACTTTCTGGACCAATTCACTTAATGCAGGAAACTCTCTTTTGGCTATTCATGCAGAGAAGAAAAGCTTGCCAAAATGCAGCAATCTGCAATACTCTGATTACTGTTTTTCTTATAATCTCAGGTAACTTTGGACAGTAATTGAGTCAAGTCCATTTCATATAGATATTTTCATACAAAAAATGTAACTATGTTGTTGTTAGGGCAGTGGATTTGGTAAACCCCAAATGGAAAAACTATGACGACCAGATATGAAAACACATTTCCTGCATGTGTGTTTGTTTTTCTGGTTTGTTTTACTTATGCTATCATTATTTTATATGTAAAAATGTGAAAACCAAAAAATACAATATATTCCAGCAAACAGTAAAACACCCCTTGTTAACAATTCAGGGGAAATTGCAGTAATGAGTATTCACAAGATATTAGGCTGCCGTCTTTATGGAAAGTTCTGCATGTCGCTTCAGGAAAAGCGCAGGTGTTAATAATAAAATGAATGATGGCTGCATAAATTCAATTTATCTGCCTCAGTTTCAGGGTCTTTGTGTTCTAGCTCACTGTAATGACTTACTGGGACACTTGAACAGAACAGGGGCATCGTTAAAGTTATTAGTAGGCTACCATCTGTGAGTTTCCTGCTCTGAGAAGTCAGAATGTTTGCTGAGAAAAAGGTAAATTATAAGAATAAGCTGTATAACAAATCAAAACTGTTTAGAGAAAAATGGTCTGACTTGACCTGACATGAATCTTGTCTGACAGTTTCTACTTATTTAATGTTATCCTAAAAAAATAAATCTGATCATGTCCCATTACAAAGTGTAGCACTATTACAGTATAACAACTTTTAACATTTCATACATCAACAGGAATCATATCTCTCTCCACAAAGCACTAATGATTAATTAAAACTCATTTAAAAAAATCTCTAAGCAGTCTTTTGATCCCAATAATATTGGTCCAGCTCCAAACATGCTGGATCCTACAATTCCCATGGTGCAACTTGAAATCATCTTTCAGATACCTCCCCTGCCTGTTACTAAATGAAGGTTTTCAATCAAATATTTGAAATCTCCAATATAATCCTTATGACATTATCCGTTATTTTCTCAGACTTCAGAAAGCTGGCATTAGGCTATGTGTAAAAAAAAAATGAAGTGGTGGTGTGCCCCGTTAATGATGGATAACAATAAAATCACATGTTGACCCACTCTATGAAGTGCGTAGAGCCAATAGTTGGACAGCGTTCACATTTAAGATAGAGAGTATGGAGCATCTAATTCAAGATGTAGCTGTAAAAACATGCTGCTCCAGATATTTCATGCATGCCCGCTACCACCAGTGCCCACCGTCAGGCCCCGCTGCTGGTGCGTCTGTATGCCTCCTCTCTCAGGTGTCACCATGTATCAGCCTTGTGCACGCATGATTGCACGTGACACGGTAAGGATTCTCATCTATAACGGGACAGGGGGACAATGAATGCACGCGCTGACTCTTCATCTAGCATCCCTCTCGGTGATGTGTTCCGGTCACTTTCACTAAAACCTTAAAGAGACACTCCTCCATCGGCATACAGGCTGCTATATTCCATATACGCACCACTCGAGCTTAGATAATACAGAATACACCAATAGCGCGAGCAGACACTCAATCAAATCGTTTTTGATTGATAAAATGACTCTGTATTCATCCGCTGACTAATGTAGTTCTTTAACTGTCGCAAAACAAAGTGGTTGCCATGTGATACGCGAGTAGAAGCGCGTGATTTTTTGGTTAAAGTGGAAAGCTACGGTATGGTCACAGGTGTGTCTCAGTCAGTTATTTCGCTAATGTCTTTAAGCGTGACTCGGCCACTTAAAGCACAGGGACTATCTGTGTCTCTGTTCACTTCAGCACCACTTTAGCACGCACGCATCCCATGAAGGGATCACAACACTCCCGCATCAGTGCGGCTGTCCGCGCTTCAGCATCAGCCCCGGAGCACTGCGGTACTCACGGCATGGTTCAATAAAAAAAACACTAGATAAAAGATAACAGACAAGGTGAATATAAAAATGTGAGTTTTAAACAGCGTTTTTCATTCTGTCCACAGCAAAGTTTCACACGAGTCACTGCAGGACACCTGAGAGAGAGAGAGTACTTACCGTCTATCGCCATGATGCTCCGTCCCGGACTCTACCAACTCTGGGGGGGTGTGATGGAGGAGGGAGGTCATTCATGTGCCGGTGGACAGTGTGTGTGTGTGTGTGTGTGTGTGTGTGTGTGTGTGTGTGTGTGTGTGTGTGTGTGTGTGTGACAGAAAAGAGATTGTATAAGCAATTTGTCATTTGTGCACTACATTAGATGCTGATGCTGCTGATCTTTAAGAACATGAACATAAATATTTATAGACTACAAATAATTCACAAGAGTATAATTTATTCCAACGTGGTAGTTGGGGCAACATAACAAGAAAGTCACGTCTTTGTTTATCATGTCATTCCTCCCTGAATGGATTATGCAATACCTTATGCAATATAGATTTACAATAAGTTCAATGTGACATTTGTATGGATGAGATAAAGGCACACACACAGTGGGATACAAACACTGTGACAGGACTGGGAGAGACTTGTGGATACTTTATGCTTTACATATTGAGTAGATTGTACAGATCTGAAGTTTTAGTGCATTTTTCCAAAGTTTAAAATGTTGGCAATCCTGCAGTGTTGGAGATCAACTAGTTAATGGTGACAGCGTTAGGTAATTTAATTAGAAAATAAATGTAACTCTAATCCTTTTTTTTGAGAAAATGTGTATTTAAATTACTTAAGTTACTTATAAAAATGCTGATGATAACAAAGGGGGTTACACCTAAAGTCAGACATTTAAGATTTTGCTCAGGACGTTTTTTCCCCCATTTTTAAAAAATATTTAACATGTTACTGAATACATATATTGCTGTTTTTAATTCTTTGATATCAATATCTTTTAATATTTTGTAAATAAATCATGATGTGAGTTAATTTGGAGCACACATGGGCTTACAAGGTATCACAGTGCCAATTAAGTCCATGCCAGACTTTTGACTTTTTTCATAAAATATCTTTACTTTATTATCCAAAATCTACATGAACTAATGAATACATTTTCAAATGATAGAGACATTTTGCTTTATAAGACATTACCTCCCTTTTAAATCATGTCAGTATCCATAAAACACACCTGATCTTAGATTTTGGCTGAAAACATTTGTTAGAAAATTAGAAAAGTAATCATAAAGTAATCTAATGTAATAATTACACTACTTTGATTATGTAACTGAAATAGTTACATTAATTATAATATCCTCTCTGATCCAAGACTGAAGTTACAGCAAGTGACTCCAGACCCTTAGGGATCTCAAAGGTCCCAAGTTAACTGCATGAAGACTGGCTGGAGGTCATAGTGTTATTAAGCCATACATCATTGATTCAAAGCTCTTATAAAACTATATAGCCAATGAGATTTCTGGATGCAGGAACTTGCCCCCATTCAACCACAATATCATAAGTGTGATTGGCCACTGATGTTGGGTAATAAGGGCTGTCTGGCTGTCACCATTCCTGTTTATCTCAAAGATGCTGCATAGGACAGAGCTCAGGGCTCAGGGCTCAGGTCAATTCCTCCAAACAAAACAATTTTTTATTTTTTTTACCTACCTGTTTTGTGTACGAGGAAACTGTCATACAAATGTTGCCACAAAGTTATAAGTTATAAGGGTCCAAATACTTTTTTTTCTTCTCTCTCTCTCTCTCTCTCTCTCTCATATACAGTCTATGCTCTCTCTCTGTCTCTCTCACTCTCGCTCTCACTTGTGGTGCCCAAACCTGCTTACGTCACAGCTTGAAGACACACCCACCAGGCTTTCCCCTTAAACTTCATACATTTCCGGAAAGTTTTCTTCCTGTATCTATCTCACCTTTTTCAGGGTGTGTTTCATTTTCAAAGAGTGCTACACGTTTATAACAATGAGCGAAATAAAGCCAAGCGATACGACTGACACTGTAGACAGCGGGGAGGAAAAAGACTGGGCCGCGGCCAAGGCTTTCTTTGACAACCTCAAAACAAACAAACCCAGACCTGTGAGTACCGGTATGTTTTTTAACCTTAGACTCGAACTCGAACTCTAAAAAAAAAAAAAAAGGCCAGTGTTACACTCGTTTATTTTCTTCCCGCCCCACCTCTTCTGCTCCCCTCTAATAGCCCAAACCCAGGAATGCTGTTACCATCGCAGTTTCCTCTCGCACCCTCTTCAACATGGTGGCAGAGAGGAAGATCTATGAGGAGGAAGGAATGGAGAAATATGTGGCTTATCAGGTGGAACACGAGAACGAGCCCCTGAAGCCAGGAGTTGCTTTTCCCTTCGTTAAGGTAGGCTGGATATTGTCTCTGCGAGGTGTGTGTGGAGGGTGTGGTCACTGCAATGCACTTATAAAGCAAGCTGGTGTTATCATAGTCCACACCAGGGAAACGTCAAAGTGCATTTCATTCTATCTGCTGATGGATTTTCTGCTTTCATATCTAGATTGTTTCTGAAAAAAGACTTTGGAATTCATGATGCACACCTTGAGTCATGTACAGACAGGTATTTTTGGCTTTTAGCAGTGGCAGGTCCTGTGCAATCAAGATACTAATTCCTTTAAAGCGATGGTTCTCACAGGAGTCCATGAGCTCTTTCCAGAGGATGCCTATAGCAAAAAGGGAAATTATTTATTTTCACTATAATTCTATTCATAAGTAATACAGGGACAGAATGTATGACTCTTTTAGTAATGGGTTTTCATACAAACATCTAAATCCAAACATCTCATCAGATGTGGGAGCCTGGTAACCTGTAACCAATATTATCAGCCAATATGGAGTGATGGGTCTCTATTGATCCCACTTGATATCCACTGACAAAATAAATCTTCTCACTAATATTACTTCCTCATATAAATACAATATATCTTTGAACTTCTACAAATAGCTACAGAGCCTTGACAAAATAAGGGAAACACCTAACAATGCATTGATATCAGTGACATGATATTAAAGCTCCTTTTTGCCTTCAAAATGTATTTGAGTGCTGTCATACAAGTCATGAAATCACATCATTTGTCAAGAAAAGCTGACATTTCTTTTAAGGATGACAGCGTCCTCATTCTGCATCAATCCATAAATGCCGATTAATGTTCCCGAGCTGTTATTGAGCGGGCCTGTTGTTCATCAGACCACTCTTGACATTGTTTAGCAGAGTGTTGATGGGTATTATCATCCTAGAATATGGGAACATCATAGGCAGAGTGATTGCCTTGTTATTGTAAAATAGCTGGCTGTTGTATAACTACTCAGGCTGTAATTGGATCTAATGAGTACATACAGACAGACCTGTCACCTCAGTTGGCAACAGACTCCATGTGCACCCTGTGGCTGTCTCCTTTGATTAATATACGTTATTGTTTTCTGCAGTTCTTAATGGTGGCTGTACATTGTATTAACATACTAATATCTGATTTTGACATAAGATCGTCCTTATGATCATTCTAAAGGGATGAAGATTGGGCATATTGCCCTCTGGTCTTATTATCATCTATAAATACACTAATGCTCATTAATTCACCGTCACCTGACATCATCAGTTAAACTCCAAGTATGAAATAAGACAGAATTAACTCTTGGGAATTATTCATTTTCTGTTTTCAAATTATCTGTGTTAAAATAATTGCATTTGTCTGATTTTTGGAGTTTTTAAACGAATAAAAATAATTAACGTAGCCATCATGATGTCACCCAGTGGTTTGTGGACTCCTGTTTTGAAGACTCAAGTTTGGCATTTTAACTGTAACATCTCAGCCAGATGTGACCATATTTGAAGGGTGGATGTGACCCAAATGCCAGCTGCTAGCTTGGCTAGCATAGTGCATTTACAGTCCATGGTTAACTGCAATAATGTTAATGGGAAATGCTGGCTAACAATGAACAAGACCCTGTTCATCAACCAAAATATAACTATTAACTTTCATGAACTGAAAACAGACTCTTTGACTCTGGGGATACACCATAGTTACATCACCTAACCAGCATTGTTGCTGTGGTAGTGACTTGTCAACTACAATGTAACTTTGCCTTAAGCCTGCCTCCCATAGCCTGCTTAGTTTTTCTTATTTTTTTTACTCAAAAGAGGACCAAAATTTACAAAATGAACACCATGCTGTATTGCTGTATACCTGAAACTATTGGTTGGAGCCACAAACTCATCAGGAAAGTTTTTAATGAGGTAATAAATCAAGTGAGAGGTAGGGTCATTTTGTCATAGACTACTAAACTATCTGACCTTTTGTTGGAGCACTTGAGTCGCCCCCTGCTGGTCATTAGAGAGAATTCAGGTTTAAGTCACTTTCCAGACCTGGAGATACCTGCTTGGTCACATCATGGTGAAAGGATTACAAAAACCTGTTTAAAAGAACACAATTCTGAAAGGTAATTTATTTCATTGCAGTGTTTTGACATTTAAGTGATAAACTTGAACAATACATCATGGACTGTAAAGTATATTTTGCCAAATATGTTCATTAGCAACATGTGATTTTGCAACACCTATGAGGAATGTACAGTATGTTGGGTAAGGGTTAGGGTATTTTCCCTAATTGCACAATACAGTTCTTTTTTAGGGAACTATGTATGTTTGATAGTTTATAAAAACCTGTTAGACATATGTCCCAATTGTTACTTATCAGCTGACATACACAGATAACAAAATACCTGTGATAAATCAACGTGGGGTGATTTATCAACCCACACTTTTTTATTGGATGTATTCAGCTGTACAGTCAATGTCCACACATGTACAAAACACACTGATAAAAGCTGGTGGGACATATAAATTAATTTCTATGTACTTTTAATGCCTCAGTGCTCCCTTTTCAGGAATCCATCTATTGTGTCACTCAACAACAAAAAGAGTTGTGGTTAGAATGTTATAATATTTGTGTTGTAACCTCCTGTTAAACCCTATGAGACAATATCCTGCCTTTCTTAGTAAAACAGTTTGTCCTCTGCAGGCGCTGATGAATGTCAACACTCGACTGAGGGAGCTCTACACAGAGAATGAGGAGTTGTTTGACATCGTCTTAATGACTAACAACCATGCCCAAGTTGGAGTGCGCCTCATAAACAGCATTAATCACTACGGTATGCAGAGTGCTAAACCAAACATTGTAGATTGTGTAGTGTGGTGGCAGTGGCGGCTCGCCTCCTGCTGCATGAGACATAATCAAGAACAGCACTCTGTGAAGTAATGACACACTAGAAATGAAGAAGAGCTGTTACAGTGTAATCAGAACAAGCTTTGTTTCTTCACACATCTCCAACGTGTCTTTTGTTCTTTCAGATTTGACCATAGAGAGATTCTGTATGACTGGAGGAAAAAGTCCTACAGGCTACCTGAAGGCCTACATGACAAATCTTTACCTTTCTAAGGACTCAGACAAAGTCACAGAGGCCATAGAAGAAGGTACGTGATGCTGATGCTTACCTCTGCAGCAGCAGCAGCCCGAAAACATTTTTGTTCTAATATTTACACACTTGCATGTTGACTCGCGTGTGTGACTCCTTCACACTGCAGAGGGAAAATGTTGACCCCCCCGCTGTTCAGCAGGAAGGAGCTGGTTGGAGACGGCATGTGATTTATGGCACCCTGCTGTACACACACAAAGCTGAAATAATTGATTAGTTGATTGAAAGAAAAAAAGTTGGTTTAATGAATTGAGTTGTATATCAAGAATCTTTTTGCATTGTTAATGGACTGTTTTGGGGTTTTAAGTGTTGAGTGTGAACAAAACAAAAGATTGATCATTGGGGAAAGGTTATGGAAATGTTTCCCAATTTTCAGTACCATTGTATTTAAAATCTAAGTGATTAGTCCAAAAAAATTGACACATAAATCAACACTATAATTGTTAATCACTGTCAGACTCAAATGTTTCACCCCAGAATCTGTACATGTTAATGCTGCCTCCAGCATACGTGTCCAAAATGAGGCCAATCTGAAGTCTCAGGTTTTCACCCGCTTATTTGTTTGTAACACATTTAGTTGACAGCCTATCATCACAGGAGACGTGTGACATTCTATTTAGCCACTAACAAATCTCAAGAATGTAATTTCACACATGTCCTTGCTTGTGAACCACCATGTAGATAGACTGTGCACTCATACGGTAGGTTATTATGCTGCCACTGTATTCAGAGCTAATGCCACCAAGTATTTACTGTCATATCCTTTTTTTCCAATAAACTCTTTTACTGTTGCCAAATGTGTTCCAACTGTCAGTGAAACACAGATCTAACAAGATCTCTGTGATTTAGTTAACATGACATAAAGCGATCCATGAATTTCCAAAAGCATAATTTTTAATCATTGCTCGTCTCCCTTCCTTCAGGCATTGCAGCTGCCACAATGTTTATGCCCGAAAAGGAGATTGAGCTGAGTGAAACTCAGCTGAGAGTGGCGTTTGATGGCGATGCCGTCCTCTTCTCAGACGAGTCAGAGATCATTGTGAAGCAACACGGCCTGGACACGTTCTTTGAGCACGAGAAGGAGTTTGAGAACAAACCTCTTGCTCAGGTAACTGATGTTTGTTTCTATGCACTTAACCATCACAACCAACTCACAGATAGAGACATACAGTAATGTGCAGTATATCCAGAATATACATCTTCATAATTCTTGATTCTTGATACATAGAAAATGTAATTCAATGCATCAGATGTAATATTTAACCGTCATTTATGTCACAAATGCCTTAGTCTGGGTTTCTATGGATAGCTTTTGTGTGCTACGGTGTGTATAACCATATTTGGTAAAAAAGTGGTAACTACACACAAACATACTACTAACTGACCAGCATTGACTTGCGTCCAAATCCCTTCAGTGGAACCCTATTTGATTCCTCTGGGATTTAGCATGTGGCAAATTTACATTGACTATTAAGGGCATCTTTGCATGGTGTAGGAAATAAACTTGGCTTTAAATCCAGTGCTGTCTCAAGACTTGTATGGAGCAAAACATGCAGATCAGGCTATGGGAAATATCTGCAGGCTTTAGAAACCTGCTCTGCTGGTTTTAAAGAAGCTAAGTTAGTTCAAGAAGATTAGTTCAAGGCACTGTTGTTTGATTTGGTTTGATTTTTTTGTCCTTCACAGATTCCAGATGTATTCATTCAATTGCCATAAACTAAAAGATACAGATGCTGTCTTGATAATGATACCGTCCTTGACTTTCATGAGTGTTGTGATTTGCTGTCCCATATTGTATGTGTCCATCTGTCTTTCTGTGCTTGTGTGCCTCATCGCCTGTGCTGAAAACCTTTTGAATGACCTTGATCCTTTGATGCTTTTAGGGTCCGTTAAAGTGTTTCCTGGAGGCTTTGGGGAAGCTCCAGAGAAGATTCTATGCCAAGAACCAGCGTATGGAATGTCCAATCCGGACGTTCCTGGTTACAGCCCGCAGCGCTGCCAGCTCAGGAGCTCGTGTCCTGAAGACCCTCCGTAGCTGGGGCCTGGAAATCGACGAGGCCCTCTTCCTGGCCGGAGCTCCTAAAGGGCCCCTCCTGGAGAAGATAAAACCGCACATCTTCTTCGACGACCAGATGTTCCACATTGAAGGGGCCAAGGAACTGGGAACCATAGCAGCACACGTACCCTACGGGATCGGACAGAAGTACCACAAGGGGAAACTCATCGAGCAGCCCGCTAAAAAGGAGTGAGGGTATAATCTAAAAATAGTTCAAATATTAAATATGCATTACGTTGTCACCTACATATGGATTAATTAAAAAAACAGGAACTTTTTAGAGAGTCTTTAATACATTGGAGCTTTGTAAAGATGTTTCTGTTTTTTCTATTTTCTTCATGATCTAGTATAATTGTTGAGTGAGAGAACATCTTTTCAAAGTGAGGTTAACACTAGGTGCACTATTTAACTGAAATACTGTTTTGAAGAAGCCTGTCTGTGCCTTTAAACCATATCTGTTTACATGTTTACCTTTAAGAAAGGTTTACTCTCTTTTTAATAGGATTTCATATTATTGTCTCTACAATTTTATACCATAGACACGTATCTTTTATATATCATGGATTTTGGCTAATGGTCCTCGGCATATTAAGTATCATGAGGGCCAAAAAAATGTTTCTGCTGCTTTTTGACGCACAAAATAATCCATAACCTTAAAAAACTGTAACAAAAATGTCCTACATTTTTGGTCTCTGCAATAATGTCGCTTAATAATGGGTTCCATAAATATTAGCTGTAAGTTTGAAAGGGATATTTATCTGGGTACAGTCTGTAAAACTTTTAGAAAAAGCTTATGCTGTCTTTCTTGGTTACTGTCTTTGCTGTTGCTGCACACAAACTACATAAAAGTTACACTTTGTATTTTTCCCCAGGCTTTCACAGTCATGTTGTGTGAAGTGTTTACGCTTTGACACAGTACCTGTACATCAGGCAATACTGTACACACACTGTAGCACATTTCTGTCATGTTATCCTGTTTTTATACGACTATATATGCATGTGTGTTTTGTGATTGCATCTATATGTATTTCATAGTGCAAGAATATCATGAATATGTATGGATATCTATATTGTTTGCATTGATTGTATTCATGTTTTAACAGTAACTTTATATTTCAACCATTTCACTGCTCTTATTTTTTTACTTCTGTCTTCACATAATCTACCCCTAATGCTGACTGTAAGAGGATGTGGTTTGATGAATAAAGGAATGTGGAAGGGACCCAAGTGGCTGAATTAGTCTTTGTGCATCTCAGCAGTAGATGGTGCCATCGATGCTTTAACCGCAGCTTGTTTGCCCTTCAACCGCTCGTTTGGAGGAGAGTCACTTATCTTTGAAAGCAAACAAGTTACAGTCAAACATCAGCAGCGTATCTCTAACCGGATATATCCTGTCATTAAATCTTGTGTTCTTCAGTGTTCAGCCTCAGCTAATAGAGAGTGACTCTCATCTTACATGTATATAACAAGATGAGCAACAAGGGGGCGCTCCTGCTTAACTAAAATGAGATTTACTCGAGAAAAAAGGAACTATCAAAAAATAGTATTACAGCAACAAAGAGGGTAAAATATAACCAAAAAACAGCATTTAGACTTTAAAGTGTAGCTGATCATAGAAGGATTCCATAAATAAATAAAAATATACAGTCTTACACAGTGTACAAATGCTTTGAAGTACTTTCTTCTTTTGATATAACTGGGCTCCCTCTCGGCCCATATTTCCAGGTACCAAAATATCACTGCCAAGCACAGCGAGAACAACAAAATGCAAATCACCCGTCTCTCCAACATTAAGCCTAATGGGAAGTTAATGAGATATTGCCTGCTGTTCCAGATATATTAAAAACATCTGAGGTTTATTGTTCTTGGACTATAATATCTCACAAGGGCTGCAACTAACAATTAATTTCATTATTCTGTTGATTATTTTCTTGATTAACTAATTATGTTGATTGTGGTTTCCCAAAGCCCAAGATGCAAACTAAAATGCCTTGCTTTGTCCCGACCAACAGTCCACAACCTAGAGAGCTTCAGTATATTGTTGTAGAAGACTAAATGAACCAGAAAATATTTACATTTAATAAGCAGGAACAAAATCATTTTAACATTTTTTTTTTTTTTTTTTTTTTTTTTTTTACAAATGACTTAAATGGTGACTCAAATATGGATTTACTAATTGATGAATTGACTAATAGTTGCAGCTCTACATCTCACTTGCGGTATATGCAGCAGAAAAAGAGCTATTTTTTGGGTGGTGGTGGTGTACGAGTATAAAAATCTTATCTTATTAAAAGTATATCTGTGTTTTATACTCACTGAATATAAATTCAGTGTAGACTTTCAGTAATTGTCTTAATTTGTTCGTCTTGTTTCAGCTGGTGAAACTGTTCAAAGTTTTGCTTAATTTGTATTTTGTGAAAAGTCTCGCCTGTGGTGTTTGAGTTTAGCAACAGGCATCTGCACTAGTTTGGTCACCATGGTAATACTACGAGTATTGTTCCCCCTGCCTAGACACTGAAGAGCAGATTTAATGCACAACATTTAAGGATGGGGCAGGATTTACTTGAATATTATTATAAAAATGTCTACAGTTGAGTTATTCGTCTTGTCAGAAAAGCATCTTTGCAGAGAGGCATGGTTTTGTCAGGCAGCAGAGTGTGTGCATCCCTGAGAGCTGGGACCAACCGGCTGTTGCCATGGATACTCGGTGCTGACACCACAAGAACTGTGTAGGCTTGTTGAAGATATAATTAATAACAAAGGATTAGAGGCAAAGGTAACATGGGGCTCAGTATGAGAAACTTCATCATACAGTTACTATAATTGGCACCATTTCTGTGTGTGTGTGTGTGTGTGTGAGTGTGTGTGTGTATGTGTGTGTGTGTGTATGTGTGCGGGCATGCCACAATAAAAGTTAGCGAAGAATAACTGTGGAAACAGTCCTCTCTCACTCTGCTGCTGCATTTATCTTCTTGACAAGCAATTTGCTCTAAATATGTTTTGGTTGGTGGCCAGAAACTTGTAGGTAGATGCTTTCTGAAAGTAATTTATTTGAACCGACATCACCTTGGTGGGTGACTTTAATGCTTACATACTGGATATTCTGGGAGCATCTTTTAAACATAATGAGATAATTGATATTTATTCAATAAACTGTGGCTTTGACATGGACATACAGTGGCTCTGTCTAGGGTTTAAATGGAATACATACAAGATGGAAATTGCTTTTAGCATGCTTAAAAACTCTTATCTGTTATTAGATTATGGGTTCATTTAAACAAGGAAAAGAGTCTGTTGCTATGGCACTGTCACTCAGAGGCTGTGCTTTGAGCCAAATGCTACAGTAACATTAGTGCTAACATGCTCACAGTGCTTGCTTATGTTACACAGGAAATATCTGCCATGTTCATTTAGTTTAGTGTGCTAAAATGGTAACATTTATCAGCAGCAACCATAAACTACAGCTGAGGCAAATGGGATTGTTATTAGCTGTGCAGATATTTGTATATAACCCAAAGTACTGGACAAATTCAAATTTTGACCTGATGAAGTCATAGGAGAAAAAGTCAGAATATCACTTAAGTTATAATGGCAACACGAATATTTCTGCCAAACTGAATGGCAATCCTTTCAAGGGTTGTTGAGATGTTTTAGTCTGGGCTGAAGCAGTGGACTGAATGCTTGAAACCTATAAACGTTTATTGCCAAAGTGCACATTAATGTCTGATTTTTAATGTATGTTATGGTTTTCTAATTTGCACAGCACCTTGAGTTACATCCACTGTATAAAAAGTGCTATGCAAACAAATAAACTTAATAACTTAAAAAGAGAGAGGAATCTCCAATGTGTTGTATGTCCTGGAATGATGGTTATGAATGGTTAAAGAGTAAATAGGCTGCATTTATATAGCACTTTACATATTCTCCCCCATCCATTCACACATACATTCATACACTGATGGCAGAGGCTCCCGTGCAAGGTGCCAACCTGCTCATCAGGAGTGAAGTAGAGCTTTTTTTCCAAAGTGCTTTACAAAATGTTTCTAATGCTCACTAGCCCACTCACACACTCATGGGAGCAATTTGGGGTTCAGCCCAAGGACATTTCAACATGCAATCTGGAGGAGCCAAGGACTGAACCACCAACCAAAATGGTACAATTTGTCACAAAGTTACATAAAACATTTATTTATATCAAACACATTCAACACAACAAAACAGCATCTGAAAAATATGAGTGACATAAAACTTGACAATTTACATTCCTAATGTAGCATTTTTTAACGTGATACTTAAATATCTGATATGAGGGCAGTTTATCCAGATGAAGTTTGTCATGTACATTTTTTTCCGTCCGGGATGCATATTGTGAAAATTTACCTTAAGTTCAGAAAAGAGTCATAGGGATACTGTAGATCTATCTAGATGGCGTCAAATATGAAAATGTACACCTTTCATTTAATTTTAAAGGAAAGTGATCCAAAGTGAAGGTAACAATCCATATGTTTCTTTGTTAAATTATCTGCAGATTTTGCACTGCACTTGCCAGAAACCACAGAATACCACTATCCTCACCCATAATGAAGACTGTCAACACTCCTGACAACAGCTCAGTGAATCTGCTGCACGATGCCACAGTCACCATTTGCTGTGTGACTGAGTTGGTGGAGCACACAGTGATATGACAGGCTCTGTTGACAGAAAACTGTGGTATGATAATGACATGTATTGAGGTCATCTGGTCCCCCTCCCCAGTAGTACATTCTTATAGAAACATCATCCTAGGCACATCCAGTACAAGCCCACCAAATTTAAAGCTATACTGTAAATCTACAGTTTTCATATGAAGACAGTATATGTACTTTCTTTAAGCCTTTGATTCAGTGCCAAGCTGTCGGTGGATGCTTTGTACAGATTATACTATAGACTGCTTTTTCCTCTGCTAACACACTTGCTTGAAACAGATGCTCATCTCACCCTTGTGGTATGCATTATGCGCTTCTGTAATTGCTGTCTGACTGATGTTACTGCAGACCTAACTGTGTGTTCTGCAGGGATCCCAGGAAACCTATCTCTACACCTCCAGAATGAGCTGGCCTTTATTCAATTTAGCCCATTCTCATTTGATTGCACAGTGTGGTTCTCTAAAAGCGACCCCACAGGTCCGGAGGCATTGACAAGTGACTCTGCGTGAGATGGATTACTGATGCCACATCGACACACTCTATCCTCAGCTTTGCTTTTCACAGGTGCACCTGTTAGCCATTATTGACAGCCTCGGCTAAGATACGAGACGCAGTTAGTAAGCTTCATACAATCCAATATGGAAACGTAAAGACAAAAACAGGTTAAGTGATCGACTGAAAATGTTTCTTTGAAACCAGTCGTTACTGTGCCTGTTGCTTTCAAAAGACAAGCAGGAGAGGGAGGCAGCAATCTTGCTGATAGCACACTGCTTTAAGTTTTATGTTGAGCCCATGGTGCTCTCACACAAGCTATTAATTCACTGACACATTTTATCAGTTTGTAAGGTAAAAAACATTAAATGGTGGAATGGAAGTAGAAGGCTCCTTTTTCTTCCAGTTTTTTTAGATTTATCTCCTCTGTGTAAAAGGGATTGGCCTGCTCTTTGTCACTGTCATCTCTAATATATGTTGCATGCTGGCTTTTGCTGTAATTTGGCAATAGGTTAGCTGACTTTTGTCGTCTCTAGAAAGCATCACACTGACCTACTGTTCAGCCCGTTTTTAGCATGAGGCTCTGAGGACAGATGGAAGAGAGCAGAACACTGATCTGATGGGAAGGGCTTAGCAGACGAGACACAGTGCCATAGTAACAGCTGAGCGGCATAAGACCATGCGTCTTCATGGCCGGAGTTTATCAGCTGTGGCATTTCGTCTGCTCTGCAGGCTTAGTAAGGGACACATAACGGGGCCCCTGCAGACGCTCATCCCAGCCAGACAGCGACACAACTAGCCAGCTAGGGAAAGCAGAGTGCAACCACTGAACAAGCAAGCATCACCAATTATCTCCACCTCTGCGCTTGTAGCAGGAATCCATTTCAGCACCATTACCTCTGGGCAGCCATGGGCTGACAGTCTCTCCCGTCAGGGCGATAGTTCTAAATTGGCTCCCACCCCTTTCCTCCTCCTGAGATTGAAAAGAGATTATTAAAGACATTCATCATAGAAGAGGCTTGAGCCTGTCTGGAAAGTCTGAAAATGGTAAAAAATGTCGCACAATGGAGAGGGCCTGAAGAAAGAGCAGAAAGGAAGATAGGATGGGGAGTAAATGATATAGAGATATGTCTGTATGCTGAAGGCTTTGGTGCTCCTCGATACCAGACAGGGTGGTCCCTCGGGTGTCCTGTGAGCTGGTGGGCTGTAGCAGCAGGCAGGGTGTGGGGCCCAAGTCTGATAGAACGCATGCGCACAGCAGGCCACCCAGTCATGGCTAAAACCCCACATATCGGATGCGCACTAATGACACCCCTGGAGACTGAAACAGTCTGGCTCCTGCATGACAAGATGCACTGTACAGTATTTTTTTTTTTTTAAGATTTTGTTGGCATAGATGCCTTTATTAATCAGTAGATGGACAGGAAACATGGGAGAGAGAGGGGGGTGACATGCAGCAAAGGACCTCCGATCGGGATTCGAACCGGGGTCGGCTGCGTATGTGGCATGCGCTCTAACCACTCGACCACATGCGCGCCCACTGTACAGTATTTTATCCCTTTCTGATCCAAGCTGATTTCTTGAGGAAAGACTGGTAGGTATAGGTATGACAAATTGAAGGTCTCTCCTGTGTTCTTGGGATCATAATGGTTTGGCATATTCAAAGAGTTATGGTTAAAAAATCTTCGTAGCAAGCAAGGCTGTTGAACATTGTTAAAAACAGCCCAAAAGTGAAGAAGACCAAGATTGAAATGTTGGAAGCTTTACTTAGTGGTTTCTCCTGTGGCATGTTCTACAGGACTAATGAGCCTACATTTTCAGTGCAGACTTTGCACATTTTTAACCCATGCCTCGGAGTAGGGTCTCACTTTAAGGAGACTCCACCTAACCCCACTAGATATATTACATTTTATGTCTATCAAACTGCTGCCTCTCACTTGCCAATCAAGATCTCTTACGCTCCTCCCATACACAGACTAACAGAGGTGTTATCGATGCAGTTATGTAACCACCTGAATATTGATGAACAGAACACTACACTCACATGAATATGTGTCTCAGTATGTGATAGCATGCACAAGAATACAGCACAGCTTGCTTTAAAGAGTTAGGAGAAGACAGCATCATGAAATGTGAAACTGTTACATTAAGCTAGAAAACTACAAATTTTGTAGAGCCTGAAAAATGAAGACAGTGTATGTGAGTGCACAGTATGTGTGTGGAAGTCACTGTAAAACTGTACTTAGTTTTGCCTCAATATTCAATAGTATGTAATATAATGGAATAGTTCTACATTTTGGGAAATTTGCTTATTCACCTATTCACCAAGAGTTAGTTTGAGAGGATCGATACCAGGGCACTGAAACCTGGGGAATACACCTACTGACACGTCTAAAAACCCTCAAAAAGTTTTCTGCTTTTAAAGTATAATCTTTTTTCGTAATCTATACAAAAAAGAAATTTAAAAAAACAACAACAGTTAATAAAAATACAACTTCACCGCAACATCCTTGCTTATACTCCAACCAGGACGTGTTGTTATATTATACCCATTTCTCTCCCCTCAAAACAGCTCCAGATTTGTGATTAATGCACATACACTGGAATTGTATTGATATTGTATTAAATGTCTTGAGACTCAGTAAGAAAGCAAACAAGCTTATTTTGTAAAATATTAAATTATGTGAAGGAAATGTATCACATTAGAGACTAAAACAGTTTAGTTGTATGTTTTGTATCTGCTCTCAGCTATTATTCCACAATCGAAAGTCTCTTTTCATTTAAGAATATAGTGTCTTCAAGTTTTTTCATGAACATGACTGTTTTGTTAATGACAGACACTGATGTAATTGCAGTAAACCATCACTCAACAAGCCTGTCCATTAGTGTGTGTGTCTATGTGTCAGCTGCCGGGTTCTCAGTTGGATCAATGCTCTTCTACTTCCACTGACCTGGAAAAAACTGAAAAAGCTTTGCCTGCTCTCCTATCAATAGACGGTATAATTAAGAACAGCACCCTCAGAGTAAGCTGTGCTCAACTAGCAAAGACACTTCCTGGGATTGTGTGAGAATGTCTCTCTCATTAAACTCAAAACCTGAAGGTTTTACAGATTAACGGCAGAGGGGCTGCGATATTCTCTGTCTTTGACTTTGCCCTCAGAATGTCTCAGAGTAAGAAGATATTATGGTGTTTGTGTGCATACATGAAATAATGAGCAATAGTTTTGTTAGACTGGCCTACTGTAATAAGTCCTTTTCTGTGCATTAAATTTTAAGTAATGGATGTCCTTGCCTGACATAGCAGGGGGTTATCCTGGCATTGAAGAAGGCCATCTGTTCAGCCTAGAGTGAAAAGTATTGAATCTCTTCTAGGTCAGGCACATTGCACAATAATGAGATAGGATTGGGGTAGAACTCGTTAAATTCGGAGCTTTCCACTGGACCACGGATTATCAGCCAGTTGCAACAATAGAGACACAACAGACTGATGCAGGCAAGACTCAAACCAATGGACGGGACAAGCAGCACAGCCTGCTTTCTCTCACAGAGAGGCACAGCCAAGCAGGGCCAACCATCTTGGCCCTCCTCTACTGCCTTCTGCCCCATTCTCAACGGTGACCAGATCTGGCTAGAGGAGCTAATAGACCCCTCTTCTAACTGGTCACCCCCCAGCCTGCAATCCAGCCCCAGCTTCCTCAGCAGCAGCCCAGGAGGCAGCAGGAGCAGCAGTGAGGGCACCAGCAGCCTGAACAGCTGGAGCTCTGGTGTAACCTGCCTCCTGCACAGCTCTATCAGGAAGCAAAGCCAGGAAGCATTTCAAACTCGACGGAGAGAGGACAGAAGGTGGCCGGCCTGTCCAGCCAGAGGGCCTCATGGCAGAGCTCATCCACAGTCGAAGCGGGGAGGAGGCAGCAACCATAACAAACTCCACGCATGGCCAGAGAGGGGTGGAGAGTGTCAGGGGAGGGGCTCTGCACAGTCCCTTGCCAGCACTAAAAGTGTAAAACTACAGTGTCTGCTGGAGGAAAAGATTGAAGCCAAAGTGAAATTTTCACAGTTTCTGAATGAGGTGACATCCAATGTCTTTGACCAAAACAGCCTTCAGGCATTTGGGAAACCAGTCTTCCCCTCCAGCTCCACCACCACAATTCTAACTCAGCCTGAAAACCAGATCCAAGAGGTGACCGAGTGGAGCTCCTGGCTGACCCGCTCAATGGCCCAGCAGCAGGGCTCTTTCCTGGAGAAGAAGACCCAAGAAGAGCGGCCCCCCGCTGACCTGACACAAAAAACCTATCTGGAGACGGACATTGACACAGTTAGAAGGGAAGACGAGCCAGAGTGCCTGGTAATAAAATTGGAGACGCCATCCCTGCCACTGGAGATAGACGACACAAACGTGATTCCACCTCCTCCACAGTTCAGTCAAGGTTTCGAGATGAAGACTTCCTCTCTTGAGTTTCAGTACGACTTCCCCAGATACCCCTGCAGATCTGTCTCTCTGCCCAGGGGCATCAACATGGTGAGTGATGAAAGTCGGCCCAGGCCTCTGAACATATGTTATGATTGGAGCAGAAATTGTTTCTCTGAGAACTTGAAGTGATGTCTAAATAAATTAAGTATTTGGATATTTTGAGTGAGTAGACTTGTCTAATTGACATTTTTTTGGCCACATGGGGGCAGTGTGAACTAGGGTTGTGACGATATACTCAACTCACAAGACGAGACGATACACAATACACGATATTGGGTTCACAAGAACGAGACCAGATGAGATTTTAACACTATTTTTAAAGAAAACTTCAATGATGAAATATATGACTGGAAAAACAGTCTTACTTAATAGTTAATAGCCTTATTAATAGTGACATAATGCAAAACAATGCAGATGCATTTTGAAATGTTTCAACTAATCACCTTGTAATGAATGTCACTTCAGTTCTACTGTCTAAGTATTAATTATCATATGCAATATGCAAGCGCTGTAAAGAGTTAGATAGATATTTTACAGATAGATAATTTTGGTATTTATGCAAATAATAACCATAAATACCAAAATTATGTACAATCACAAATAGCAAAAATGAAGTATGAAGAATAGAAACAATGCTAGTATATAAATATGAATACAATAAATAATCAAATTATCACAAATTATAACATATTGTTAATTTAAAAAACAGAAATAAGTAAGTAAATTGCACAAATCCTATATCACACAAATACACAATTAGAACAACACGTGTATAATTGTTTTAATTTGGTAGTGTGACTGATTTTATTTTTTGCATCATAAGGCTACCACACAATTAGGTGCGCTAGATTCTCCCGCTCCTCCTACCTCAGGCTTTCAGTGTATGGACCTGAGGTCAACCTACCACTGCTCCTCTCCTCATCTGTTACTGCGGACTGTGAGATCTTCTCAGCAGGTAGAAGCTGTTCGTTCACAAGCTATAATGAGGGCGCCTTCTCTAACAAAGTGATCCAAAAAGCCCATTTCCGCCACTGTGATGAAAAAAAGAAAGTTCCTGTAAGTCATTATAATGAGTCATTATAATAATCTCATAATAATGACTTAGTTTCTCATAATAATGACTTAGTTTCTCATAATAATGACTTAGTATCTCATAAAAATTACTTAGTATCTCATAATAATGACTTATAAATAATGACTCGCCCCCGAGCTCTTGCGCTCGTACCACAGAGGCACTTTGGACAGAGTTAACGCTGAGGCCACACTGAAGAGCGGCTCTCCGGTGTGGCAGCAACATAAAGTTCAAAACTGACTTTTTTAGCAGTTTTATCTGAAGATGTTGTATTGTAGAAGTGAAATCCAAATTTCATGACTGTTTAGTTATATTTTTAAACTGGGACAACAGCACATATGTTTATGTTTTTATGTGTTTATTAACACAAACAGCTGCGGCCACATCGGTGAGCGACGAAACAGCGTCCTGCGGCGAGTTGCCATGCAATCTAAACACGCTGTCTCTCCGCTCTTCGGTGTGGCCGCAGCATTAGCTCTCTCCACACTGCCTCTGTGGTACCAGCACAACAGCTTGGGGGCGACTCATTATTTATAAGTCATTATTATGAGATAGTTTCTCGTTATTTTGAGATACTTAGCCATTAGTATGAGAAAGTAAGTCATTATTATGAGATACTAAGTCATTATTATGAGATACTAAGTCATTATTATGAGATACTAAGTCATTATTATTTGATAGATTCTAAATATAATGACTTACAGGATCTTTTTTTTCATCAAAGTGGCGGAAATGGGCTTCCATAAATACAAAACCGATCATCCTTTTTTATTTTGTATACTGGCGTGCACCCATAGACTGTAGCGTGCGCTGCGTACTGCCTCCTGAATACTGCATTCACCTCCAAGAGAATCTCGCGAGATCTCATCATTCTTTTTACAGTCTATGGTGTAAACACAACGTTGACACACATAGCTAACGTCGTCACACAGCTAAAAATGACCCCTTTGCACATCCAGCTGAAAAGTAGCACCTCTAATGCACCATTCATTTAAAATCATGTTTCCGTCCACCTGATGAATGTAAGTTCAATATTCATTCTTTTTAGCTCTGGTTTGTTCTCCACCGATTCCTGAGGGAAGTTACTTACCTGAGGGAAGTTTAGTACCTGGCTTCTTACCTACTGAAATTCTGCATTGTTCACCCGCTAGTTGCCATCTGTGTCTGTTTGTAGTTTTGTGCTGTGCAGGAAGGATCTATTTTTCTCCGGAAACAGCTGCCTGCTGCACCTGAAAAAGCAGGTGCCAAACACTATGGCTTGAGGCAGCAGTGGATGTAGAAGTACCTCAAAGTGCAATACAGCCACTAGACCAAAAGTGTCAGTTTCTCTGTAGAAATACAAACTCAAAAGATATTTTTAACAAGTCATTATGGTCTCAACCTCAAAATTCAGTGTCCTGGTGGAAATGGGAAATTATTGCTCTGTTAATAAGATTTGAAGACTTATAGTAGCTTTGATGTCTGCAGTGTGGGCGTTGATTGAAAGCTATGATTGACAGTTCACTCACCTGCGGCTCTCCCCTTCGCTGTGTGGGGTGAGAATGAACCAAATCGGTAAAGTTGTGGGCTGTAAAACAAAAACAATGAGCTGAAAATGCTCAGTAGTTGACATATGAGGACAACTACAGAGATCTCTCAGACATTACTTGAGCTGAGAAGTAGGCAGATTTTAAAGTAGCCTATTTAAAATGTATGTACAGCATATAGATATTTTTGCTGTTTCAAAACAATCCCAGTTCATTGTTCTGCATGAACAAAACAAATGAAATGTAGACCTGTGGCTTGTCCTGCTGATCCACACAGACATGCTACCACTCAGCTGATCCACAAGCAGCAGATAGATGATGATGCACAGGAGCAGCGCTTCACACTTGACCGCTGAACGGGGCTTTTATGGACGCGCTCATTAGCATTCCCCACATCACCAGCTCCTCTACACAAACAATCTGAACTGAACAATGCAGTCATTTACTGACTCAGCCCACTCACCACGCATTTATTGTGTGACATCCATCATTTACTCAGCTTGAGACGTAACCTCGCTAAAATGGCTATGGATGCAAAGAAGCTTTTTTTAACAGCTGTTTTCTTCAGGAATAGCAACCGGTGGTTTCCCCAGTCTCACAGTAGTGGTGTGCATATCACAGGGAGACAGGCCTGAAGGCTCTATCAACAATTACAGCATGAAAAGTGAATGTTATTGCAGTGGGATAAGGAAATCCACCTGGCTATGACTATCTTATTTTAAACTGGACCGTATGTCTGCTACTGAAATGCATAAAATTGTATAATTTAGTTCAAATATAGACTATTCAAATTCAATGGAATTTGAGTGTCTCTTTGCATCCTCTGGACAATGTGAAGAGTCGCAGTTTGTCAATGTTCCTCCTCTACTGCGCAACATACCTGATGGATCTCAGAAATCAGCACCAGTGCCATTTAATAATAAAGGAGAAGATCACACTGTCTTAATTTATTGTCTGATTAAAATTCAGCCTTTGCCGTCACCTTAGCAACTGCTTGAGAAAAAGGTGGGCGGTGTGGGGGCTGAGAGGCAGGCATGTGAGCCTGTTGGCGTTCATCACGGCGTAGTGTAGTGTAGAGAGACAGAGTGTGTGTGTGTGTGTGTGTGTGAGAGAGAGAGTGTGTGTCCGTGTGTGTCGCTGCAAAGTTTCGTCTCCTCACACAAGTCCTTGTACTTGTTCAAGCGCAGTAACGAAACATGCTTCGCAGGCACACGACCTTCTGCCACACACCAACTCAATTTCGTTAAACCCCCCTCCCCTCCCCTCCCCCCCGCCCCCAACTTAAAAGCGTTTCCTTTCAGTTGGTGTTCTGACTCTTAATATTTTCCCCATCGAAACCCCGGAGATTAAACGGGCCTAATCTATTTGCGACATGCATGATCCCAAATCATATAAAAGATGATGACGTAGCGGTTGCCAGGATGTCACCCTCGATGAGGCCCGTGCGGTAAATCTGAATGAAGATGAGGATTCTGGGGGAATATTCTCAAGATGATGCATAATTCATTGGCTTCAGAAAAAAGGGCCAGCAAGACTTGTGTAAAACGTATTCTCCCCTAACAGTCTGAGACTTGAGATGTAAGATTCAACAGATTGAACCACCTGTTCGCCCTCACCTCCCCCCTCTTCTCCCTCACCTCCCGCCTCTTCTCCCCCCACCCTTGTCTCTATCTCTTTTCCTCACCCCCCCCCACCCTCCCTCCTCTCTCTCCCTCTCTCTCTCTCTCTCTCTCTCTCGCTCTCGCTCTCTATCTGTCTTTGCTCCTTCCCTCTGCTCTCTCCGATTCAGCACCTCGACAGGGATATTGAGTTGCTGCCAGTATCTCTCATGGGGGGGGCTTGCCATGTATCTGCAGTCTGGCTGCAATTGAGGCTTCCGCTCCACCCCCCCCCCCCCTCCTTCTCTTCCTACTTTCCTTCCTTTCTTCTCCACTCTACTCTTTCTCCTCTCGTTTCTCACTCTCTTCTCTTTCAATCTTAGTATGATATGATTGTTCTCTTCTCACCTTGAGTTATAGGCGCAGATGTAGACAGCCCGGACGCAGTCTGATGAGCGTTGCGTTGGCTTGCTCACGAGCAGAGATGGTGGAGTGGAAGGGAAGGGGAAGGGAAGCGGCAAATGAGGGAGCAGGGAAGAGAGGAGAGGAACATAAACAAAAACAGAGGGGAACAAAGAGCATGCCTGCTGAATATGTATGTTTCATGGCTTTTTTTTCTTCTTTTTTTCCCAGATGAGTGTGTGTGTGTGTGTGTGTGTATGTGTGTGTGCTGCAGCGATGCTCTACTTGGCAGCTCCCAGGCCAGTTTGATGGGTCCCCTCCACTAACATGCTGTCATTTCCTTTTAGGTGACTGACGAAGAGATGAACAACATAGATAGTATCAGGTGAGATTCTCTCTCTTCTCTCTCTTCCTCTCTTCCTCTCTCTCTCTGCACATATCTTTCAACGCTCCATCAACACACCCACGCGTTCTCCCTGTCTTCTTCCTTTAAGCTCCTTCCCTCCCACTCTTCCTCTCTGTCTTTTTCTTCCACTCTTGCTCTCTCTTTCTCTCTCTCTCTCGCTCTTGCTCTCTCTCTCCCTCTCCCTCACTCTCTCTGTCTTCCCTCCTGGCTGGCTGGGCTTCTACTGCTGCTGTTGCTGTTGCTGTTGCTGTTGGAGTGGCGTGGTGCTGCTGCTGCTGCTGCTGGTGGTGGTGGTGGTGGAGGCGGCGTCGGCGTCAGTGGTGGTGGTGGGGTGTGCATGTGGTGGGGTTTCTCTGAGCTTAAGGGGAGAGCTGGGTAAGCCAATCCAGATAGCACATACAGAGGGGGGTTTTCTCCATTCCCCGGCGAAGGCTCAGGCAGCAGGCAGCAGGATTTTTTTTTTTTTTTTTATCTTTCCCGTCTCCAGGATGAAGCTCTGCGTGAGTGGAAGGTACTGCTTCACCGCTTCACCGTTTGCATCTTTGATTTGGATTACAAAGCTGGCTTGTTTGCGTCTGTGTCTGCGTGTGTGTGTATGTGTGTGTGTATGTGTGTCTGTGTGTGTGTGTGTGCTCATCTGTATGTGATGTGGCTGTGTCAGCTCATGCTCTCTGTGTACTGATGCAGTGTTGTTAGGAACGATCTGCTTTTCTGATACTTTGTCAAAGATAAAAAAGGAGGCTTGATGGTTGTATGCAGGAAATCTCTTGGCTTGGATATTTCACTGCAGCGTATGTGGCGTTACTGTAAAAAGCTTTTTTCCTCTGTGGGATCAATCAAAAAGATGCTTTTCTTTTAATTAGTCCCCAATGCGTTAAGGTATAGCAAGAATGTTCATCTCTCACTTGTTTATATCAGCTTCTGCATGATTTTGGGCAGTCACCTGTCGGAATGCACCCACAACACTGATTAATTACTCTGCATGATAGCGCTGCTCCACCAGGATGAAGAAGTGTGCAATAGTAGAGCTAGATGAATGACTTTTATGCATTTAAACAAGCCTGACAAGCTCAAATGCTCCCATAAACCCTAGGTGATGACTGAACTGATGCTTTCACATGCCCGCATAAACAGACTTTAATGGGCTCATTAGAAAATTACAAGTGCTCATCCACTTTTCTGATTAAAGTTGCATTACACGGTCGGGGAAATTAAAAGCAGCAGAGCAAACATGACGAGATGCAGGGAAGAATCTCTCTCTCTCTCTCTCTTTGTTTTTTTTTTTTTTTTTTTTTACTTCTTTGTCCTACAGTAGACACGTTTTTAATTAGTACTATTACTAATGAACCATTATTAATCCGGCGCAGATGGAAATAGATCCCGAGCTTTTCCTTTTGTGTTCGATTACCGATGGTATTATTACGATTTCAGGCAGATTAGAGTTTAAAAGCCGTTTAACCAGCCAATGAGGGGTAATTAATCTGACGGGGTGCTGCTCCAATATGAGGCATCAATTGTCCTCACCTCTGTGTCACAGCTTTAATTGAATTATAGCAGCTCTGCCAAGATAAGAGGGGGTACTCGTGCGCCTTTTTTGTTCCTCCTCGCTCTTTGCTGAATAGGAAACAAGGTCACACCTGAGAGTCTGACCTTACCCCTACAATGCACCCTCCACCCTCACACCTCCTCTCCAAGATGCCTTCCAGTCTATAAATGATGAAATGTCCTGAAATCTCTCCCCCTCTCTTGCTTTTCCCCCCCCCCTCCCACCACCACCACCACCACCATCTCCCGTCTTTTGCAATTTCTGTCCCTCCCTTGGCTGGTCTCCTGCATTAGGGGCCCCGTGGCGGAGATGGAGATGTAAATTTTACATGGAGACACATTGGATCAGGGAGCTCTAGACCTCAGCTCGATAAAAAGATTTGAAGTTTGAAAGAGTTTTTAAAGCGTTGTCAGAATATTCCAGCTCACATCAAAGATCGACCCTCTCGATTCAGTACTCTGCACAGAGTATGGAATCAATCTTCTCATATAACTCTGGGTGAGGAAGTAAATATCCTAGTTCCCAAAAATATTGAACAATTAATATGGGTTAAACTGTTCAAATGATTTAATATGGTCATGGACACTGAGAAAGATTTAGATAAAAGATTTTACCAAATTTAAAATAACAATCACATCTTAAAGGCTAATTTAGTGGCTGTTCTGGAGCTTTTGAGCATTTCACATGATCTTAATAATTTTATACATCCATATTGGCTTATTTCATTCATTTTTGATCATGGAAACAGCCGTTTTTAATATTGAATTATTTGTGGTTTGATGAATTAACACCTAGCAGTACAGTAAATCTTTTCATATTGTACATATACATGTGGGTGGCAGATTAAAGGGAGAAAAAAAAACAACATTAAGTGTCTTAGAAAGGCCACCAAGGAACTTCAGAACAGCTTCAAGGCACCTTGTCACAGATTTAACAAACCTCTGGAACTGTACTAGTGGGATGGATATGATTTCTTTCTTGTTTTGAGGATGTGGGTGGAAAGTAATGGCCATCGGAGATCAGATCAGGCAACAGAAAATGCTAAAGGACTGATTCAAACCATTTTCATACTCATCAAACCAGTAGCAGTGCAGAAGCTTTTACTCTTTTTTTTTTTTTTTTTTTTTTAGGTTTCTCCACTCATGTGTTTCCTTTAATTTGTCCCTCATCTGTAGGTTTTCTAAGTGTTAATCAAGTATCTCCAGTGCAGTTATTTTTGTTGTCTTATTTTTATGTTGTGTTTTTAATTATCTCTCTTTTCTACCTATCATCTATGCTATCTATTCATTTACATCCACATTCACATTCCTTGCAACAATTTTCTGGAGCTTTCAGCCACATGTCACATCCTTCATTAGCAGGCAGGCTTTGACATCTTTGACAACTGAGAATGTTTGAATGTTACGCTGATGAACTCTATACGAGACATGGCTGAAACAATTCTTGCAAGTGGACGTTGCATTTAAGACTTTTTGTCAAACTAAACAATTTATTTTAATTGTTCTATGAATCACCTTTTTATTTTTAAAGAGGTGATAGAGAAGTGCAAAGCAGACATTTGTGGGAGAGTGGTGTGGGGGAGGGGGAAGGTGGGGTCTGAAAAGGCTACAGAGGTCAGTTTTGATCTGTTTAAGTGGACAGCGTTGGTCTAACAGACTAATATGCTTCTCTAGCCTTTGTGGTCTGTGGCCTCCCTTCACCACTCTGTCTCCAGGTCTCTCTCTTTCCTGAAGCCCTGACAGCTCCTTTGGGAGTCATTAAGTATATCTTATCATCTCAACCCCATTATTCCTTCTCCCCTTTGGCCTCTTCAGCAGCAGCAGTCAGATCACACAGGTCAGATTTATTCCTCGTGATGAAGTGGTCGAGCATGTAAATGGCTTGAATGGCTACACAGCATATCACAGCTGCCATAACTAAATATTTTGTCAATTTACATAGTAATCTATTGTGTCTTGAGTCAGTTCTTTTCTGACATAAAGGTCTATGACACTCATTTATTGAAATTTAAAGTACATGACTTTCAAACTGCAACAGTAAGTCAATTTAGTTTCTTATTTTGGCTTTTATTGAGCTGATATTTGAAGAGAAGTAAAGTGTATGACGCTTCAAAAGTCTCTTGCTGAGACGGAACTTGTGACAATGTGGTTATGTGACGTGTGCCTTAACCATTAAGCTTCCTGGATACACTAAGTAGTTGATCAAAAGAAAATCAATTGGCAGCTAGCTTAAAAATGGGTTACAAAATCCAAAAGCCTCTTTCTGTGCCAAATTGTTAAAAACGTTTTTTGTTTTTTTTTAAGCTAATAGGACGCTTCAGCCATCCAAATTAGTCCAATAAAGTCAATATCTTTCAGAAGTATACAGTCTTTTTAGTGCTAAATTCTTTCTTTTTGTTTCGATCCTTCCACTGCTGGTGAATAAGAAAACACACAAAGAAGGATTTTTTCTTTTTACAAAAAAGACTAACTGTGGAAGATATCCTCCTTATTTAACTAAGTCATACTGTTGAAGCCTCATATTATCCTCAGATAAATGTTTTAATACATTTTTGCACAAAATGAGGACTGTGGATTCTGTCCTCCAGCAGATTTGGAAGGGCTTTTTAATGGACTTGGAAAAATTGTGAACATGTCCTTTAAAACATTATTTAAAAAAAATATAAACCTTTTGGATTTTCTGTAAACAACTATCAATCAGTGATTTTAAAATTAAATTAAACACATAGATGAAAGCTTTCTCTCTCTATTTCTCTGATTACATATCTTTTTTTAGATGCTGTTATGCTGGAAAGTTGTTAGTGTTATATTGCCTTCTATATTTTTTCAATATAGTCTTTCTGTAAAAGCATCATTCATGCGTCTCTGAGTTGGTGCTTTTTAGGCGGCCTCTTGAGATTCATTGATGGACCACCAAGTACATCTGAGTCGCTTGCTATATGTATATAAGAGCCCTCGGAAAATGCTTATGGACACACACACACCGACACACACACACGAAACCAGAGAAAACAGAGCAGTATACTGCAGGCTAGCAGATTTGCAGAGGTGGTTCCTTTGTTGTGTCTAATCACTACCTGTCCATTCGAGCTCCACTCGTAAACAATATGTTGCGATGGTGGGCGGTGTGCATGTGTGTGAGTGTCTGTGCACATATGTGTGTGTGTGTGTCTTCTTTTTTTAATGAGCTGAACCCTTTTGAAAGCTGCTTGTGCTTCTATGTCCCATTTCTTTTTGGTTGTGGCTAAAGAGACAAATGCTGTTCGTACTTTTGAGTGAAAAAATGTACAAACAACATTTACTGTAGTAACCTAGTTTTATTTAGCACTGTATTTTCCAACCAATGAGCTGGAAACCAAAAGAAATCAACAGAGTGAATGAGAGATAGAGCGGACAGACACCAGCTTAGGGCAGATTTGGGATTTCTTTTATTCTCAAGTTTATGGGAAATATGAAATGCATAAGAATCACAAATTTAGAACAGAAAGTAGTCTAATAACCAAGAAAAAGGTCAATTTTGTCATTTTCAAATAGAGAGAGGTTTCAGCTGGGGTTTCTGTATGATTGTGCAGATTCTGGGTCAGAAGAAGAAGAGGTCTCAGTGGTTTTGCTAGGCCAGCTCTCAGTAGGATTCACTGGCACCGTAACACGATTTTGTTGTCTGGAGGCTGATGCTGTTTTTTTATAGAACAGTGTATGCTTGTGTATGTGCATCTATGTGTGTTTGTACATGTCAGTGCTCCTATAGCTTGGGGCTTTTCTTGCCTCTAGTCTGAAATGAACTTGTATTCATTGCAAAAGGACCACATCTTCTGCAAACGACAACCTTTGAGTGCATTAAAACATGAAAAATATGGAAATCTTGGTATTTGGTATAAACAATAGGTCTTGGGCTGTGTTCAGACTTACATTAACATTGCTAATGAATGCAGCCTCCTCATACATTTCAGTGAGAACAATGTGTTACCAAAGCAGAGATGCCACACAGTGCAATGGCAAAAAAAAAAACTTAACCTGACTCAACTTTTATTGCAATGCAGCATCATTTAGCAAGATGCTGAGTTGTCCAAACAAATACACATATATTCATGTTAATGTGTAATTTGAATGATGGAAGTGTAGCTATTGTTGTACTGTGGTAGCTATTGGGCTGTAAAGTCTGATAGTATTATGAACTGATGCCTAAAAGAAGTAGTTTGATATTTTATAAAGTTAACCGAATTGCTTACTTGACATGGTATAATGTGTTAATTTGTAAGCATTAGATATGCTTGTAGGTAGATTTTGTTACCTTTAGACAAAGCCTGGTTAACTGTTTCCTACTGCTTAGTTAGCATGCTAAGCTAAGCTAACCAGTTGCTAGATGTAGCCTCATATTTACATGAGAGAGGAATCAGTCTCATGGTAAGAAAAGCTAATTTCTCAAAATGCTATTCTTTCAAAACTTGTGTGCAATATTTCACTGTTCTTATCATACCTTTAAATAAAACTAGTAGCTTCTGTTCACAGCTGGTTATGTTGACTTTTTGGATTTCAGCAGAACATAACTGTTTACAGTATTTCTATTTGAAGCTCGGTTAGCCTCCATCACCTCTTCCACTCATCCGAAAATCCTCTCAGGATGTGCGTCCTGATTAAACACTGCCTTGTGCCGAGTGCCATCAGCGGCACATGAATCCGTTGGGCAGGTCATTATCCCCCGCTGCTGGTAATGATGTTGGTAGTTGGTGTGCAACTACTTAGGTGTCTGGTCCTGGGTTAATCAATGCAGAGACAGACATAAACCCACACACACTCTCAGAACTGTACTTGACAAGTGATTTTTTTTTTTTTTATCCCCATGAGGCGGTTGAGTCATACTGTACATGTCACCGGGCTGAGTGACTGGTGCAGGTTAGTAATACCTTGTTAATCAGAAGGCATACGGGGCAGACAGAAAAAGCTTCTTCTTCTTCTTCGCCTTCGTTCTTCCTCTGCTGCTGCTGCTGCTGGATGAGTCAGCCTCTCGGGTTCCCCCGCTGTAATGCTGAGGTCTGGGCCTGTGATAAGGGCTTTTCCTGAGAGCCAATCTATCTGCAAGGTAGATGCAATCAGGGAGGAGGGAGAAACAAATAGATAGAACAAGCAGAAAAGGGGAGAGGAGAGGAAGGAGAAAGAGAAATGATGACACACAGTAGAGGCTTCACTCCCACTCCCCTCTTCTTTCTCGCTCTCATTTGGCAACGACTTCTCCCTCTCGCCTGCCTTAATTGTGGAAGGCCAACTACTCTGGCTAGCATACTCCCCCCACCAAAAATGCTTCCTGTTTTTCCCCTCTTTCCCATTCCTCAACTTTTATATCCTCCTCTTCCTCTACCGCCTCCCCTTCCTCTTCTTTTCAATGCTCTGAGTTCCTCTCAAATGTCAGCGTGGCATGAGTGGGTGGCAGGCAGCGGCATCTGAACAAGCCCCGTCTACGGTTTGCTGCAGTGTGAGAATCGGCTAAAGAAAGAAGAAGCAAGCGAGTGAATGAGCGACTGTGTGTCGGTGGTTTTCAGCGTACACCTGACGTGGCCTGAGACACATTGCTCACAGCCGTCCCTTTCGACTTTTATGCTGGACACTGTTGCTTTATTTTATTCCTGTGTGAATGGGGATTGAACTGTCGCAGCACACAAACACACACAGAGCCATGCAGGTACACATCTGCATAGACATACAGATGCATCCACATACCTGTAGAAAGTTATGCATTTCTATTCAGGCTCACACATACATAAAGACATGTTCACACCCACCAAATCTTACACACATATCCAGAGCCGGTGCGCTATGACTCAGAGGGGAGCAGCTGGAGTGAAGGCTCCAGTGGCGGTGGTGAGCTGTCACCATCTGGAGGAGTGCATGTCTCCCTGCCTCTTAAGCCTGCAGCATAAATCACCTTCCAACAACTGGGTGTCAGTGGATCAACATGTTTTTTTGTGTCACCTGGTTTCCACATATATGCATGCATGTGTTATATACAGTATCCAGCCCAAACGTGATGCTTTTCTCGTCTCTGTGGCCTCGCTGCAGTCGCATTTCAGAATCCGCCACCGTTCCCTTTTCGAGTGGACAGTCCAGCGCTCGGATCAGAGGAGCTTTGATCAAGCTTTGATGCACAGTCGCATCTAATAACCCACACCATTTGTCTGCGGGCTGACGGCTGCACCTGTGCTGCAAATATTGAGATGCAGAGGTTCGGGGAGGTGGGAAGAAATGTTTAGAAAAGTAGCTTCAGCCTGTTGGCCATGTCAAACTTCGTTCATGTCTTCTGTGTTTGGACATATAGGAGATGAAGACATTGGGTCAGTAAGAAGGGATAGAGGGATACTGATAAGTCTGGTATATGCCTGTCACGAA
Source organism: Scomber japonicus (assembly GCF_027409825.1). Classification (NCBI taxonomy): domain Eukaryota; kingdom Metazoa; phylum Chordata; class Actinopteri; order Scombriformes; family Scombridae; genus Scomber; species Scomber japonicus. The sequence goes on from NC_070594.1 coordinate 21,682,952, forward strand.
GGTCTTTCGTCCACCACCTATGAAATAAAGCCAACAAACACACTTTACTTTTAAAATGATCTACCATAAGGACAAATACGTGGAGAGAAAACCCTGCTTTTAAGTAAACAATACAAATATGTGTAAGGATAATTTTAATATAACTAACATAAATTCCATAAAGTTTAAAGCTGTGGAATAGAGACTGCTTCTCTGTCAATGGATTCCCACTCATATGATCATTGAACTTCGCTGCAAAACAGAATGAGGCTTATCTTGCAAGGCAGCTGGATCTGTGAGATAACAACATCGCAACATCACATGAGAATACATTTCACCAGGCTTCAAGTTATGCACTTGTGTCTGAATCCCCAATGGTTTGGACGAATCGGCGTCATGAATCCAGCTGCCTCAATGCTGCTTCAATGTATGACGGTGATAGACAGATTGTTCATCCACTCATCTGCCAAGTGTTTTTTGAAAGTGTCTATCCCTTTCCGATCAGTTTCCAAGGACGATACAAAATATGTAACAAAATATGTGATCTGTCAGATGAGAGGGAGGCCTTTGCTCTTTAAGTTTGAAAGACTGAGACTGGATCTTTGAAGGAAACAACACAGCGTGACATCATGGAAGGACACATTATGCTGCAAAAGCTGCATAAACAATTGTTTGAGAAGTCTTAAAGAGTGGATTAGAATAGATGCTAAAGTTAAAAATAAACTGTTACTGTGAATTTAGTGCAGAGTTTAATGTTGTTCTCACTTTTCTTTGCCTGCCAAGGACAAAACTGGGAATTTTGCCATTAAAATGATCATCAGCAGGAAATACTGGAGGCATCAGTCCAGCATTTTTAATACTGACCTTGTCCTTCAAATATGATCCCTGGCTGAACCATACTAATAGTTGCCAACCTGTCTGTTTGCTTTGTTTGGCAGGGTCAAGACAGGTAGAGCACTTATTAACTCTGCAGGCCACACTTAGCTGGTCTCCTTTGGGAAACTAACACACATGCCGGATCCCTGTGGTCAACCCCTATAAACACATGAGAGGGAAGGAACACAGACAAACCATGAAAAAGATATACATTGGCAAAACCGCCTTAAAAGTCCCCCGAAATGGCGGTAAACATCCGAAAAAGAGGTAAGAGTGAATCTCTCAGACGCCATCTTTTCCATTACGTACTCGTTTTTTTTATCTGTTTGTCCGCTCATCCGCCCACGAGGTGTCTCCTCTCGTCGTCCAGTGGTGCTAAAGCAACCTCATCCTGCCTCTCCAAAGCCCAGGAGTCATGCTGCCTCGTCATCTCATCTCACCGGAATGAAAGCACTCATTACGTCTGACTCAGCTCCTGTTCACAGCAAAGGTCACTAATGGGGGATTTTTTCATCCCTGGAGCTACTTCATGTAAACTCATCCTCTATCAAACAACAAACACCTGCATTCCCTTGCTAATGCCTGCCAATCAAAGAGAAGCAGGAGGTGAGGAGGTGGCGGATGGTGGGTAATGCAGCACCGAAATGCCATCTAGTCGGGAGACATTCATTGAATCACGCTTGTTGGCAGGTATTCCTTACACACTAATTTGGTTGTAGATGCAGCAACTTTCCACTTAAATTGTGGCAACTGCTTGAAAAAGATATTTCAGAAAAACAAACCCTTCCGAGTTTAAATTTGTACCAGGAAAAGCATATTGTAATTCAGCATGTAGCTTATTTAAGTAGTCAATGTTTAGTGGAAACTTAACTTATATTTGTTCAAACATAGTTTAGTGCAAAGCTGTGCTCGAGGCAGAAATATTTATATATTTATATACAATACAGTAAGAGTGAACTTCATTTAGAGTTCCAAGCTACCACTTTGGATACCAGTTTTTAAAGAGGCACAATTTCTGACAATGCTGAGAAAAGGTGTGACCAAAATAGTGAATAAGTTTTCCATATCTGACTAAGCTAAGTGTTGTACCATACAGTTTTAAATATAAAGGGTTAGGTCGCAAACAAAAGTCACGTTAGCAAAATTACTTTACCTCTAACGTTAGCTTAGAGGTAACGTGAGTAACGTTAACTAGGTGCTACAGATGAAAACCGCTAATGACTTATTTAAATAGTTTGGTTGACTTTGTGTCAAAAATTCCTTATCAAAGGAACCTATTGTCACTGTTTTTCTAAGCCAAACAATCATGTCAACATTCAGTTGCATTTCAGTAAGCACATTAATATTACTACTAATAATAATAATGATATTGTTCATAATGAAGCTGCATTGTGAGCTGCCTATAAACATCTTCATTTCAGTAGTACATACAGTCTGCTGGTTCAAAATGTTACATCCAGTTCCATACAAAAGTAGGCTTATACATGCAAGAAATGACTGTCCACTTTCACTAGCAATGGTAGATTTGATGTCATACTGTCACAAAACCTCAAAATTGAAGTTTTCATCCTGTCTCCAACCAGCAGTTGACTTCAGTTTATTTAACCCTGAAGGCCAACTTTCACTTAACCACACCTTAATCACAGATGTGGCAGACCTGTCAAGTCTTCAAGTGCCTGACAAAATAAGTTAGTCCAGCTCCAGAAAAACACATACAGCACAAGCATGTTTGTGCTCTAATGCCCCTATCACCATATTATTTTAAATGTGTTATATGACATAACAACACTAATCATAATGTGGTTTGAATTAAAATAACTTCTGCTCGTCATCATGGTTACAACAATAACCACTTGGCTGAGGTCAGTGAATGACAGCGGTCATGATTTAAAGAAACCAATGTTTACTGTTGACTCATCCATCTATCCCAACCTTCTGCTTCTGCGGATTTTGTGGCTGTAGAACAACGTCATGATTCCTACTGATAGACAAGAGTCATGATTGCTATGGTCACTAGAGGCCTTTGTCACTTGAACCTTAACAAATGTGGTTTTGTGGGGTTTGGTCAAACAACTGTCAATTTCCTGGCAGAGCACAAAAACACTCCTGTTAGTAGATGTCCACAAACACAGGGATGGAATTCCCAAAAGTTTTACATATTTTTTTAAAGCGCAAACAACAAAAAGAGAGTGGTATTTGGATTTTCAGCAGGTGGACTTATTGACCCCAGTTACTGATGTTTAAATAAACTAGTGAGATGTGTCTATCTGCAGCACATATTTGCAGTATTTGTCTCCATCAGATATTGTATGACTTTCCTGTGAATCAATTCCAGTATGCCTTATTTGTGCGACTGTCCAAAATGATTAATTAATCCAGAGTGCTTTATTAGACTAAAATTTAGATGGAAAATTTAGATAAATTACATAGATGGCTACTTTTCCACCCACTGATTGCATTAATATTATCATGCATATTCATGAGGGCAAACTGAATGATACCTCAGCTTAGTGACCTGAAAGCATTGAAAGGGAACCTGCCCCTGATTTATTTGTCTCTCTCAGCCCTCACCGTCTGCATCTATGATCTTGTTAAAAGAGAGAAAAATAGACAAAGAGGAAGCGAAAATAGCGACGTGACCACATCTCCATCCACTCTCTGCTATCTGTTATCCGGCTGCAGATAGAGTCATTACCCTCCTTCCTCCATCTGTCCGTCAATACAGGGTCCATTAAGCCCAGCCGTGCACACTCAGATCCATCACAGCAACAGACATTTCCTCTTTTCCCACTCACACTTGCCCTTTTATTAGATTGAGGCCCAGGTAATGCACATACTCTAAAAATAGTCATCATTGTGCTGTCTCGCTGAATTACATGTGTGGAGTATCGCTGTTCCGTAAATCTGAGCCTTCAGAGTCCATTCATGTGATGTATTAGAGTTCATTGGCTCATATTTCATCACAGATTAAACCCTCCCCCTTTTTTTTCAGTGGGAACAATCTCGCTGATGATTAGGTTTCTGCGATGTGCTGCAGAGCTTTAACACTGAAAAAAAGATCTAATGACTTAAAAAGCTTCATAAAAACTCCAAGCTCCTTCCTGCCTGGATTCTTGATTTGGGATATGTGTTTTGGTCCCATGTTTTCTTCATACAAAGCACTTTTGCACACAACTTTTCTGCTTTTATCACCCTCTCATGATGTTCTCATTACCACTGCATGGTCGTTCAGGGGTACATTCAAAAGATGTGTGAACCCTTACAAGTCCATTTAGATGAGCATACACCCAAGTTACAAGCTCCCTCCACCATATGTCCTGTACACAATCATTTGCTGTGTGTTTATGTGTGTGCAGCTCATTGCTGGAGCAGAAGGAGGACTTGCGGAAGCGGCTTTCCTACACAACACACAAGCTGGAGCTTCTGCAGAGCGAGTTTGACTCCACACGGCAGTACCTGGAGACAGAGCTGCGTCGTGCACAGGAAGAACTGGACAAGTTCACTGATAAACTGCGCAGGTAGGCCTACATACTGGAAAACACTTATATGGTGTGCTATTGATACATTTACCCCAAACTTCTTTTTTATTTAATCAAGAAATCTAATTTTGATTAGATTCATGTAGATTTTGGTCTGATTTTCATCATCGATTAATCTACTGATTATTCTCTTGATTCAACAATTAATTATTTGGTCTATAAATTGACAAAATATCGTGAAAATGACTTTCTCAGCATCAAAGGTAATGTTTTCAGATATATTTTGTCTGACAATGGTCCAAAACCCAAAGTTATTCAGTTAACTATCATGAATGACAAAGAAAAACATTCAATTCATCACATTTGAAGATGTTTGGTATTTTTGCTTTAAACATTTTCTGTTGAATTAATCGATTTATCATTGCAGCTTGAAAAAAAACATTGTTCAAACACACATATGACAGAAATACACACAAAAAACATCATCAACATGTTTGGCTAAATAATCTTACTACTAGTTTTTGACTTTCAACTGCTTCTCATTGCCTGGTCTTCATCAGCACATGGATCATCATGAATGCAGTCAAAAGCTTAGAAAATCCTAGTAAGTGGACCTTGGGGTTGAGAACAATCTTGTCTAATTCACTATTTCCAGGGTTTACAAAAAACTCCCATGCCTAAATCATAAACATGTTTAAAAAAAGGAATACGTTTAATATCACCCAGTAGGATGAGATGTTCAAGTTTTAAAACCCTCTGTTTTTCCATCTATTTATGATGGAGATCTTTAAAGGAAACATGTTATTAGGAAATAAAGTCCAACCTAGCCAAATGTCCTCAGTTGCAGTACCTTTACTGTAAGTGTATAAACAGCAAGAAGAGGAACTACTGGTTCGTAGAATTATAGGTTCTTGTGAAACACATTTGTGTGAAACACATTTTGTCTCATCAGCATTTCCTAAAAGCTCAAAAGTTCAAAGCAGATCTTGACACGGCTGGTGTTGCAACAAGGCATTTAAAACCATGTTATCTTCATTTCAGATTCTAAATTATTATGGACCAAAAATGGAGCTTTGTGAAACACCTTTAGTAATTACAAGGGGGGATTCCTGAAGACCTTTAATGTAGTTAGCCTTTAATATATCTGGGCCCATATTTATCAAATTGCTAAAACTACAATTTTGGATGTCCTTCACTTTTTTAAAAAGTTATTGGTATTTATTACATTTTGATTGATCTTTTGACATTAAAATGCTTTCTTAAGGGTTAGGGTTACAGGTAGAACCTTATTTGACATGTGAGGTATTGTACAAAGTATTAATGGTTGTGGTAAATAATATGTAATCTGTACAATTTAGAACACAGTAGTTAACTCACTATTTGCGTTTTCTTTTTTTCACCCTTCTTCCATCCCATCTTCATTGTCTGCCCTTGACACTGATGTACTTAATTCTCCTCATAATCTGATTTCTCCCTGAACTCTCCATGCTGCAGTTTAGGTTTTTTTTGTTTCCATTTCAGCCAGTTTCCTAATATTTCATATCTTTTTGAAAAATACAATATTGCCTAACCTTTGTCTTTGATCAGCTCTTCCTGCTCTAAGCATTAATTATGTGATCACCTGAGAGTTGCTCTAAAATGTATTTGAGTTGCTTGATAAATGTGGCTTATTTTTCATGCTCAGCAAATAACTTTTTTATTCTCAAGTAATATAATAGTGCAGAGCAGTTTCCTATGTAAGAAATTATCATTTTGATCACTGGACTGGGATTGCTGATACTGGGAATGGACTTCCTACCCTAACCTAACACTGAATCTCTCTCTGCACAGGGAGCGAGTGACTCACATTATCTGGAACTGCTGCCCAAAATGTTGCCCTGTACAGTGTGTCACTTTGCTCGACTACAAGTACTAGAATCAAACATTCACTTAATCACCATATCAGTAGAGTGGGGTCAGTGAGATGTGAGAACAACTCTCATGAGTGCCATAAACTGAAACCGTGGAATGCGATTCCGCTCCGACTATACTGCTGAGCGTGCCAATATGCATATTATCAGTGTGGAGAGGTCTCTACTGCTGCTGTGTATGTATATGTACAAAAAACTATTATCTGCAAGTGAGCAATGTCGTTTTATTGTGTCGTTTAGAATACAAAGCAGCTACTCAGCACTGCAGAGGATCAACCAAGATCTGGAGGAAAAGATTCACAGAAATGTAAGTATTAGGTTGAGTAAGGCTTTGTGTGTGTGTGTGTGTGTGTGTGTGTGTGTGTGTGTGTGTGTGTGTGTGTGTGTGTGTACACCTAGTCACATGAATTGCCATGCTTGCGGTTAAGTACCTGTAGAAACAGAAGAAAGAGAAGCACATAAGCAAGTCATGGGGTTTAGAGATTGCACAGAACTCATTGAGAGACAATTTGAATATGAATGCCCTGCTGTTGGTACCACTGACGTTAATTATGGCTTATTACAATTGGCTGTCCTCCTTCCAATGGCAGACTGATAGCAAACCCATTGTTCCTCAGTGCACCGCACCTCACTTATTTGTCAGACATTGCTTTTGCCGGTGGAAAGATACAATTAACTAGCGCGCCCGAGAACACTCTATGACCATCAGGTGTTGTTGCTGTTGAATAGACAGCTGAAAATGTTCACCAAATGGGTTCGTTACAGTGCAAGATAATAATCATCATGGTGATTACAATGCAACAGCAGTGAGATAACAGGTAAGGAGCTTAAGGTCATCAGGCTTTTTATGAAATGAAAAATTCTTATTTAAAAAAAAAAGGCCAATATGCAGCTTTTTCCTTTTTTTCTTGTGAAGCATCCTCATCAGCTGTTATTGATTCATCTCACGTATTCCTTCCTCAAGGGTGAGAGAGGTGCTGAGTAAGTCTCTCTATAATCGTGAAGCTTGTTTACTCCAGAGGTGCCACAAACCCATCTGACCCCTTGGCCCCTCACAACTATAGAGAATGTAATTACAAGACAGGTAAACACAGTGATACACTTGGAGTGTCTGTGCTCCTACTCTCCCAGACACACTATTCCAAGTCTGAAGAGAACATTTTTTTATTCACTTAAACCTACATGTGTTAATATATGTATTGCTGCTGCCATTATATTCATAAAAGCTTAATCAGACTACATTTTTGGTGCCACATGTGGGAAATATGCTTGAAACTAGAAGCGGTGAAGTGAAACGTCTGTGTCTTTTAATCAGCAGCAACAGAAGACGATCCTGAGCTCACCAGTAACCTCTGCTTTCATTAACCAACAAAAAAGAAAAAGATTTACTCCTGTGGAAGGCTCAGTTCACTCACGTCACGGTTTCTCAGTTACCCATAGTAGGGCTGGGAGATTATGGCAAAAATCAAAATCACTTCTAACCTCGATTACGATTAATGAACGATTATCTCCACCCTTGATGGACAATTATGTATTTTCACAGTTTCTTTTGTTTTATATTTTACACTGCTGCCCTCACACATGAGTATCTTTAGGGAGTGAAAATAATGATGTTTTAAGGTGTGATGCTGTGTTTAATATCTAGTTTAGACACAACACCACTTGATTAGAACTATGAAAAGATCATGGTTTGGGTTAAAGATATGCAAACTTTACTGTCATGGCAACAGTGAACACCATGATTCATTGACATGAGTGATTAGAGTTTCTAAATGTCGGTTTCGATTCTTTTTCGATTCATTGCCCAGCCCTAACCTATAGTAACCAAAACACTAAGTTACAATAGCTCTTGCTGCCAGGTGAACACAGTGGCAGTTCAGTGTGTGAACTCATATAATGTATCTTTAAATCCTTCCGGTGTTTATATTTAGAACCAGGGTTTCATCCACCCAGAGAGTAGATCCTGTTTATATTACAGAAAACATGAATTATTTGTATATGTGAAAACCTTCCTATCCATTGGAGTCACAATCTCAATTTATTATTACTTTTAATGTCTTCCTGTTTCACTTGGAGAAAGAACTACCTCCTGTAACAAAAGCATTAAAGTTAATGGCAATTTCAAAAAGACTGTGAAAACTGTGATGCATGCTTTGATGACTGTCACCATTCTGAGTATTAGAACTCCTCTCTTGCTGTCATCAGACCCAGCACCATGATGACGAGAAGCGAGCTCTGAGCAGAGAGATCATCGTCCTCAACAACCACCTGATGGAGGCCAAGCTCACCATCGAGAAGCTACAAGAGGACAACGTAAGAGCCCAATGAGCATCAGACTGCTCAGACCGATGTTTCCTCTCGACCTTTATGATTTAATCTCCAGAATACCAAACAATGATTAATAGCTGCTCCTTGTTTTCCTGTCTGTGGCAGTGAATTCTTGATTTCTCAATAATTCAACATTTTTTTCTTATAATGTCAAATTACTTGTCAAAACAAGTCATTCATCTTGATAATAAGACAGTGAACAAGCCTTTGTTTTATTGCGATGGCTGCAATATGTTGCCACACCTGTCAAGTCAAGCTTTATTTATATAGCCTAATATCACAAATCAAAAGTATGCTTCAAGGGGTTTTACAGTCTATACAGCAGATGATACCCTCAATCCTCTGACTATCAATTCAAACAACAAAAAAACCCTGAACACAGAAAAAAATGGAAGACTTATCTCACTAGATTGTAAAAAGAAAAATAGGAAATTGAGTCCTTGAGTGACTTTAGGAACTTTTTTGTCATGCTTGGTGTTCATAGCAAAACAGATCTAACACGAGCATTTAGAGACACGTTTGCTCTTATTCCTTTTCATAATGCTGCACAAAAGCCACAAAAAAAGGTGATGTTTGAAGCTGTAAACAGTGAGATTTTCTGTTTCTAAGCGAAGCAAGTATAGAAATACAGTGAGACTGAGTCAGTGGAGACGAGAAAAACACTCACCAACGCAAGTATTCAATATTTATCTCTAGCTGATATCTCTTGTTGTCATGTAATGCTCCACAGGATCTGTACAGGAAGGACTGTAACCTGGCTGCTCAGCTTCTCCAGTGCAACAAGTCTCTTTACAGGGCGCAGCTCTCTGAGGTGAGCTATAAATTGTATATGTTGTATTGTTTTTTTGGGACGGGAACATCCTCTTGCCTTTTGGCAGAAGAGATAAGAGACAAACCTTAGTGGAGGGATGACCACTCACCGCAGGCACAGAGAGAAGACAAAGGAAATCATCAAATTAATTGTTGTCTTCTTTTTGGAGCTAAATATTTAACCTGACAGCAACTGACAGAGGCTGAAGTTGAAGCTTAACACACTATGGCATATTAAACAATTTACATTATAAACCTGCTATAGTCATTGATGAATGAAAAACATTGTGACATTTCATATTTTATTCATTCATTGTTGAATAAGTCTTGCTCATTATTATTTACCTGAGCTGCTTCATCACATTATTACATTCATACATTATGTTATATAACAATAATTATAAAGTTAGTGTTAAAGTGTATTTTATACAAAAAAATAGTACTGTCACAAAACTCAGCCACTTTTAATTTTTAAGATTAAAGGTTAAATAAAATTTAAATTATACTTAAACAAGAAAAAAATGAAATATACACATAGAAACCACCAGCTGAAAACAGCAACTTTAAAAAAAAAAAAAAAAATGGATCTTAACTAGAACTAAGTTGCTGTGTTATATATATGTCCAGGTATTCTGTATGAATGAGAAAAAATATACAGAATTGATATTTTTCTGATCTAAACTGCCTTAATGATAGCACAGACCTGATCAATGAAACATGACCAAAATAAACCAGGCCTCTGAAATCTTTCTCCTCCTGTCACTCAACATGCAGCAGCTAAATCAGAGTGTAATTATGCACTGCGGCAGGTTTGGTAATCATGTAAGAGTCTGACAACGAGTGAAAAACAAAGCAGCACAGAGACTGCTTCATGACATCTGTGGAAAGACATGAGGAAAACTACAGAATGTGGAACGACGTAAATGGAGAGCACACCGCAGCCTGATGGCACTGTCCTGCTGCTCGTGAAAAGAGATGCATGTGGGTATTGATGAGTGTTTTAACACTCAGGCAGCTTGGCGCCACTTTCCGCTGCATCAGCCCTAGGCCTTGTGCTTGGCCATGTGACAAGAGCCGATTTAAAGCTGGCAAGTGTCCAAGAGGTTAAAATACGCCTCTACACGTTTTTGCCCATATGACTGAATGGAAATATCAATTCAAGCTGCATTTGGTTGCGTAAGACTCATAAAATACCTCCCCTTCATATATAGTGTACTCATAAACATACACACACTGTACAAAGTATAGGATCTGCTATGAAGTGAAAAACTGTTCTGCAGGCTCAGTGCCAAACATAATGGGGGTCAAAGGCTATACATGCACTCACTGTATGTCCACCAGTACGCTTGCACTGTCCTGTGGGTGGGAGCTAATCGAAAGCTTATTGATGAATGATGCGGCAGCCGTTTGAGAAGTGCAGTGGCTCTTCATCGCCTACTGAAGTGTTTGTGTCATTTGTTTGCTGCAAAACAAGTACAGAGAGGGTATGAAATGACAGGCTCAAATTTCTGAACGCCACGCAAAAGCCAATTGTGATCTTATTCAAAAGGAGGTCGAATGAAACATGTGTGGACAGTGATTAAGTGGCGTTTAGTTTGGTCCAAGTTGTAATAAAACTGTCATGATAAAATTTCTTTTCATGTTCTCTGTGGTGTTTGCCTTTTCTCTGTCTACAAAGTTATAATTAGCTTGCCTCTCATTGCCAATTAGGAACAACTGACTAGATTCCTGTTGATGATGTGCTGCAGTTGCCTAATGCTTGTTGCTATGGAGAGGCAGAGATAGTGGATGGAGTTTTTTTTTATTGAGAAATGCTCGAAATAGAACAATGTCTTTCTTTTCCAAGAAAGGCGCCTTCATTTTCACAAATCTTTTTTTCTCTTTTGTTAAAGCTCTTGTCACTGAAAATGACACTGAAAATGATTTCTTTTTAAAAACCATAGTCAGGGACACAATTATTGCAGTCACATAAGGTAAATAAACAGGTGTGTGTTGCGGTGTCATACTGAGAAGTCAACCGCTTAAGAAGTCACATACTGCAGTGCAAAACAAATGATAAAAGGACACACATAATTTCACTCATTTAAGAGAGTATAATGTATTATGAGCTCTCTAGGCATTCAATTGAGTTTCCATGTTAATGTAGACTTCCTAGGTATAGAGGTTGAGACAAAGACAGTCAGGGGAGTCATGTAGTGCAATGAAGTTTATAGTGTTCAAGAAACTATTTACACTGAATAGACTGAAGTGTTTTGAATATTCTGTAAGAGCAAAAACCTCTTGAGAAATAGCACATGGTGTGACTTTCATCATATTGTATCTTTTCTCTCACATCTCTAGCTGCCTGCTGATTTTCAGGAGCGACTGACCATGCACATGGAAGAGTCACCTCTCTGTCACACCTACTCTGACACTGTCCCAGGCTCTCTAATTGCCAAAGTGCTCGAGAAGCCCGATGACGCTTGCAGCAGCAGCCAGGCATCCCGCTCACCCAGCCCCCAAGCCCAGGAGCAGGCGTTCATCTTGGAGAGCTTAGGCCCAGGAGGGCGCCTGGGGCTTCGAGCAGCCTACAAATCTGACCTGTACAGCAGTGACACAGCCCTGTACTGCCCTGATGATAGGCATCGTGAGAGGAGGCCCAGCATGGACCTCCATGGCCAGAGGAAGCTGCTGTATGGACCCCAGAACTCCACTGACAGCAATCCAGAAGAGGGCTCGGTGGGGTTAAGGCCTGGCTTCTCCCAGGAGCACTTTGCTAAGTTCCCTGCCACACTGGGTGCAGGCTCCAGCTCCTACTCCAGCTTCAGTGGAGGGGGATCTGAAGACAAAGGCAATGGCCCTCCCAGCAGTGCAGCTTCCTCCCCGCGCCATCACTCCCTCTACATGGACTGGAGAGATGCAGGGGACTATGAGAGAAAGAGTGACTCATCCTGGGAGAGGGACAGTCCAAGAGGCTTTGCCAACGCTCATCCTTTCCAGCAGACGGAGCTGAGCCACCACCAGAACGGCAGCTCTCCTGTCTACAGTCGCACCATGTCCTCCTGTTTCAGTGAGCCCTATGAGCCACTGCCTCCATCCTCCTCCCCAAGCGTTGCCTATGGGGACAGTCGTCGAGGCAGCACATTAGCCCCAGAAGAGGAGGAGCTGATTGGCCGATGGAGACAACTAAGCGTGGAGGACTTAAGTGCCCACACTTACCGCAGTCCAGGCCGGGCCTCGCCCTACAGCTTCTCAGAGCAGCACTTCTCTGTCCGGCCAGCAAAGATCCGACTCGGGCCTCTCTACAGCAGTTTCCAAGAAGGGGCTGACTATTACCATCACGGAGTGGGTGTCATGGACCCAGTGTGGGTCGATGCCAGCCCCAGCCCTGAATGCAGCCCAGGGCTGCGGCAGGCCCACAGCCAAGCCCACCTGTACCGAGCTGAGGACAGCCAGGGTTCGGAGCACAGCCTCTACCACTCAGGGAGCTCCAAAGACAGGGAGGGCAATGTGGCAGCTGGTGGCCAAAGCACGGATTATGTAGATCCTAGCCCCAACAGCTCCACCGAGTCTCTCAATCAGAGGTCCCTGGAGATGGCCGCAGAGATGCAGCACTATCAAGTGGAGATGCACAGCTTGCCTGCACAGGTGAGCCAGTCACCACCTCCAGCCCCACCCCCTCCTCCTCCGTACAACCAAAAATTTGGCTCCCTGGGACTTTCCAGGAAGGACAGTCTGACCAAGGCACAACTATATGGAACACTTCTGAACTGAATGACTTTCCAATCAGGTATATTCTTTGATAGGATGCTAGAGGCAAGGCCCTGGTATGTCCAGCTACACCTTCTTACAACACAATCATTTTGATAGAAAATGGTTTGAATAGAAGCCAGGACCCACAGAATTCAAAGTATCACAGACATGTAACTGTATTGCATTCAGAAGCTTTGATTGTATGGCAGTGGGTGGCTGCAGATAAGTCTGGAGCAAGTAAGTCATGTAAAAGAGTAATGGGGGGCAAAAGGGGGAGAGGAGATCAAGGGGCTCCTAAAATTTGTAAGAATGTGTATGTATTTAAATGACAAATGTATAAATATATACTTATAACTGAAAATGGAGTGATATATTTTGTATGTAGCTGTTAATGGGAAATACATCTAAAACAATCACACAAATGCAAATCTCCTTGATGAACCTGGAACTTGTACATAAATTTAAAAGAACTGCCAATCCTATATTCAGAAACTCTAAGAGGTACTGTATTTTGATTGAGACTTGACGGCCGTATAAAGTGCACATAGATATGTTTCAGTCACTATTTTTAATTGGCTGAAACAGCGTTAGCCTTGTGAAGGTTAAAAAATGAATGTTGGACATAGAGGGATGATAAAAAAGCTAAACAATCACTTACATATGAACAATGACATACATTTTGATTTTCTTCCGTTGATTGAACTTAACAGTATCGATGGGTGTGTTATATTGTTATTGATGGACCGTTTTGAGATGTAAACATCTGTCTTAGCAGTCAGTATTATTTCATTTTTTTTGCTCCTCTGTATCCTGCAGAGAGGTTTTCCTGCCCCCATTCTACCTCAGATTTGGATGCCCACACCCCATTAAAGCCACTGTAACCCTGTTTCTTTGACAACGATGCATGTTTCTATATTTCGGTTGTTTTGTTCGCCTAATAAAGCACAAGTTATACATATAAGCTCCTAGCTTCTTTTAATATTCAAATGTAGCTGTGTAGAAATTTTGAAATGTAGTGTATGCTCAGCTGTTGTTTTTAAGATAATTACATGTCTGCTGTTCCACATAAAGCTTAGTGAGTAAGAATTTATTGAAGTAAAGGGGGACCTTTCATTATTCAAACTTGCATGGCTGCAGCCATGTGGTGTGTGCCTGCTGAGTCACTGCAAAGCCTCGCTTTATGACTGTTGTGGATTTAAAAATAGGTTAGTAGAGAAGGATTTTTGCCAAGATCAGCAAACTCAAAACAGAAAGAAGTTTGTGTTTGAAGAAAATAAGACAAGCAAATACTGTAAGGTTATGTATGCTATTCTGTGAGTGTTTGTGATATATAAATTAACACTTGCTATTCAATACCCATTAGCATGTAGTCATGTGTCATGCTGGTATCATACACAGTATATACAGGGTGGGCAAAATAACAGGAACCCTTTACAATCTAAAGGGTTCAAAATATCACTGCAATGAATACTGCTTTTGTAGTTATGCGGTTAAATGTTGTCTGTCAAAGACCTGCTGATTCAAGTATTTTGACTCCCCTGTTAGTGAAGTTTTTATAATGATGTAATGTGTTACATCCTCTTTATTAAAAAGAGGATGTAACACATGTAGATCACTGCCCATCAAGTAATTGCATAACCATTTTCTCAACATGTCCTTTTATTTATTCTTCTGCATCAGAAAATTATGACTATATCTCCCTTCACTTCCTTCTGCCAAGATGAGAGGAGGTTTACTTGTGAAACTGAATCCATCCACAGGAGGGAGCCACAGCACAGCAACATGTGGCTCATCTTTACTGTGGGCCTTATATGATTCCTGCTCCTCCAGAAACAGCAGAAAGCATTTACACTTCAAACACATAAAGAGGGGGAAGTAGATTAAACAGCCACCCCCCACCTCTCCCTTTTCAAACTATAAAATACATGCTCAAACATGCTCAAATTTCAGCATTCAAATACAATAGCTGAACCAGAGATTGATATGCTTTTCATGCCGCTCTGAGGATTTGCACGGCACAAGCAATAACATGACCTCACAGCAGAGGCAAATGTGACAACTCAGCTTGGCTTTGATGAATGTTATGATGAGATGATTTCTCTCCCTCTGATCTTGATGTGTGTGTGAGTGAATCACGGTCAGGTGACTGGAACAAAGAGACCGTGCACAGCGATATCTTGGTTTTGTATTCATAAACAGAGGCCAGCCAGGCTTGCTGCAAACAGAAAATAAGCTACTTTTGGAGATCATTTTGTTTCTATTATCATATCATTATGTTTCTATTTTTTATTGAGTGATAATTTTAAAGTAGTTTGATTGGAAAATCGGCTGTTAGACATCATGATTATCCTCTTCCTGAAAATCTTTGTAGGAAGCCAAAAAGTGAGAAAAGTCCTGCGGTCACATTCAATTTTTAATTCAAAGCTGCACACATTCTCTGACCAACTCACTGCAATGTACACTCAGCACTTTTCCACACAGACTCTTAATTTACACACTTCATTGGCACAATATGTCAGTCATTTCATGGTTACATCCCCAAGGAGGCAATTGGTCTTTTCACGCGCCATCTCTCATAGAGTAACATCTGTGGGGCTGCTAGAGATAAAAACACACAATAGCGTCCACAACACATGACTCGGCTCAGTCAGCGAGTCCAACCATCCTCCTGCTCACTTCCCACAGTTTCTTGGCTGCCTGGTCATCTGTGGCTGTGGGCATGAGCTCCTCCTCCTCACAGTTAGCGAAACACTTCCCAGACACTCCCTCCACATCAGGTGAGCAGGACAGATAGAGAGGGGTCTGGGCCCCCTCCAGTGGACTCTTGAAAAAGACCATTGAGGCGATGTTGAACAGAGGCTTTGCCAGGAGAGGGATTTGAACATGCCTGCCAAGTCTGGTCCTCACAATACCCGGGGTGAGAGCATTGACTGTGACCCCTGTGCCTTCCAGTTGGCGAGCCAGCTCAAGCGTAAACAGCAGGTTGGCCAGCTTGCTCTGACTGTAGCAGAATGCCTTATCGTAGTTATTTTCACTATTGAGGTCATCAAAGTTGATGTGACCATATTTGTAAAGCTTGGAGGAAACCACGACGATGCGGCTGGGGGCGGATGTCTTCATGAGGTCCAGCAGGAGGTGAGTGAGAAGGAAGTGGCCCAGGTGATTCACGCCGAGCTGCATCTCAAAACCATCCTCTGTCTTTGTGTAAGGACACTGGTAGATGCCCGCATTGTTGACGAGCACATCAATCTTAGATTCCTCCTGATGGATCACAGATATTGAAATGATTTAAGATGCCACAGTTTCAACTTAACATAATCACAGCAAAGATGCTACACATACAAGCACCTTTACACATACCGAGTCCAAAAGTAAACAAGTGAATTGAAGTGTTTGAGGCTTTATTTTATCAGGCTACCTACATCTTAATAGTCACTAATTAGCGACCTGTACATTTGTCTTAGCATTGTCTATGTTAGCACTGCTTGTAAGACAGACCTTTCCAATGTGCCTGCCTTTATGTAAGTTCTAATTAATTCCTTTAGGGCCTTGCAACTACCAATTAAGTGCTTCTGGTAAACAAAAAAGCCTTTTAGGAAACACCCTGAGACATCCAGTGGTGATGGGAGGCAATGTCACCTCATGAGAAAGAAAAAGCAAGCTCATGTTACTATTAAGAATGGAAAGTTTTAAAGAAATATGACTGGACAAAGCATATGTATATACTCTTTGAGCACTGTGATTTAGTTACACTATCAAAGGGCAACCACTGTGATGTAAGAACCATCACCGGTTAGACTTTAGCCCACATTACTACAGTATGACACTCATTTGCCTACAATTTTAATCACCATTTACTTCCATTTGGTATGGATTGTGTAGGATTGTGTGTATAAAGATATGTCATAACCACTTTTATATTATTTTGTTTGTTATCCTTTTCCTCATATATTATTATTTATCTTTCATAAATGTCAATGTTATGCCTTTAGTCTAACATTTAATCTTTTATCCAACAAAACATTAGACAGAAGAACAACAGAAGAAAGGCACCTTGAAACTGGGAAGTGAATTTCTAATTGAAAACAATATTGCAGACCTGCTCTATGACATCAGCTAAACAGCTAAACATAAAACTCAAATTTAAATAGAGCCTGCTCAATTTACAACATCTACTTTCTAATAATATAAATAGTACATGCATGCAGTATTTGCAGAGTTAACAAAGAGTTAACCAGAAGGTGTTGGTTAACATTTGAGTGGCTTGTATGTATAGTATGTGGCATAATAACTATTAGGTTTAGTTTGAGATGGTATAGTGAATAATAGTATAATATGGTGTAATAGAGGAAAATGTGCTCTGCAAAGAGCAGGACAGTGACAGTCTCCTTTGAAGCTGACACCACAATGACAGGAATGAACTAGACTGTAGCTGTAGTAAACAAACATTATTCTCTATTCAGCTTGAAAATATATAATATCAGCTTTCCCACGGCCCTCTCACGTGTAGCAATACCTCACCTTCTTAATCTCTTCACAGAATTTGCGGACTGAACCAAGCGATGCAAGGTCTAAGTGTTTGATGACCACCTCCCCCTGTTCTGCACCCGACTGTGTCTTGATCTCCTGAGCCGTCTCCTCGGCGCTGCGCTGGTCCCGACAGGCCATGATGACCCGGGCCTGCAGCTTCAGCAGCTCCCCGGTTAGAGCCTTTCCTATCCCGCTGTTAGCTCCAGTTACGATAACCGTCTTTCCTCGCATGGTGTCCGCCGGGTACTGTAGCAGCTTCATGGCTTTCTGGCTGGGGAAGATACGGCGCATAAGAAACAAGACCCCCCCGCCGACAGCAACAGCAACCAGCACCGCAGTCAACATGAAAGCGGGGACCGGGTGACAGGTCAGCAGGGAAAAAACCGCTGTTTGGCATGGAGTGTTGTTTACGAGTTACGAATCACCCCGGAAGTTATTTATATGCAAAAATTTGAGCTTACAGAAGCGTTATACAAAACTGTATGGGTACTGTATATCATAATGTCTGTATTTTTTAAGCAGTGGACTGAAAGCAAACAACGCAATTAAGAAACGAGTCTACGTTAATAAAACAACAAGCTAACTAACAAGCTAACCAAGCTAGCGCGTTACCTAGGTTACTTTAGAAGTACCGAACTACTTCCGGGGTGTTTTCATAACCGACCATTAAATGTCGCATTACATCAGTTTAAAGATTTTTCTGCAACTAGAATATATTAAAAGTATTTGTTATTTTTAAGAGGCTGAGCTAACGTGATTATCAGCGTAAAAGGAAGGCTTACGAATAATAGTAAATAGAGTTTATAGAGCAAGCTCTCTCATTGACCACTAGGTGGAGCTATATGAAAACAGAAGAGCAGCAGTCTTAACAGTTTGTCCAATGGAGAAGGAGAAATGTCTCAAAGAGAGAATACAAAAGTCATTTAAAGTGTATTATTTGCACACAAGGCAAGTCATAAACATGTGTGTTTAAAGTACTTGTTCACAATTTTTCAGGTCAGATGCCCTGTTTTTGTTTTACGAACATAGGCCTAATCATTCCTCCTGTTTACTGACCATTAGTTCTTTTCATAATGCATTTACTGTGTATATAAGGATAAGGATACATATATTGATCCCACAATGGGGAAAATTCATTGCTACAGAAGCTCAAAAAATAGTGATATAGAAAAAAACAAAAAACAAATGTATACAACAATAAAATTAAAAACTAAATAAAAACGACCCTAAAATGCAATTATGACACACACACACACACACACACACACACACACACACACATATATGTATATATATATACACACATACACATACACACACACACATATATATATATATATATATATATATATATACATACACACACACATACACATACATACAACAATAAAAACGATAAACTAAATAAAAAGGACCTTAAAGTGCAATTATAACATATACAACAATAACATTTAAAAAACTAAATAAAGGACCCTAAAGTGCAACTATACTGCAGCATTGTACAGTCTGACTGCAGTTAGAATGAATGACCTGCAGAAGTGCTCCTCTGACACTTGGGGTGTATTAGTCTGTCGCTGAAGAAGCTGCTAAAGGAAAAGTTCCTGTTTTTGTACTATGCTTCCACCACAGCTCCTCAGGGAAACCCTGTTCGAGGAAACAGGAAGAAGAAGTTCATGACTAAAAAATTCTGTAATTGTGACTGATATAGATATTGATGTGACTGCTGACGCCTCATATAACCTTTAGATCATCTTTTAAATATTTTTTAAATCTGCAGAAAATGACAAGGGGGAAGGGAATATTTTAACAGCCCACATGAAGAGAACACCTGACTGTTGATGTAAGACAGACTTCAAAATTTGTGAACCTGTCTTTTAAGCTACATCCTCTGAGATATAGGCTGAGAAAAATAAATTCCCCCCCCCCCCCCACTAACCTGGAATCTTGGCTGCTCTGTGATAAATGGTGGTACGTGTGTTGATCTATAGTATGTTATATTAATGCATGTGTGCTTACAATTCACACCACTGCATTCACTCACCTGTTTTTCATACTACAATCAATGCTGCACACTTGGTCGCCTATTTCAAGGCGTGTCAGTTAGTACAGTATTTCCACACTTGTCTGGGGGCTCCCAGTTTAAGAGACCACTAGTCAGGTGGACTGGAGACTAAGAGTGGATCCCCGGAAGACTAGGCACCAGTTGATTGTGATCATTACAACTAACTAGAAATAAATCCAGCCCTGACATTGCAGCTGAAGTGAACCCACAGCCCAAGACAGTACAACCGCCCTCATCCTGTATGTTGCATGTTCTTGCAACAGGTGATACCACAGTTGAGGGATTTTTGGCATGAGTGTCAAGTTTGCACACACACTCTTCCTTAAGTGTATGTCTTGCATGATGGTTCAGTTCTTTTGGTTGTGACAGCATAACAGTAAAATAAAGTCAGATGAGGTTAGAGTACTTAATTAGAAAAACTGGGTGGTAGATTTTTGCTGTAGGTATATTAGCTCTTTGGAATACTATGTGTATGACTTTGCTTTCATCCGAGTATAAATTCAAATATATAAAGTAATGTCACAAAATAAAAAAAAATAAAAAAATAATCTCATCACTCCTTGCACTCTTCACTTCTTTTAACTATTTGTATTCTGTTTACAGTTCACAGAAACACTTTTACCTTTATTTAGTTATTGGTGTATATTTGTGAAGAAATGCATTATTCTAAGAGCATCGAGAGCCACTTAAATTGAGTCAGATTTCTTGTATACATTATTGTCCAATAAAGATTACTCATCCTGAAGTACATGACAGGTATTTTATTAGCTTGGTAACCGTTTTTATGCGGTTCCATTTAAGCATTTGCAATTTATTAGAATCTGTGGTAAAAGGTGCAGCCAAAGATGTGTCAGTTGATTAGGACTTTTGATTTTTGTCTGTGACTCATATCATCGTCATATGTATTTGGAGCGATTTATTGCCTTAATACGCTGCTCTCGCGTTACTCTGGGAATAAATATACACACATTATTCAAGTGTACATACTGTGCATTCTGTCTGTCGACAAGTTTACTTCACTTCCTCTTAGGTTGGTGTGTTTTCAGTTGGGCAATATCTCCCGTTAATTTCAGGGTTTGCTTCAGTTCCTGTTAGTCGAGTGCTATAACTTGGTAGGCTATGGTTAGGTCTGCCAAAACAAATGGAGTAAAGGCAATTTTCACACTATTGTGTTGCGCAGCTGGATATCGCACTCTTCTAACTGTATTTTAAAAGGGGGTTTTCTTTGATTTATTATTTCACAGGATCAAGTGATGTATTCATTTCTGCTCCTAATCATTTTGATCGCAACCTCTATTTGTAAAGGTAAGTAACATTTTCATATGTGTAATATTTCCTGTGGTGTTTGGTTACTGTGTATGTTTAAATGTTAAAATTGAGAGGTGCTGACTGCTTAAACACAGTTGAAGGGAAATGTGCGGTGGTTTGTTTTGGTTTCATTACAAAATGTTCTCTAGTTTAAGGTTGATGGCGGATCAACCGTGTTTAAGCATAAAAATGTATTTAAATCAACTAGAAATCATTACAATTTGCTGGAATCTTTTTTCCCCCCATCAAGCCAGATTTTTAAATAACGTTTTAAATTACATACAGATGTGTCCTTTGGCGTGTTCATTTATATGAAACAGTTTCAAAATCAGATTAATATTCTATTGGTGATGTTTCTATTATATGATAGCTTTTTTTCACAACAAGCACGAATGTCCAAATCGTAAAGAAATATTTGCATGAAATTCAAATATTATAACATTTCTTGCTCTCATGTTATGGTTCTAATAGACAATATGAAGTGTCTTGGGTGCCTAAAAACTACTAGATACTAACATTGAGTCCATATAGTCCTCCTTCTGTTATTTTTGTGCTTGTATTGCTTTAACTTTTACAAAGCCCTTAAATTAAATCATATTACTTTCCAGAGCCCTGGAAAAGTGAACCTTAAGTTCAGAGAGTTTTTTAAAGCTTATTTTTCTTTACCAGAAAGAGACCACAGAACTCAAAGACGAACACACAGTTTGAAGATTATCAAGTTAAAAAGCTTTATGGATCACCTTTTCACACAAGAAAAGCGCCGTGCTCAGTAAATGACCATTAAGAGACAATGGAAAGGCTGTGTCTATGGTTTTGTATGATCCCAATAAAACTGAAAACTCACTGATGAAAGAAAGAAAAGACTGTTCCTAAATTAGGTTATCACGATAGTTACTGTAACTGGTGACCTCACATTCTCTAGTAGCAAACATCATACTTCCTAGTCAATTATTTAGATTATTATAGGTTTAAAGGAGCGTATTGCAAACACTATTACAGGCTGGCTTGCTGTAGGATGTATGCTATGCTTGGTGATGTTGAAATAAAAAAAATGGTAGAAAAACACTGTGGCTACTTTCCAAAATGATATTAAAGGATATGGGAATTCTGTATTCCCGTCACACACACACATGCGCGTGTTCACACACACACACAAAGCCCCCAATCAATTCAAGGGGTAGGGTCTCGAGAGCCATGGGCATCAAAGTGTGTAGTTTGAACTTGCTTCACACATATTAAAATACACTCTGCATATCTCAAATGAAAATATTTTGCACTGGAATTTGGCCAAGCAACAGTGCATCCTAAACATCAGGGTTTATGACAGGCAGTTCATTGAGAATAATGAACTTGAGCTCTGCTACTGTACAATTTGGCAGCAGACAGTTTGAGGTGGTTTGTGAGGACATTGCAATTCCAGCAAAAGTGTAGTCCCTTTCAGTGTATTCAGAGCATAGATGATGGCTTTTACAATGGCTGAGTTAGAACAGGGTCAGCAGTCACTCTTGGCTATAGGGATAGACTCCACAAGTCTGTCGTCTATACTTACAGACACCCAACATTCCTTCCTGATAAAGCCCTTGACCACAGTGGCATGGATAAACTTATCTTTAACGGGTAAACCTGCGCATTCTGAGTGCAGTGTTTTAGTGGGGTAAGAGGGTACTATAAGATCTTTAAGATTTGATGGTGCCTCATTCTATTCTGGATTTTACAGGGCAGTCTAATAATAAGGAATTGCAATAATCCAGTCTTTTGGAAGCAGAATTTACCTGAATTTAATCGTATTAATGTGAGGATTGATACAGTTTGGAAACAAAACCAAATATGTACAAGTCCAGATGTGGATGCAGCCGAATTATTCAGGAGCACAGAGGTGGAATATTTTATACTGTTGGAAAGAGCAGTGGTCTGAAGAGTTTTCCCAGTGTGAAAAAGGAGTACAAGAATAGACAGTAAACAGTGTGGTGCTGTGGTATGATTACGATTATGATAAAAACGAATCATCAAAGAGCGCATTGTGTTTCATCCAAAACTACTCAATTTTGGTCTATTGAAATGACCATCAGAGTAGAAAGCAATACAGTATCTCATCCTCTTGAGCGGTAAGGAAGGATGAGTGTTTCCCTGTGTGACTGAAACAAATATATATATTGTGCGAGAAGCTTCATGGCTGCCATTTTCTGCCATGAAACTACTTTGTGGTTGTGGTAGTAGTTGAAATATCGTCCTCAATACCTCAAGATATTTCCTCTAGAAAGAATGAAAACAGGCTTGCTTTATTCTCAGTTGTTTGACTTGTGGCTATGGGATGAGAGATGATTCTTGAGAAAAACAAAAAGAGAAAACAGAAATCATACTGATACTGCCACTGCTTTTGAAAGACTCGGAACATAACTTGTTGTGCTGTTAGAGCTTTGATGCATGTAATGTCATATAAAATATATAGTTCATGTGAAATTAATGTTTTTTTTTTCTTTCTTTCAGCAACAAAAATCTGAAACATGCATTAGTTTTGTTCACTGTAAACCATCACATCATCAGTTAATGTTACTTTCTGAATGAAATATATGTGGCTAAATGTAATGCTGTGTTACATTATCAGAAAAAATATTACAATTATCTTTAAATTCTGAGATGTTAACTGACATTACCATTCCCTACAGGACAGCATGAGAAAAAATGTGACGTTTTCCCCAAAGATCAGTACATTGAAGTGGGATCTAATGCCAGCATAGAGTGCCAGAGTTGCGGACATGGCAAAATCTTTTGGACACTTAACAACCAACGCGTGGATGAAAGCTTGTCAAACACTATCAGCTCCTCACGCACATCCCTAACACTGAGGAACTTCACTCACCCTAGTGCCACGTTGCAATGCCACAGTGTCGATACTGACTTAGTCCTCGGAGGCACCACCATCAAAACATACTGTAAGTGTTCTTGGTATATTCAGACAGTCAGACAAAAAGGTCTGCCCACTGTACTGATAACTCCCAGCAAATTTAATTTAATAGAGCTAATTTTAAACCGAGATTTTCAGTGTGTGGATCTTTCGTCTACCTTGAGTTTGGATGTGCATATTCTTCTGTACTAGTACCTATATTCTGGAAGTATGGCTGTAGATGCTTGTATGAAGATTAAATACAGGACACTGCTGACGTGCTTTTTTTCACAGCAAAACCCAGCAAAATATCATGTACCTGGCATTATGAAAATCAGATAAAGGGAATGGGTGTGCCAGAAATGTTAACATGCAGCTGGGAGCATCAGATGAATTCTCCACTGAAAATAAACTACACTGTGCTGTGGTGAGTTTCATATTCCCTAGCTTTTGTGAATCTTAATGCAGGGACTTTCATTTGTCTTATTGATTTTTGTATTTAATGTAAAACATTTATTTCTTTCAGTGCCAATGCCTATATGAAGAAAAACTGCAGCTCGAATGTGAAAACATGCACATTCCCAGAAATGGCTGATAAAATGGTGGACAATATCAGTGTTACTGTGAGAGCTAAAACTGCTGCTTGGGAAGTTTCCTCCGACCCTCAAATATTTAATCGCTATCACATATGTATGTAGTATAAAGAGAAAAATATGTACCTTTTATTGATTTCTTTTTACATTTCTGCATTTGGATAATCTGTCATCATTATATTCTCCTTAGTGAAAATTGCCACTCCAAAGTTGAAAGTAACTGCAACTTCTAATCATCTATCGGTTGCATGGAACCGGTCAGCTTTAGTGACGAAGTGTGAAGTGAAATGCATCAAGGTATGTCCCTCTTTTTCACCAGATGATGGCAGTTAGCATTTGCCATTGTGAAACTGTTAAAACTACTGAATAAAACAACAATTTAATTGATGATGATTACAACTATACCATGACCAAGAGATATCACAAAGAAGAGTTAGACCAAAAGTATTGTAAAAATGAATTGGTGCAGTAATAACTGGATTTAAAAATGTAAAAATGTATTTCATTGTCCATCATATGGATAAGAAAAAGGAAATATCACACAAATCAATCAATCTAGTGAACCTTGAGTTTATAAGAGTAAAACTAAAGATTAAACTACATAACAAATAGCCAGACAGTGAATTGACAGTTCCCTAGTATGTGTTCATTTGTCATGCAGGGTTAAAAATACAGTACATCGATAAATATGGGTTTAAAGGTAGAGTCAGTCATTCTGGAGAAAGATCATTGATATTTGACGTTGATTTCTATTAGTTCAAAACCATGTCAGAATTCTGACTTTAAAATCTGAATTCTGAGAATAAAGTCAAGTATGGGTACTTGTAAGGCCTCATGCTGAAGAGGAACCACATGCTGACGGAAATTATTGGATTTAAGCACATTTTTGCTTGTTTCAGGGCTCCCAGAGGAAGCCATTTCATTAATGGAAGAGCAAAAAAGAAATGTGTGGGTTTGGTGCCTGGCGTTCATAAAAACAAAGAAAAAGCTACAGATATGAAGGATGTGAAATGGAGACAAGGGTTAGCTGGTTGCAAGTTTACTGGCCATTATGGTTAGAATTTAATGATTAGCCTCTGAATAGTAAGTAGGAACCACTGCTTGGCAACAGACTCTCGCTCTGTGCCAGCAACAGCAGAGAGAGGCAGCTGCAGAGCCAGAATACTTACATTTTCACATGTACCTCAGTGAATTAAGGGTTTACTTTACTCAAGCCAGAGTTGCTGATTGTTTGCTGTAACAGTGGAAAGATTAATCAAGATGGTTTTGGTGAATTTTACTTTGTTTCTGTTGCTATAACTTGACAGGTTCTGCTCACTTCCTACTGTCAGTAATTACTGTCTATCCAATTCAGCTAGATAAAGAGAGATACGTTAATTCAGAAGACATACAGTCGAATTTGTCTGTTTAGTAAGAATAACAGGAAGCAAACCCGTCACTTGTCTCCCAGCTGAAACTACAGGACTAGTGGTTAGTGATTAGAGTTCAGTGCCTGGAGAATTTTGGCTAAACAGCTAGCTATCAATAATTGGGTGACCAGACGCTCAATGTTTATTACTACCAGTGGATAGTGGTCCATTCCGTCTCTCTGGACTGTATTTTTGTTACCACGGGGTCTGGCCATAGTCATTTTTACAGTCATCACTACAGGAATATTACCCTGTTGTCTGAAGGGTATTAGAGTGTCATAAAGTAGTGTCATAAAGTGTGTGGAAATTTGGTAGGAGTTACGCATTCCTTGGAATCAAGTATCTGTCAAGCCTCAAGTAAAATAAATAATATGAGTTTTGATTGCATTGAAAAATAGGGTTTTAAGAAACACTTCCTGAGAAAATAAACATCAGAATGGAATGCACCAAGGACAACACATCACACAAAGAGACAAGAACAACACAGACATTGTCCATTGGCTGTGATCTCACATCTCAAGTACTTTGATCAAGTCAGACTAGTTCTTTTCTCGGAACAGATGAAGTCTTCTACAAATAACAATATTTCCCACTGAAATGTAGTGGAGTGGAAGTATAAAGTATTTAATGGAAATACAGTACAAATACAGTACAAATACCTCAGAATTACTCACTCATTATTAGTGTCATTTTATGTAATCACTGTTAGCTGTAGCGTCACACAATCATTCATCAATCACTCATTTTGGACACAATCGAAACAGAGGAAGTGATTCAGGTATCTGCAGATTTTCAGGTGAAACTTGAACAGCAACTGCTATGGATATATAGTGGACGTTGCTCAATAAATCCAAATGGCTTTGTTTATCTTAAATGTTTCCAATGAATTGTTTCCAATGAACGTCAAAACGAGTGTAGCTGTTTTTGATTTTGCCTGTTTACCCTTTTGTTACAGGCTGCCAATGAGCGAACTCCAGAGGTGAGAGACATATGTTTCCTTTGCAGATTAAAAGAATGCATGTTTGTTTGGTTTCCAAGCGCTCCTTGATGCTTACTCACAGTTAAGCACCAAGACAAAGTTGGATGTATTGAGTTTCCAATCATGATTCCGCTTTGATGTTGACATGAATGAGAGTAGCATTTCCCCTCATATTTGCCATCCTTATTACCAAAACATGTAATTTTAATGAAACAAAGCTGTGAAGTCTTTGTGAAGCACAATATGATTGTTTAATATGTACCATAGCAAATTACTACAATTCTGGATAAGGATAAAATATAATTTCATTAGTTTTGGACTTTGGTGTCCCTGGAATTTTAACAGTTACAATTTTAATGTTTCTAACCAAAATCTTTCTGTTTTTCCTAGTGGGTACTCAATAAGACTCTTAAGCCTGAAGATAGTAGGAATGTAACAATTACACAAGTGGAATCTTGCGCTTACTACAACATTTTAGTCCGCTGTGCTTTGGATCAGGCCCCCTGGAGTGACTGGAGCCAGGAGAAGATTTTGACCAAACTAAAAGGTAAGAACAATGTTTACTGCACTTATTCAGAATATTTGTGTATGTTTGACTGTCACAATACAAGATCCATAGATGGCATGTGAATTTACATTGGCTATAATAATAATGATCAAGGCAATGCTGCTGCACAACTGTTGATCTGCTCTCACAATCCCAGTGCCCATGAAGAACACACACCTCCACCTTAATATTGTACATTGATAACAACTTAGGGTTTGGCTGATGAGCTTCTTACCCAACATTTAATTCATAAAAATGAAGAATATGGAGTTATAACCAACCAGTCTGACTAGTGTAGAGGTGTGTGCGGTTACACTGTAACAACCTGGTGTCATCAGCTGATTTAATGAACAGTGAACGGCTGTGCGTAATGGCACTACGCTCTGTGCATCATCTCAGAGGCTGCAGATTTATCAACACATCAATCCTACAGTATAACCAGCTGTAAGAATCACCCACATTTATTAACAGAATAATACAGAAGTTTTAACCACAGATGTTCAGATGCTATTTCTTGTTGATAAAACCACTAAGTGGCAGCGGAGTGTCTTTCCTCCAGATGCAGATGTGGTTCTGGGATCTATTCTCCACAAAAACACCAACAACTGGCTTTGTTTTTGTTCTCCTCCCTTTGTTTTTGTTCTCCTCCCGTCAGGTCACTGTGCATAGCTGCACACCACACAGACATCGTGGCGCTTTGTTTTTATTTATTTATTTTTTAATTACAACTTTGGTTCTCTTTAAAATTGTTTTGTTCAGTCATGGAGTAACAGGTAAACTCAGCAGGGTTTTAATTGTTGAAAGTATCTAAACCTGATCCGTGTCATCTCAATAATATGTGTTAAATATTGTTCAAAAACTATTTTAATCATGTTAACCCCTCATAGAGTTGTTAGGACTGTCCGCATTCTCATTTAATCAGTCATTTTTACAATTAATTAAATATGATAAATATGATCACTAACCAATATGACATGTATTTTTTTTAATATGTTGATGTAATAGGCTACTTTTATTTTTTTGCATGTTTGTGTGTTGCACCGCCATATTCAAATCTTGATAATGCACCCCTTAAAGAACCGTGAAATATGTGACAGTGATTTCATGCTTTCCTCGGCCTTAAAATAGCAACACTCTTACAACGGCCAGACCACACCTCATTTTGAGATCAACACATGTATGGGCGCACAGACTGGTGCAAGCGCATTTGCAATCGAGACAATGTGGGCACAGGGCAAGAAAATTAAACTGCGTCGGACACTAACAAGGACACACCGAGTGCAAGATGGGGCCCTAAAAATCAATTATCAAAACTTTTCTGTATTTTCTGTTGATGACTAACTGACTAATCAGTTAATCTACTAATTATTTCAGCTCTACTATTTTGCTGGATTTCTGTGTTTTGAACATAGTTTTTTATCCTTTACAGAGAGCGATGTCAAGTTGCATCTGTGGAGAAAGGTAGCCGAACCAGGAAAAAATGGAGTTAGAAAAGTTTACCTCATGTGGACGGTAAGAAGCTCTCACACAGATCTTTTAAATACATTTTACAACTTCATGTCAGTACAAGGAGACATGCTTTGTACATTACTTATTGAGCTTCCCTGCTTCATACTGTCTACACAGGAAATTCCTTCAACATGCCAGGGCACATTTACCTACACTATCAAAGTAAATCATACAGATACTTTGTGTGGCAACACTACATGTGATATTGATGTGAACCAAGATGCATACAGACTAAATCTCACAGTCTTCCATAATGAAGTCTTGCTTGCAGAGGAATCCGTTTATGTTCCAGCCATTGGAGAAAGTGAGTTTTAATGTGACTGATTATGCTTTCCATAGTGGTTAACATTATTTATGTTGTTATATTGCTCTCATTTTTCCTTTAAAATTTTCCCTGATTTTGTATCAATCAACTTGCCTCTTTTCACTTGATTTCACTCAGCAGGCCTCCCTCAAGTGACAGACATGAAGGCTTCAAGCCTTGATGGTGTTGTTCTGGTCAGGTGGAAGGCTCCTCTTGAACCTGTCAGTGGTTACATGATTGACTGGACCCACAATGGAAATCAGTACTACTGGAAGCAAAGCAAATACACCAACATAACACTGTTTGGTAGGTCGGAGAACAGACATACAATAATTGATGGATGGCAGATGGAAAGATGGCTTTTGAAAAAAATGTTTAATAGGGGTGTGATGAAATCTCACAAGATTAAAACGTGGTGACATATCTCGTCGAGGTGAGTGCGGTCTCCTGAAGCAGTATTCAGGGGGCACACACCAAAAAAAAGGTTTACAGTGCTTGCATATACTGTATATGATAATTCATACTTAGAAGGTAGAACTGAAATGACATTCATTACAAGTTAAAACATTTCAAATATATCATGTCATATATTTCATCATTGAAGTTTTCTTAAAAAGTAGTGGGCACATTAGAGTTTCTTAAAAACTAGTAGGACTTGAATGTGAATATCTCAAAGTCAACTGAGTCTTAACTGATTTGATAACAAATCATTCCAGTGACATATTATTTAGAGGTACAAAATTACAAGATGTTGATGATACAGTATATGCTGTAAAAACCAAAGATGAACAGTGACTCATAGAAATATCACCCCTCAGTTGTTCGCAGCTTTTGCAGTGAGCAATGGGTTAGTTTGCTTAGTTGTTAGTTTTGCTTTTAGTTTCATCTTTCATCGCCTGGATGTTGAAAATAATGGACAAAATGGTAAAACACTGTTAAAAGCTGCTCTGTAATGCATTAGCAACAGAGATCATGTTTTGAGTTTCCGAGAACTGTCTCACAGAGATGGTAAACAGCGCAGAGTGATCTTTTGCTTTTCCATTAAATCCATTTCAATAAATCAAAGGAAAGTGGCAGCACTAATAGAATCCTGTTTTTCACAACTCTGTGCCCTTCTTTACAGACCTCCTTCATAAGAAGCCGTACAACATTACAGTAACTCCACTCTTTGATGACAAAACAGGTCAAGGCACACAAGCCCTTCAAATTTGCTCCAGATTCGGAGGTAACTTATTCTTCAGACAGATTCTTCTATTCTGGACTTCTTTCTCTTACCAGTCTGATTTTTTTAAAACATGGTCCCTACAGATCCAGGAAAGTTCATCAAGATTGATATTTATGCTAAAGACAAAAGTGCCACGGTCAGCTGGAAATTGGAGTCAGAAGAATGCAGTGGTGTCGTTGTCAACTACACAGTTTTCTACAGGGCAACGGAGGGACCACTGCTCAGTAAGTCCACCACAGACAGAAGTTTGCAAAATGGTTTATCTCCTATAACATTGCATTTATGTTTTTTTTTCTCTGGTGCTTTTCTTCTAGATGTCACTGTAGATCACACAGAGCCGAAAATCATTTTGACAGATCTGAATCCAGAGACAGAATACAGCGTCTATGTTGAGGCCATCGCTCTTACTGGAACTACCATAAGCAGTGAAACGTCCTTTAATACCAAGAAATTTGGTAAGAAGTTTGTAAGTGCTACTAAATTGAAGTGGTTTTTCAATACCAAAACCATAGACTATAAAAACTAATGGACCTAACCACCATGACATCTTCCATTATTTTATGGATTTGTTGTGGACATGAAACCTCAAGTTTGGCATTTTGACGTCACCGCCTTGGATTTTTGGAGCCAAAAGTGATGAGAAGTGACCATATTTGGACGACAGGGTGGAGTTGACCCGTACACTAGCTGCTAGCTTGATAAGCACAGTGCATGTATGTCTATAGTTAACTGTGATCATGCTACTGATAATTTTCACAAGCAAAAAATGGGCTTAAAACCATTCAAACAAAATGTACTTACCAGATGAACTGAACACCAGACTGCTTAGAGGATATTTTAGTATAACCAAATGCTGAACAAGACTTTTTAGGTGGCCAAAATGTTGCAAATAACTTACATGCACTGAAAACATACCGAAATATCGACAGCTATGGCTACGCTATACTCAGTTAATATTACGGTTACACCATAGTTACGTTATGTAACTGATGATGTTGCTGTGATAGCAACTTGTTAATTACATTGTGGCCATACCCTAAAGCTTACCCTGTTTTAAAGTTTAAAACAAAATTAACATCATACTGTACTATAAAAAATAGCTAGCTAGAAACTAGTGATTGAGACCATAAACTCATTAAGAGACTGTTTACTGAGGTAATTAATTAAGAGAGAAGTAGTGAAGTCGCCTACTGCTGGACATTAAAGAGAATGCGGGGCACTTGTTTCACTTTTCAGACCTGGAACTACCTGCTTGATCAAAAGAAATATTAAGCATATTAGGCATTTGACTGACTAGCAACAGCGTGACAAGTTTGTGAAGTTGCTCATAGCTCCAAACAATGTCTGGCTGCTCTAGACATGACATCTGGCCTGTCTCTACTTGTACTGTAAAAATGCAGCTAGAAAGGGATGGTTTAGGCATGAGACAACACTCTCAGATGCATTTCCTGACTTGTATAAACAAACATTTCTTGGGAAGCCTTGAGTCAGAAACACAAACCTTTCCTTCTTCTTAATATTGGCAATTAGTGTTATGATATGATAAGTACATCACTACAAGCACAGATCTGATTGACAACAGCAGCTTCCACAACTTTCTCCTGGCATAAGAGCCAACAACATAAGCAATAACGGTGTTAATTGAGAAAAAATATTCTGTAGCCATATCCATAAGTTCTCCACACCGTTCAGTGAAGGCAATAAAAGGAGTGCCACTGTTTGTTTCTGACAAACTGAAATGTCTAGCACTCCAAATAAGTTCTTGAACACCAGGCGCCAGTGTTATGAAATGAGCTTGTGAAATCAAACTACTGTTTTATATCTAAATATAGTCTAATATCATATTTAATGTAGTGTTTTTTAGCCATTGACTTTAATACAGTCTGCCATGTTTTAAGTTTGTGATTTTCACAAAAAGGTTTGGATAAGGGTTGTTCATTATCAAAAAGTGCATGAGACTGTCCCATTATTTAAAAATAAAACATGTCAAATTGTTAAATTATCAGCCACATGTGCCAAGATAAATTAGAGCCACAAATGTTATTACTTATATTACTGACTCATAAAATTTCCTGGTAAATCAGCTCATTACTTATTCATGTATGTAATGACTCATCTACTCACTACATACCAGTTGCTTAAAACATCATCAATGATCATATCTTTCCCAGCAATGATGAAAAAATGTTTTATGCAGAAGTACATTATGTACATTTCTTTTAGTTCTGGAAAAATGTATTATTATTCAAGCTAAACAATCTACTGTAGCATAATTCATTCTTTCTTTGGTAGACCCGACGCTCATCACAGCACTTGGTGTCTGCGGAAGCATCATCATACTTGTTGTGTTATCTCTGGGATTATGCTGTGCTATCCAGTAAGTTTCTTTTATATCTTTTATGGTCACTGATGATGTGGTGTGGATTGATTTTTGAATCAAAACTAACTTAAACTATGACAATATCTTAAGATGTTTCCTAATGATTTTTTTAGGTGGAAGAAATTCAAGGAGAAGCCGGTGCCTAACCCAAGCCTCAGTTCTTTGGCATTGTGGACACCGCCAAGTCATCAAAAGGTGAGTCAAAAGCCAGTGACAACCTCACTCCCAGCACATTTTATGTATTCAGTTAAGTAATATTATCTGTGAATTGTATACAATATGAAACATGAAAGTTAGATTCATTATTTATTTCAAAGTCTTCTACATAAGTCAAATGTGAGGTCAGTGAAGTCTAATTTTGAAATCTGATAAGTGTGAAAACATGAACAAATGGCTTTAGATGGAAATCACTACACCCGTCCCGTCATTTTTGTTAGCTGAAAACCACTGAATTATGTCTTCAAAATCTACACCTTACAGTTTTCTGTTAACCCTTTCAATGTGCGTGTGTGTGTGTATGTGTGTGTGTGTGTGTATAAATGTTGTGATGTGCCCACAGGGAACAAGCTCCTTCCGGCCATTCAGTAATCCATCTGAAAGCTTCTGTGAAAGGATTTTTATGGAGGACACTGAGATAACTTCCACACCTAAACTAGCTACTGGCTGTAATCCACGCCTTAACCCAGCCAGTGACCAGAGGGAGGAACATGCTCAACCAGCCATAACTCCAGCGGCTGAAATACAGGATGAAAGGCCAAATGAATCTGTAGAAACTCAATGTGATACTCCAGAATCCACAGCACTGCTGTCTTCAGACAAATCTTTAAACCCATACCGCTGTCAGAGCTCTGTGGAAACTCAACCCCCGAGAACCTCTAAGCAATCTAAGCATCTGCTTCCAGAGAAACCGCAAGAAAAAACAGCCACTGTTTACGTCACTTTGGATATGTTTGAACATGGCCAGGGTAGGTAAGAAAAATAGAGGCAGAATTCTAAGTTGTTCAGGTTTGATTAAAGCAGCAATGATGTGTGGTGTCTTGTTTGGAATGAAAGTAAGGAAGAGTGATTGTAACATTATGCTGTTTCTATCACTTAAGTAATACAATGTTTACAATGTTTTTGTGTAAATAAGTACTTGTACATTTTGTCGCTGTATATTCTTAACTGATACAAATTGTGTACATTTATTCAGTTGCTGCTCTATAAAGTAATGATTTTGCATAGAACAATATTGAGATAATTGTATATGTCTCTGGCAACAGTTTCTGGTTTGATTTGATGCAAAGTCAATGAAAAAACTTTTCTTTTTTCATTTTCTGTACTGACAACATTTAGACCATAATGTGGAACCAACATTCACCTCTCTTAATGAATTCTTTTTATTTTTAGAGTTTTTTTCTTTTAACACACTAATGACTCTGGTACCTGTGTTATGCAGCAGTGGTTCAAATGATAAAACAAACCTGTATATACTGTCTATTATAGAATCCCATGTTTGCTCAGTGATAGCATGCTGAGGATGAATGTAAATGGTGAGACTTCAGTTTTGTTGTCAAAATAATGTTAGCTATAGGCATTATAGGGCTAATAAAACTATGTATGTTATTATAAGGTACGTTACCTTTTTGTTTTTACTGATATCTGCACTTGTAATATAGTAATAAACTGCTTACTTGAAACTAGAAAAACAATCACTTCTTGTCGTTTTTCCTCTATGACATGGCATCAAATGTAAAAATTGCATAAGCTGTGTAATAGTGTAACATTTCATGTTTTCCAGTAATTAATACTGTGAATATACCTGAGATAATATAATTCCTTTTGAGTTGGGACATGAATAGCTACTGATC
This sequence comes from Scomber japonicus, assembly GCF_027409825.1. Taxonomy (NCBI): domain Eukaryota; kingdom Metazoa; phylum Chordata; class Actinopteri; order Scombriformes; family Scombridae; genus Scomber; species Scomber japonicus. Next base: position 21,717,646 of record NC_070594.1, read on the forward strand.
TCCACTCAGGCTGTTCATACAAATCACATAATGCTTCAGTTCTTAAATTTCTGAAAGATATTGCAACATTTAACAAATATTCATCAAGTGAAGTACCTTTGAAAACTGCTATGAAATTTGTATACATTTTGAACATATGAGAGCACTAAAAACAAACAGCCCGGGGCTTCAGCACAGATATCACAACAGCATAATAATAATAATAATAATAATAATAATAATAATAATACTAAATAAATAAATAATATAAAATAATAATAACATAAATGATGTGCAAGAACATTTTGAAAATTAAAAAACATTTTGTGTTGAACTGGATCTTTTTCATTCTTAGAGTGCAAAATGGTTTTAACTGCTTTTAATTAATTTCAAAGAACAATAGCATGTGACTGAAGTATTTAGATATCTAATTTTGCTTGCAAGTAGATCATGTTAATTATATTGCACTCATTAGCTTTATTTTTGAAGAAATATATGTATACAGTATATATCCAGTAATTAATTGGTTTATTTAGGTTTTTAAAAAATACAAATTTAAATGTATTTAAATTGCAAAAGCAAGACAATCGAAACAAAACAGTATAAACATCTGCAAAAACAAAGAGTTTTCAAACGTTTTTTCTCATAGCCTAAGTGACATGACATGTTTGTCATTTTCCATAATGTGAAATGTAAATGTAGCCTAATGAGAGAAAAGTGTAACAATTAAAAGGGTCAGAGTAAAGGGTGTTTATGGGTATTCATGTGTATGCCTCAATGTATGTATTTGTATTTGCACGAACACAAAACAAACAAACACAAACACACACACACACACACACACACACACACACACACACACACACACACACACACACACACACACACACAGAGATAATACACAAATAGCCTACAGGAAAATCTTTTAAAAAACTAACAAAAAACACCCAAAGAAATAAGATAAGTAAATAAATAAAAAATATTACATGTTCATAAGTCATAGGTTCAGAGTGTTGATACGGTAGAAAGGCACCTTTGTGGCTCTTTGTATGGCTTAAAGAATGCAAGGAAAGGCAGCAAACTAAGAAGAAAATTGCGTTTGTGAATATAACATTTAGCCATAAAAAGTCTAAAAACACTCCTGTACAAATACATGAAAATTGGGTTGTATGACATTTTTCAACTTGGAAGTTTTCATAAATACAATTTTCGCGGTCATGTTTCAAACGGATTTCATAGTTTGGTGTCCCTCCTCGTATGAACCACCAGATGGCGGTACAACGCAGGATGCCGTCTAAACTAAAGACATAAACAACCAGAAGAAGCAGGCTAGCTAGTTTAGCCTCAGCTAGCTAGCTCGTTTTGCGACTGCTATGGTAATGACGTTATGCTAGCTACTTGCTAACAATCTGGACCTACTTAAAGCTGATAAATAATAACTTCATATTTGGGATGCTGTTCTGCTATGAGTCGTAACAACATATGTTTCGTGTAGATGTTTGTCGGCCCGTCAGGAGGTTCGTCGGGCTCAAACTTGGTGGATGATTTCCCTGAATTATTAGCCAGAGGGCCTTGAGTCCGCGGTGCTCGAGTGAGCCAGAGGTGGGAATTACCGCGACCTCACCGGGAGTAGCATTCGGCCACACGGATAGTGACGTTTTAACTATTACCAGCGAGTCACTGCACCGAATCCTCTCTCCCTGAACATGTCACACACCGGAGCCCCTCCTCGGTGGCGGAATTGCCCCAGAAGAGGACAACCTGTGGCCGGTGAGTGAAAGAGAGCACAACGTTATATTAACGAGCTTCAGTCAGACTGTGCTAATGCTACCAGCTACCTAGTGGGTGTCTTATATTTATCACAGTGCATGCTGCTGGCACAAGTGGAAAGCTCACGTCCCACTTGTCTAGTTTGCTAAACGCTCTGATTTAACAAGCAGCACGTAGCTATTATAAGTAATTCACACGTAAATGTAAGAAAAGCATCACAACATGGTCATGGAGAGCAGTGAGGTCCAAATTGATATTATTATAATTGAATGAATTGATGGTTGATGTGGATTGCACAGCCGATTTTACGAGAGGAGACCAACTAACTAAAGGAGCTCAAGCGTTTTAAAGAGTGTGTGTGTTTAATTGTTGCTAGGCAAACTTAATTTGCCATTTTTCTGAATGAAGTTTGTTATGATTCACATTTGTTTAGCTAACTCGGCACCTGTGGCTAACGCGCCGTCAACACTAAACTCTCTGTAGACATGCTTGTTCTTTTGCTCTCGTTTAATTATTTTTGGGCTGTATGTTTCGTTCATTTATTTCTCATTTTAAGAAAATGTATTTGAAACCAATCACTGGACTGAACTAGTTCCGTTGTCGATCACGTGTCCAAACAAACTGGAGCGATAGCGTGGCTTCACTGTATGTGCTATGCAGTGTGGTGGTCGGTTTTCATTAAAGGATAGGTTCATAATTTTTTAACTCTGACTGAAAACAACAGTCAGCTGCCCAAATGACCACTGAAATACGGTTTTCTTGTCATAGTCATTCCTCCTGTTCGTACTGACCATTAGGAGATCCCTTCACAATGCACTTCCAATGTAAGCGATAGGGGATACAATCCACAGTCCTCCTCCTATCTTGTCAAAAACGTATTTAGAAGATCCCCCTATTTGTGACTATGCTTCCACAGCAGCTGAATAGGGAAATACAAAGAGGGGATTTGTTTCTAAAAAGATTGTAAATGTGGCAAATATCCACTTGATATCACTAACTCAGACTGCTGAAGCCTCATGTAAGTTAAATGTTTAAAATGTGTTTTTTCACAAAATGACCGTGTGGACACACTGTGGATTTTGGCCCCCATCACTTACATTGAAAGCACATTTGAAGGGGATCTTTTAATAGTCAGTATGGACAGGAGGAATGATTACAGAGAGGAAAACACTCTTTCACTGTCTATATGATTACCTCACTGTTGTTTTAAGACAAAGTTAAAAAATTGTAAAACTATCATTTACTTACTTGTAAGGCCCATGTCTACACCAGATTTGCTATGTATCAGTGCAGGAGTGTAGCCAGATGTTGAGTTTCAAAGCACAGCTGGAGACGGTGGCACTTTAAAATATGACAGGGACACATAGCACTAGTTAGTACACACAAATGGGTCTGGATTTATGAACTGACTGATTTTGATATGCCACCAATTCAATTTGTGTGTCTTTTATGCTTTATTTAGCACACACACAGCATGTACTTTCTCCTTGGATTTCACTTGGCTGATGCACCTGTGGGCAAGCCTGATGGGGATTCATCAAAACATTTAGATTTGATTTGATATGATAAAGTGTATGTAGTTTCACAGTGATATATCACACGTCATGTATTGGAGGAGTAAAGTACTTGAACACATTTATGAGTCATCTTTCTTGTATCCTCCTTCAAGCACTGATGTTTTGATACTAAAACACCTTTGATTCATTATGTGTATTTTTCCTCTAGGTAAATTTTTGCCAATGAAAACAATGTTGGGTCCCAGATATGATGACCAAGTAGCAGAGGAGAACAGGTTTCACCCGAGCATGCTGTCAAACTACTTGAAAAGTCTAAAAGTAAGTAACTTCATGGTGATTGATACTGACTTAATTTGCCAGTTAAGTGATATGACATTGAAAATCCATGATATGACACATCATTTTGTTTTCTTCTAGGTGAAAATGGGTTTGCTTGTAGATTTGACCAACACAACTCGCTTTTATGACCGCAACGACATTGAGAAGGAAGGCATAAAATATGTGAAGCTACAGTGTAAAGGGTATGAGTAATTTTACTGTCATGAGCTAAACTAATTGTCCTCATTCAGTTTGCTGTAGTGCATTCAGTGTTAATGTACAGAGACTAATGTCATTCTGTTTCTTTTTAGCCATGGAGAGTGCCCATCAAAAGAGACAACTGTGATGTTTATCCGGCTCTGCGAACATTTCATTGAGAAGAATCCTACAGAATTAATAGGTAAGGAGTCCTTGGCTTAAAAGTTAGTCTCCGAAAGTTACAGATTATTCCCTGACCTGTGAACCTGTTTTGAAATCACTCTTAAAACATGTCTAAATTACAAAGACATTAGAACAGTAGGATCAGAACTGTTACATTTAAGGGCCATTTACACCAAGAATGATAACTGTAACTACCGCAAAAAACAGTGTATATTTTGGGGGGTTTCATGCTAGGGAAAACGCTTTTCTATTAAAGACTGGTTTATTTAAATGCACTAGTAGTTATTCATTTATAAACACATACGTTTATACTTTTCAATATACTTTTATTTGAAATGGAACAAAACACATATTACACCTGAAACAGTGTGTCTGCTTAATGGTTAATGGTCCGGTAATGATTTACTTAACTGAACTGGACCAGTATATTAACTCAGACCAGGTTTGGGTTAAGCTATAAGTTTCAATTAAATCTTTTAAAAGAACATAGTAACTTTACATAGTAGATACAGTGTGTAGCTGTGTGCTTACTCCAGTCACAAAAACTCGTTATCAGAGCTATCACTGCCTTAATATTGTGCCTGAGTCGCTGTAAGGCTCACCAAGCGCACTGTCCTCAGACTCTGTGTCAGTCCCAGAGTCAAACAAAGTATCATCCTCTGTTCCATCCAGTGGAAAAACAAAGTTAGTGAATCTTTTAGGCTTCAGATCTGTGCTCATACTGTGTGTCACTGCCACAGCTCAGTAAAAGTTGTTCAACTGTGCGCTTTTGCATATCACGCTTCAGCATCTACTGCTGTCTTGAACCAGTATCCCGAAATACTTCTGATCAACAGACTGAATCAGCACCTGCCAGTGATCCCGTCTGATTTTCTTTTAAATTAAATTGAATTTACATTAAATTTTCTGTACAACACACAGCATTAACGGGTCACTGATTTTCATTAACTGTCGACACAGCTGGAGCGCACAGCTTGACACCACTGTTTATAGGATGTTATAGTTCATAAGTGTGGACGCTCACATCATTATGTTTATAGTTATAGTTATTGCGATAGTTATCATTCTTAGTGTGGACAGAGTTTTACAGACCTATAATCCTATCCAGATCCAACCTCTGTCTGTATTATAGTGGTGGATAGGACACACTGGTGTATAAGACACACCCTACTTTTCAAGGAAAACACTGGTTTTTACGCTATATAGTTTTAAAAAGTGGATGGTGGAATCAACACAACAACTATAACGAGGATGAGAGGGAAAATGATATAGTTGGATCACTTTCAGAGCAAGTTGATGAACGACAGAAAGACTTGACAGTCAATCAAAATCGATCCTCAAAACCATACAGCATGACATAATCTGCATCCAGCCTGACATTTCCAGTAAATAAAACCCTGTATGTATCATCTTAATTCTGAAAACTGATGACGACTCTTATTTATTCATATTTATTTATTCTATTGCGGCTTTGCTCTTTTCTCATCGCGGACTGTCTTGCTATAAATAGGAGCAGAATGTCACTGAGAGGATTTTTGTCTATTCATTATACAATAATGCTTGAACTTGTTCTCAATTAGAAAAAAATGGACAAAGTTATCAGCCCTCCTTGGGTTCAGATCAGTTGTCATACTGTGTGTTATGCAACAGCGTAATAAAAGCTGGTCTGACTTTAATCTTTATTTAAAAATAGATTAAGTTCTTAAGAGATCTACTAATATTTAGTTGAATAGCAGAGAATAATAGACTTTGGACATTTTTCCCTTGACAGGTCAAACTCAGTGTTGTTCAATGAAAGAAAATGATTGGATCAGTGTGCCATACAGTAAAAAGCTTTTGGAACTGAAGTGCCCTGGCTGCCCATTGGTGTTTTTAACAAAGATGACCTCTGCTCACAGGAGAAGTATGAAAAGCAGAATTTCAAGATGTCGCTGTAAATGTTTGAGTTTGCTCAGACTGTTTGAACTGCTTTGACTTAATAACTAATTTAGACTTCTCTGTGTTTTAACAGCCCAGAGCTTTTAGTCCTTAAACATTGAGGCTTCTATTTATTTCTCTCAGCTTGGATGCCTGAACAGTATCTTAATATGATGACTTACAATGCCTCTGCTTTCTAAATACATAAAATTAGCTGTCTCATTTTGCAGTAGACTATGTTAAACTGCCCTGCGGTGTGATGTTCTGTCTATTCCTGAGGGTTTAAACATCCCTATAAATGTGCTTGCTTACTGTGAAGCTGAGTTCACTGTGACCATGTTATTTTAAGATATTGTGTCCCAATAGTTTTGATGTGGTGGTAATTGTGTTCTACCTCACTACAGCTATTTTTAAAATGTTATTCAGAGCTTAATAATGTCTGACACAGAGCAGAACACACAGGCAATACAGCAGTCATCTATCAGGGCTCAGTTTAATGCCCTTTTTAAAAAAAAACTTTTTTTCCCCTCCTTTTGTTCCACACATTACTTCCAGATTTAATGAAAAGCTTGGTGCTGTATTTGCAGGTATCTGAGGTGGAATTTAAACTAAATTTAAGTTAATTCTCTGACATTTATACTGACATATCTGGTCATAGAGTGCAGGACTAGACTGGCCTATTAATAGCATTACCCAACATGCCCAGCAGAGGGCAGACTTACTCTAAAAATGAACTGGTCCAAAAGTCAGTGAGATTTTGTTTTATATTTTGAAAGTACACACTCACACCCTTCTTTTCAGTTGGCAGTTATAGAGTCTATAGTGTGCAGGTCATTATTTAGTTTTTTTATACATTTATAGGTTATATTAGAGGTGGGCACCGAGGCTAATACCTGGATAAATATGTTTGTTGTAAAAATTAAAAGTGTGTAGATGTTTTGTCTCAACTGTTTTATTAACCATGTGGAAATACTGCAGTAATGGTTGCAAGTTACATAGTTTCCATTGATTGATTAGTTATTGGGTCTATAAAATGTCAGAAAATGTGGATCTCCCAAAGCCTTAGATGCAACGTCAAATGTCTTGTTTTGTCCCAGCCAACAATCCATAACCCAAAGATATTCAGTTTACTATTATAGAGGACTAAATAAAGCAGAACATAGTCATATCTGAGGAGCAGGAACAAGAGAATTTGGGAATTTTTGTCTTGAACGATTAAAGAAATTATTTCCGCTCTAGTTTCCATCACAACTGGGAGACATCTCTCAAAAGTAAAACATCCCACACATTCAACTTTGACCATGACTTCTATTGACAATGTTATTTCAGCTTTTTTAGATGTGTGTGTTAGTGTCAGATATGTGTTTTGTATCCAAATAATCTATGTCTGCATCTTGTCTTGCTCTTATACTACCCCATTCAAGGTTTTGGGTAATTTCTTCCCACTTTGTCTTATTTTTTAGTAGCTTCCCTTCATTTCCTTTTCAGTATATAATAATGGTTTGAAGGATAGAAGGATATTTTGCTGCCTATAAGCATCCTGGGAGACATTACCAAACACTGATATTGAAATTGGACTTTCACAGCAGAGACAGCAGGGTGCTCTCTTACACCTCACTCTAGCATCATGTAAATCTTGCTCAGATCTGCTCTTACTTACTGACTGCTGCCTGTCTCCTAACTCAGATTTGCTTGAACATCAGAGCAGAATGCGTGAATGTCATCTCAGCAATGTCCTGTTTTCAGCCAGCTGGTGATTAGGCTTTGTTGTCTCTGTGGTACACATGTCCAAATTAGACAGTTGGGCTTGTAAATGTGATCCCCATCTTCTCATGCTCATTTCACCTTCATTCGAGCTTGACGTTGCCAGGCAAACTTTCTATACTGGGGAAATATGATCGTCAGAGGGTTTTTGTTTTGTGCAGTATGAACTGCTGTATACCTGCTGAAGAATACTTGTTTGTGACAATGTCGCCTTTCTTTATTACAAAATTAGTTGGATATTGGTGTTTTTTGCTTTTTTTAACAATGAACATTTTTGGTCTTGCTTGAAATGGTGAACATATATGATGGAACTCATCGGCGGGGCTTTTTGTGCCTTCAGGGAATCTTTGCCCCCCACCTCCAAGTCCGATCCACTTGAATGGTATGCTACAGTTAATGTGGCATACGATTTCTCTCTGTTTTTTGCTTTTTCCCGTGCCTTTTTCATCCTCTTTTTACCGCTTTGAATGCATCACCCAGCTTTGGTTTTCTTCTGTGTGTGCTGGTGTCAGACTGCTATTTGATGTGGGTGTTTAAAGGCAGAATCGCCCTCTGAGGATAGAGGGATCTGCCTAGGAGTCTTTTGAGCTTGTGTGATTTGATGCTTCTGCTCAAAACACGGATTCAACCTCGGTACATCTCAAAGAACATGGATGTTATTGATGTCTGATGGGAACACATTGGATAAGATGGTGCTGAACCACAGGGCTATTGATATAATAACGCCTCTCACATTATGCTACATAAAATTAATTGCGTGAAGTCGTTGAGCATAGATGGGACGGGAATTAGATTGGAATGATGTGTTGACTTTAAGTATATTCTCCCATCGCACTTCTAGAAGTACTAAATGTCTTCATATGAATGTAAATTTATAGTGGGATTCTGAGTTTTGGACCTCCTGTGCTTCCTCTTTTCTTTCTCCTAAAGGTGTTCACTGCACGCATGGCTTCAACCGGACAGGCTTTCTGATATGTGCATACTTGGTGGAGAAAATGGACTGGAGGTAAGGTCTGACCCACTTCGATCACTCATACTGCTGGAAGTAGACGTCTTACATAACACCTACCATACACGGTGCCCCCTGCAGTCAAAAACAACATCCCTGCCCTGCCAGTCTTTTTTTAGCTGATAATCTCATCTTCTCATGATAGTTCCTGTTTATTCAATGGCACGAGAAGTTGCCCTGTCAGTACAAATCAACAAAGGCTATACAAAGAAGCTGGCTAGTTAGCATTGACCAAGCTCATCACCCCACAACAGGGATGTTAAATAATTTACAACTGCTGAAGAGAGGGGGATGAGGATGTGTCTTTAGTCAGAGGTGGAGCAGCAGTCTGAGAGAGCAAAATCCCTGGAAGCTACCGTAGACATGTAGGCTGGATAAAAACCCTCCCACCACCCACCATTTCCTGTGTAATAAATATTCTCAGAGCATTAGATTCATCCTGTATCATGTGTTGGAAGATATTTCCATTCCCCCAAGGAAACATTTGTCTATGTCTCATCCCATAGACCTGGCCAGTCAGAGACCTACTACAGTGCAGAATTTTAAATACCTTGGTGTTTATCTTTGTACCCACCTCACGTTTGAAGAGCACATCCAGAGACTTATACAAGAACTGAAAAAGAAAATGCGTGTTAACAGACAGATTTATCTTTCTTGATGCTGTCATACTTTTAAAAATGTCATCCTTTCTCCCAATTTGGTGTCTTACTACCTCAGAGCTTTCTGCACCAACAGTTAGACTCTATAGACCGTAGTACATTCACAATCTAAATCTAGTGGTATTAATTGTACTATTAACTTTATTTTCACCATCTTCCCTTTGTTCTGTTTTGCCAACATGTCGTTCCATTAGTAATGGAAAAATAACCAGAGATATTACAAATGAACTGAACCATGTACCCACTTTTCATAACAACTATGGCCCAAGGTCGTATCTTCTAATTGCTTGCCTCGTGCGATCAAAAGTGCAAAATTTTAAAGTCAACAAAAAAAATTACTTTTTTGTGTGCACTGTAGTATACCGTACATATCTAGTATATAAATCACTTGTCCTGTGTTCTCCTTAAAGACAAAATCAGCAATCAGAAGGGAGACATTTATAGTTTCAATTCTTTGCTTTCATGAGCGTGCCCCCAAACTTTACATTATTTCGAAAAATACCATTTTGTCATCTGCATACTTAGATGGAGGCCTTATTTCAATAAAGAAAATGAAAATGCATAAAAGAATAACATGACATTCAATTGTAGGCAGAGCAGGCGGTCACACTGAGCCTGATAGCATCCTGCTACACAAAACGAGAGCCACACACTCTGAACAACAATCTAAATTAGCTTTCCTGCTAAAGTTTCCTTCATTTAACTTAGAAACATGAACACATGTTTTATCCTGCACCTTACCTTGTTGAACAAGCAACAAAACAAACATTATCTGGGGAAAAGTGCACTGCTAACATCGGAATTAATATATTTGTCATTACAGCTCAAGTTATGACAGTGATAAACAGATTACATAAGAAATCCAGTAATTCACAAATATCTCTGTATAATGCATAAATATGACTCCCTTCAATGAGATTTCCACTTAAAAGTTTGGTCATCTTCACAGTGTTACAAGTAACCCCTTTTAAAAGACACCCTGTATATGTTTTCTGGCTCTTATCAGCGTTGAGGCAGCTGTAGCTGCTTTCAGCCAGGCCCGTGCCCCTGGGATCTACAAGGGAGACTACCTCAAAGAGCTCTTTCGTCGCTATGGTGACGAGGAGGACGCGCCCCCTGCCCCCGCGCTGCCGGAGTGGTGCTTTGATGACGATGACGGGGAGGTGGACGACGACGGTAATGCAGTAGGCCAGGAGTCGGGGCCCAGCTCCTCTGGGTCAGCGCCCGGCAAACGTAAGAAGGAGAAGCTAAAACTGGTAAGACTTCTGGGGAGCTCCAGGAAATGGACTGTTAAGTAGAAAATCTCTTGGTCCCTCTCTGCATGACATGGGTCTCATGCAGAGTGATGTAGAGTCTATAGGGAGGCCTCCCAAGTGATGAGAGCCTTATGTTCAATTATACGTATAAATTCAGAGAGACATGGCACTTTCCATCTTCTCGGCTGCTGGGAAAGGTATAATTTTGATTACATAAAAGCTGTCTGCCTTTTTTTTCATGTGACACTTTAATCACCGCAGTTTGGTGAAATTAGAAGCGTTGAATCATCTCAAGTTGCATGTAATTAGGTTTGCTGCTATCGACATTAAGCTGGTGCTCTCATCCAGTAAAAGAGACCTAAATTCAAATTGTCTCAACAGCTTTACAAGCAGTTGGTGTAGAGGCAACAGCAAGGCAAAAAGTAGCAGAGCTGAGACATTAGAAATAAAATAAAGAAATAGATTTGACAGTTCAACACATGTACTAATTACAATCACATCCAAATACAAGCTCTGGATATTTATTCATCAGGGTCCATGCACAGAGTTTACTGAAAACCTGAATCAAGGCAAATCTAATTGTTCACAATATGATGCAGCAGACAGGTCTAGAGGGAAGAACCCAGAAGAGAAAGCAGCAGCAGCAGACTGCATTACTTCACTGCTATTATGGAGCACTGTCTCTTGGTTGAGTGGCCGGCTCCAGAGTCAGACTGGTTGGCAGCCAATTGGCTGTTTTAAGAAGAGACATCATAAATGTGCTTGGATGAAACACTTTTTCTGTGTTTCTTAACATGAAAAGTAAAATCACTGCTTAGCCACTTTGGATAGCACATACTGAGACACAGTTTGTGTAGTGATCTCTGAAACAACAAGGAAAATGTTGACCCCTCCTTTGTCCTCCATCCTTAGTAAGGGAGAGGCAGTGAAAGGAATCAGATTCCTGTCTCTCATGGACTTCTGTGCACTCTGCTTTAATATGGTTGAACCATTTAGAAGAAGCATTAATATATAAAATATAATAGCTCAAGATGACCACCCATCAGCTCAGATTGCACATTGCCGCCAGTTAGGGTTAGGTCATAATCTAGTATTATCACATATAAACATTCATCAGCATCATATTGAGGTGATGTGGTTTTATCATATTATCATTCCACACACACTTTGATTAGCAAATGTCAAAACATTAACTTAGGTTAAACATAATGAAAAAAATGCACTGCAGAATTTCTGATAGCCTAAAGTGACACCTTCAAATGTCTTGTTTTGTTTGCCCAACAGTCCAAAACACAAAGATATTAATTTGCTATCAAATGTGACAAAGAAAAATGGAAACCACCAAATGTTTGGTGTATTTTTTAATTGGAAAAATGACTTGAACTTAAACCACATACACTGTTCAGGTCAAATCTGACCCATTTCAACATTTCAACATAGCTTGAAATCGTATGACTTTTCCCAAAGTGACCCAGAACTGGGGGAAATGGAAATACTATTCATTACTATTTTCAGGGGTTAAATTTTAACCAGTGTTTATTACAACATTAAACAATTATCACTCAAATGTTTGAGGATCAGAAAAATAAAATAAAAAAATCAGAAGGCATTTCTCAGTCACTAATTTTTAATGACTGATGAGGTATTTGAGAATGTTTCACTACATTTCCAATTATTTAATCCACTAATTATTTCAGCTCTAAAAAAACATAATGCTTTGGTGTAATATAAAAACTAGTATGAAGCTTGATCTGATGTAGTGCAGAATAATAGAAAACAGTCCACACTGCTTTGGCTACATGTTCTACCAGGATATGTATTGATTTTGGAAAATATTATATTAACATAAGGATTCCAATCATATCTCCTCATCCCTGTTTTCAGTCCATTTTACTATCCCTGGCTTTAAAATTCATCTAGTTACTGATTGATACAGTCTGCACCTTGTATTTTGAAGATTGAGACACACATTTTCAGGTGATGCCACCAAAGTTCAAATGTCATTGTTGTCACCCCATCAAGCAGGTAAACTGGTGTAAATGAGTTGATGTGTGAATCAGCAGGCACTTGTACCTAACCCCCTCTAGACCGACAGGTGGAGAATGAAATTAATATAACCATTATTGGGCTTTCCTTCCCACTGCCACTATTCATACTCAACACATATGCACTAATGGTTCTTGGGGTGACATACATTATCATACATTATCTGATTATCTTCTAATTGGCATATATTATCATATTATACCCATTTCGAAGACTCATCTGGTGATAGTGAGAGGGGAAATGTCATGTCAGAAGATAAATAAGTGAGATTAGGAAATGCGGGGAGTGAGCAAGAATGAGTGCTACAGGTGTCGTCTCTATCACACGAGATACGAGCTGATTCCTGTATAAACAGGAACACAGAGGTGAAGCTGGTGAGGAGCCAAGGTGAGAGGAGGTAGTAGAGTCTAGTTTCCTGGTAGATAAAGCAGAGGAGCAGGTTTTATAAGGTTTTTAAGGTGCAATGGTCAAAAGGAAAGCTCAATTTATGAGATTTCAACCTGCTGTCTATGCACTTGGGGACCCATAAAGCAAAGAAGCAGCTGTTTGGAAAAGTTCCAACTGTATGGAGAAGTAGTTTTTTTTTAATATGTGTAGGAGGTTATGAGTGTTTTTCAATGTCCAACCTGTTTTCTTTCTGTATTTTTAACTCCCAGGGTGCAGTATTCCTTGAAGGCATCACGGTGAAAGGTGTCACACAGGTCACCACACAACCCAAGCTTGGCGAGATCCAAAGAATGTGTCAGCAGATGGCAGAGTGGGAGAAGTAAGAAACCCCCCCCCCTTTTTTTTAATTTACATTTTTTGCCCTCCTCGTATCCCTTCGGGAAACTGTGTGTGCACACATGTGGGCGTACTGTACTGTGTTGTGAGTGACTCATTTGTCCTAAATCACCTTTTTTTCTCTTTTCTTTTTAAAATCTTGACACTTTCAGACAGGCGAGAGAGTCAGAAATAGATTTTTCTTATTGTGAGAAAGCCACCGCAGCTTTTTTTAATGAAGTTGCAGAGAGTCTGCTCTACTGCCTCGTCCGCTGTCACAGCAGACGGGAGAGTCCACGCTGCTTTTTCTACCGCCTGCTGTCCCCAAAGTTATTGTTTAGTTATTGTGCCTGTGCGTGCTTGTATATAATATAACATGATCCAAATATAGCTATGATTGTATGAAGTATTTGCTGTGTGTGTGTGTGTGTGCGTGTTCAGGATGGGGATTAGCTGCCATACCCCTCGTCACGGTACCCTTTGCACTCGTTTTCAGGCCAGAGCCATCCAATTTCTCCTACACTTGTTTACCTCCTACAACAAAACAAACATACTGTCGAAGAAGTGTTCTTAATGAGCTCATCCTTCATTATGTGCACCTTTCATGATTGCCAGTAATGATGCCCACTGATGCAGAGGTGTTAACTTTAAATTGAGTAATTAAGTAATATTTAGTAAAGTTAAACGTGACTCATACTGTAGGTTCAGTGACTCCTAAGAGCCATAATTTTAATGTCCTTACACATCAACTTATATTAATAAGTAGGGCTGAGCAGTGTGGACCAAAGACAAAACAATCTCTTTTTTTCCAAGGTGCGTGTCAGTTCACAATTTTAATATTTTTCTTTGCTATATAATACTGAAAAATAAAAACATGATTGTAAGATTTTTAGGATTTAAAGTACAAGATAATAATAGTGCGTTAAAAGAGTGCAAACTGGACAGTCGGTAGAGCACAGACATTTTCAGTAATCAAGTAGAGAAGTCTACACGTTAATTCACCTGCTCCTGTTGTTTGTGTTTCCTGACAACACATCAGTAAAACCAATTGTACGCTACTCCATCTAGAGCTACCTTGCTGGCAGGTAGGGTCAGACTGGACACAAGCACAGTACACATCAGGAAGGGTAGAGAAAAACATAGATTAGTCATAAAACACTGCTGTAACAACAAGATGACAAAATAGCATGACAATAGTCAAACAATACAACAGCAGCTAAAACATTAGACTTCCAGACATCTTGAGATCACAGTTTTAGCGTCACTGATCAAATGTCATTTTTTAATTGTCTGTTCATTTTTGTTGCAGATCTGGTTTTCCTGGTGCACAGCCGGTATCCATGGACAGACAAAACCTTCGTTTCCTCGAGCAGAATCCATACAAAGTCAGCTGGAAAGCCGATGGCACACGGTGGGTCTATTGTTCATGGATTCTCTTAACAATAAGTGACTCCTTTTCCACATATGTCAATACAGGTATTGCTCTTTGTGTCTGGACCAATTGGCTTCTCTCTCATTTGACTTCTAGACAGTCAATACAAGGAGTTTGTGTCCATGGGAGCTCTATGCATCAGAAGTGTTAATTTACCCTCCTGGCTCATTAGTGAAGATTGAGAGAAATACTAACATGACTTCTGGTTCTTATTAGGGTTTAATTACTGTAACCTCCTATAGCTAATCAACGTGAATAGTCATGGCATAACTTTGAAGATTCAGACATTGGAATTGTTAATTGTCTTCATTGAAGCAGCCACAGGCTTAACAAGCTGACTGCGTGCAATCTTCCCCATGTAGAACTAAGGTATGCAGTCAGGCTATTTTTCATTCCTGTCACATATCTCAGTGAACCTGTTTTCTCTTCTTTTAGCCCTCTGCTCCCAAAAGTTAGTGCAGAGAGAGAGAGAGAAAAGGGGGTTTTCAGTATTCCACTAGTCTGCCGTGAAGCACCGTCTCTCTCCCGCTGGTCGAAATTTGCAGTGCACTGGTGAATATTTAATGACTGCAGTCAATTTCAGAATTTTACATATCACTGCTTTAATTTCCTGTAAGAGTGAGACCAGCAGAGTACAGATTTGGCACCCGATCAACAGTCCGCTAATGTGCGTAACAGACTGCTGTCATCTGCAAATGCTCGTGAGTGCTCTCGGAAAGTTTCGCTCTCAAATTTGTTTAGAGAATATTACCGAGCTCATTCTGCGCCCGCCTCAAGCACCTCTCTTCCTTCCTTCATCCCATTTTACCTCCAGCTACTCGGTGAGCCTCACTGAGTAGTGATACCTAATAACATAAGACATGGAAAAGGGAGAAGTGCAGAGAGAGAGAGACACACACAGACAGTGTGCTAGGTATGAGTCATCACTGAACTGCAGGATATATCCTATGTTGAGAATATGATGATATGATGGTTCGGTTTGAGTCAATGCACCATTCATTCATTTGTTTATCAAATATGTAGTGACATTTTGCTCCATGAAAGCCATTATTTACACCTGTTTGTGTAATATTTGATAGAAACTACAATGCTTTAAAAAAACCCAACATATCCTCATTTAAAAATCAAACCTTTAAACGTGGAGTGAAGGTGACAGTGGCTCATCGTCTCCGTAGAGCTTAAATGACTATTTGCTCTGTTTGTTGCCCATCTGTGTTACAACTAGACCCACCCACTAGAATAATTTAGAGTTTAGTCTCACTGGAACATATTGTGCTTGAGTCTAATGGAACGAGACTAATTACCTAAGGTGTAATTTAATCAGTGCTCATTGTGTGTGTGTGTGTGTGTGTGTGTGTGTTTGTGTGTGTGTTGTACTGGAAAAAGTGAGTGATTTTTACACCTAGTAATCAGTGGTTTCACACAGCACATCTGCTTCCTTGGACCTTGAAACTCTCTCCTAAACAGTGTAGAAAATGTTGTCAATTAATGTATTATTATTATTATTTTTTTTTAAACTATTTTTCAGCAAGTATAATACAGGTGGGTCCGATCTTATCTTAAAGGAGTGTGTTGACAGTAAACTTTGAGTCCTCCTGTTGCTGTGTCTGCTGATTCTTTATGTCCAACTGCAGCTTTCTATCTATGTCATTCTAATTGTTTCTAGACCTTGAAATTCATATTTAAGCTGTACTGTAGCAGGACAGATGGATGCAGTGTTGCAATGTGGATGTGCTCTTGGAGCCTCACTGTGGTCTGCATGCATTTATATGAACATGTGGAGGACAGCATGTTCAGATGCTGCTGATCTGATATTACTGAATTCTACTGAGCTGAGAACCTGAAACACCCTGCTGTTTAATTAATGGGGGCGAATGGTGAGATAGTTTTGGTGAAGTAAAAATTCCATTTGATTTAAAATTCCACAGGTCTGCATTAAGGACAATCTTTTGGGATAGATGGAATACTAGATGGAACTGCTTTAAAGCCAAGACAGAAAGAAAGTGTTCTCTCTTGTAGGCAAACAACACAAATACAGATATATTTCACTTTTAATCACAATTTTGTAAGTATCTATTGAATCTAACATGTCTCAGTTGTTGAAAAAGTATGAATTATGCAAAAGTAGCTGGGATATATGTGAAGGACTTTCAATGAATGATAGTATTTTTGAAGATGTGTACATGTACTGATAGTGATTTACTGATGCAGCTGTGCAGCATGATCTTAATTTGGCATTCCTGACATGACTTGCATAGACTGTGCAGATAATTTCTAATTAAGCTCTCCAGCCTGTAGCATTTTAAAGACCTGAAATGGATTTTTAATAGGAAATGTGTCTCTTCAATGTGGTCTGGAGAGATGTTCTCTTTGCATGTTGGCAGAAGTCAGTATTACAGATTTTTAAATCCCTCCAGCTTTTCTGTTGTTACTTTGGGAAACTTTCTTATCTTCACCATTCTAATCCAAGTCATTTTTACCTTCAAAGTGAGTCATTTCCTTTTTTATTTCACACAAAAGTATTAATTTTTTTTTTACAGGGAAGGTTAGTTGAGCAAACGCAAAAATGTTCATTTCCATATAATGCCATATAATGCTCTAGCAGAGTTCCTAACGGTTCCAAATGGATGATTCCCTGCACAACTGCAGCTCCTTTTAATGGCCAGTTGTTGCCCATTGCCATCAATAATTATGACTGCCTTGCTCAGTAGCACAATGACAGGCAATATGGTGAGGCAATGTTACAAAGCAGCCACTAACCTAACAATATTAGGCAGCCATCTCTGACACACAGACAAGTCATACAGAGGAAAAACTGTCACCTCGTGTATTCAGGTGATTTCTAACGAGCTTTGGAAAGGATGCCAAAATCAGTGGATTTGCCAAGAGGTGGAAGCATGGGCTGAGTCGGCCTTTTTAATCATCTTGTTGTAGAGCCTTCTGTCATGGCTAGATTGGTTTGTGCCCCAGAGAGGACGAGGAGGGAGAGGGAGAGAGGCCAATTATGTCCTTGGGACTTAAAACAAACAATGCTGCTCAACTTTGGTTTTATCAGAAGAAATTGGACTGGAGAAAGACTTTCTTAATTTTCTCCTGAAAATCCTCATTCTACAAACTCATTCATCCATTTAAAATGAAGAAACGATGATGAAAAGAGTTTAACATATCAGCTGTCTATTAGTAGGTTATTTTAAAATAATTACTATACACTTTCACTGTTTCTGTTCTAATATGTCATATTGCACCAAAGTTTGTCATCTCAAGTTAATATTGTTCCAGAAACTTTGGACTGCTTATTGCAACTTTGTGCGTTTTGTGACTCCAAATGGCAGTAAGAATTAACACCAGACAAATTTCAGCCTACAAATGTGGAAATAGTGTAACAGGGAACTGCATATATTTGTTAAGCAATGCACCTGTAATGTGGTTAAGGTAAGCCCTGTCTTAAGTTGAGTCCTCTTCTTATTTCTGTCTT
Source organism: Scomber japonicus (assembly GCF_027409825.1). Taxonomy (NCBI): domain Eukaryota; kingdom Metazoa; phylum Chordata; class Actinopteri; order Scombriformes; family Scombridae; genus Scomber; species Scomber japonicus. The sequence goes on from NC_070594.1 coordinate 21,735,931, forward strand.
GCTTAATCCTCTATTTCTCACATGAGGTTAACTTGAGGTTCTTTCATTTACACATGGAAGTTCTCAGTCAGTTGCTTTTGGGCAAAGTGGGTGAATTTGCAGTGGTCTTAATTAGTAGGGATGGGACACACTGATTCATGATCTGACCTGGTTGTAAAGACAAATATAGTTTTCTTGCCAGTCTAGCTCTAACACTATCCAACGTGTTTTGGAATTCTTCTTCTTTGAACAAATGTTTACATTTTTTAAAACTGACTTTCATGCAATGTATCAAATGTGTTTCTGTCATTCCTCCCTGTTGCATTTAGTCTGTTGGTACTTTTTCCCCAAACAAATGTCACAGCAGCAGCACCACAGTGAACTGCTGTATGTGACTTGTGTTTTCTTTGTTTTGGATTCGACTCTTATCTCTGTTGTCTGTCTGAAGAAGTCAACCTGGCCTCTTTGGGTGTAAGAGAGCAGTCCTGCTCGTTGACGCACCACTAATGATGTGCAAAGCTGCTAGATTTGATCTCAGGCCTCCCCCGGAGCTCAGCTGCTGTCAGTCATACCGCAGGACTAGTCTGGGAGAGCCGACACAATAGCCGTCTGTGCCTCATTAGGGCTAAAGTGCTCGGGGGACATGGCCCGAGGATAAGGATAAAATCAGAGGCTCACAGCACCCATCAGAGGCCTGGAGCACAAAAGAGACAGCAGACAGGGAGGGACCGAAAACTTGAGTGAATAAAGGGCCATATTAGATTGAATATTTTCTGATGGTCATAAGAAAAAAGGAATAATGTGGCTGCTGTTAATATAACTTCAGAGCAACAGAGAGAGAGGGAGAGATGAAGATGGCGAATAGGACCACTGGGAGTTATGCAGCACTAATGGTCTCCTCCTGGTCTCTTCTGAACACACTTGACAGCGTTAGCCATGGCTAACTGGCCAATTAGACAGCAGAGTAACCATTTCTGCCCAGTGCAGACCTGTTGTGTTGTCACTGGTTGACAGATCTTCTCTGTAGTGACATTCAGCCTGTCTGTTTGATCTTCTCAGACATTGGTTCTTTTTCCGGGATTAAAGATAATATCCCTTTGCACAAGAGGACCTTCCTGTCTGTGGGAATCATCATTTGCCTAAACTGAGCTATCCAGACATTTCCTATTCCCTTTCTTACCGAGCACCATCTTCATTGTTTTTTTTTTTTTTAATAACGCTTTCATTGTGTGCCCACTCCCCAACTCCCAAAAATGTAAACCTTTTATAGTGCAGCTATATCTGGCCATTCTTTTCTTCCTCCTCCCACATTTTTTTTGTTTTTTCTTTTCTCCTTGCGGCTTCCAGAAGACTTTTGGATGACCCTGTTTTATGTCTTAGGGCTAGTGTTTTCTCGCTTTCTCCTGTCATGACTGGAGGAGGAGGAGGAGGAGGAGGGTCATGCTTATCACTCTGATCTCTCCAATCCTGTCTTTTTTAACTAAAATAGGGAGTTCAAGGGTGTATGATTACCACTTTCTTTAGCCAGTCTGCTTGAGAAGACTTAGACTGTAACGGAAATAATTTGGTTATGTGTAGCATCTCATTCCCCCTTCCTCCTCCTCCTCCTTCCTCCCCCAAAACTAAAAACCCGTGTAGAAATGATCACCAGCAGAACGAAGGGAGTGCCGTCTACCTACGCATTAATTCCTGGAGGTACAAAGAAGTAGGGCATTTATCAAAGACAGGAGCTTTTTGTCACGCTGATGGTTTTCTTCTCTTCTCATCCCCACCCAGCTCCTCTCTGCATTACAACAATAGCTGCTTATTCCCCTCTATTTTGAACATTTGGGTTGTTAAATGAGTGATTCCTTTCGAACTTGATTGTCATTTGTACACCTTACTATGCCTTTAACAATGATGCACATAGTAAATTAAAGGAACTGTACTCTCAACAAAAAGTAATTTCAACAAATTATAAAAGAAATGAAACATTTGTATCTATTTATGTTATTTCTTATATATTTTCTGTCATTTATGGATTTCAGTTTTTCTACAGTATGAGAAGCCATCATCTTTCCATCTAAGAAGTTAAATTGCAATATTGAAATTCTACTGAAACAATCAGGTGATCAACAGAAAACAAAATCAGTAGTACCAGCCACTCACGTCATTTGATAATAAACTGAATATTTGTGGTTTAATCAAGCAGCACTTTTGAATATGTAAGCTTAATGCTTAATTGCAGCTCTAAGTTTTGCTATTTTCAAATGTTCTGTATTGCATTTCAACCATGATTTATGTCTATCTTTGAATATACACTATTCAGCTCAGTCTTCTGTGGCTCAGTTTTTGGAAAATCATTATAATTGTGCTACTATGCCAGAGCTGAAACGATTAACCAATTAATCCATCGACCAAAAAGTAACTGGCAACTATTTTCATGTCAGATAATTGCTTAGGTTCTTTTGTCAAGCGAAACAATACACACGTTCTTTGGTTCCTGCTGGTTCCTGCTGGTCCGGTGTGAGGTTTTTGCTTTTCCAATCATTGTGAACTGAATCACTTTGAGTAACAGACAAAACAACCACTATGAAGTTGTCAGCATGGGGTTTGTAGGATATTGTAACGGGCATTGTTCACTGTTAACAGAGATTTTGTAAACCAACTGATTAATAGAGTAATAGAGGAAAAATAAGGCAGTTCAATTGATAACAAAAACAACCATTAGCTCATCTGTCATCATCAGTCTTATATTACACAATGGGAAAGCTGCATTTATCTTTTCATACAACGGGCACAATTCTGCTTTCAGTGCCGACTTCTATCAGCTTATGTAGTATTCTACACACACGCTCGCTCCTGGCAGCTTTTCAAGTTTCCCACTTTGAACCAGCTGGTATTGATGCCGTATTTATTACATCTAATCCCTTTGTGATAATGATGGAGAGTCACAGCAGGTACGGAGCTACGTGCAGCTTTTGTCAGTGGGGGGAAGCCTTATCCAAATCCATCTCGTGTCATCAGACTTTGTTTTCCCCCCGAAAGGTGCACGTCCCTTCAGTCTGAGCTCGTACTCCATCAAAGCCTCATGTCAATTTTTATGACATAATATGTTAAAGTAGCGAGCTAATTAGCCTCCATTTTCAAGCACATTGATTGGGATCCTTAACCTTTCGAAATGTAGCAGGACTGCAGTCACTCATTAGTTCATCCTGCTTTATTCACCACTTGGTATTTTGTTAAAGAGCAGCAGCAGCCTGTAAAGTGTAATTGGGTTTGTAAGAGGTGTTTTAATGAAGCCACCATACTGTTTCCCCTAAGATGTTTTTTTGGTAGATTCTCTAAAACTACAAGGGGGTATCATTAGGATTTCTTTTTCATTACTACATTTTTTTTTTTTTGGATAGGGGGTCAGGGGGTTAATAGCACCCCAGACTCAAATCATAATCTTGTGGCTCTATGCTGTCCTCTGTTTTCCTCCCTCTGCTGCTGGTGGGGATTCACTAGGGTGGTTACCAAGCCAGTAGCCATGTTTAAAAGAATGGAACTAGTTTTAATATACGTTATAAACTAAATTAAACAATTTTGGCTTCACACACAGAGAGAAAGCTTTTTGTTTTATTAGTCTAACCAGTGCTCTGTAGTGGTGTAAAACATAGTGGTGGTGGATGGGATGCTGTGGGCAGAACAGGTGGAAATATCACTTTTCTACATGTTTATGTTTGTTGAACAGGTGTTGCGATAAACTACTCTTAATGGCTTTTTACGCACAAAGCTGTAAGCAGCAACGAGTTGTCATCAACTTGAGTAAAATGTGTCAGTTCACCTGCTTCATTGTTTTCACCTCTCTGCTCTGTGTTGGCGCTGCACCCTCGGGGTCTCACTGCGTTCCTCCTATGAATAAAGAGGCAGACAAATGCCAGTCTACCATGGTTACCGCTCTATGCATGGTAATGATGAAAACAACTTCTGCATGGCTGCTTATACAACTGTTTTTTCTTTATAGGCTATAGCAAAAAAATATGTATTTTAGAAATATTGAAAGAGTCTGACTAAATAACATAACTACCAACTTTCAAATGAGATCACTTAGTAAGTCAGTAGGTTTACTAGTAAGCCTAGATTAAGTTAGAATTGTAGACTATATAATGTTAGCTAATGCACCCAGTCTTACGCCCATTCTCTGCCACAAGAAAGCTCTCCTGTCTGTATGCCTTGATAACAGTTCTATATCTCAGGAAACTCACAAATGGCAAGAAACACTCTCTCGTCTATTGATTTGCACGGCGCATCACGTAGAAAAAAGTTCAACCCAATTGAACTCTGGCAACGGGCGTGACCATAACCCTTCACGACTGCAACATATTAACAAAATTGCACCCACTCGTCACTCCACCTGTCAGATTGCCTACGCCTCCATACCTGCCCGCTTGTTTCTCATTGAAAATGAATTAGTTAGACGCATCAATCGCTCCACCATCTGGAAAAAAACCCCCACAATAATGGTGAGAGAGCCCTGATGTTGTTGTGGACTGGGAGTGATGTGGATACATGGCGTGGACAGTGTCGTTATAGACCCAGGCAGTGAGGTGGTTGTTTGTATTGGTGTATTACTCTACACTGAGCTGAAATGAAACATAGATTAAGTCAGTCATGTTCTTGTTCTGTTACTACATGTTACATTTGTTCAGTTTTTTACTGTTGGCAGGGTGACTCGCCCCTCCGAGGAAATGTCATGGGGGAAAAAAACTGCACCAGATTGCTAAACATGTACATTTGTCAATAGACTGTTCTGTGTGGGGTTTTTTTTTCCCTTTTTACAGTCAGGTCAGGTACACCATGATACAGCTCCTCCTCACAACAACATGTCTCAATGGACCTTATAAAGACAAGACTACCGCAGTCTTATTAATCAGCAATCAACATGAAAACAAGAAATTGAAATCTAATTAGTGCTGCTGAAACATTTGGACGGTTAATCAATTATTTGATCAACAGAAAATTGAATCATCAAAAATCGACATTTCATCATATGTCATGCAATAAGTGTCTAGAAATTAGAAATGTCTTACCTGACGATGGCGTTACAGAAAATTACAAATATTCACTCACGGCATGAATGATTGTGCCAATCCATTTAACATCTAACAGTTGTTCGAGGCATTTAGTTAAAAATGTGGACAGAAGAGGGTCGACCAGCAGACTAGCATTGTGATCTCTAGAGCTGTGCCTAAAAATGTCAAACACTTTTGGCTTCTGGCTTTTTATAATATGAGGGTGTGTTTGTATTTTCTAGGTTTTATTCTACTGAAAATATACCATTTCTGGACTGTTTTGGACAAATGAAGCAATTTGCTCTCTGTGGGAAACTGTGACTGTTTCCACAGTTTTATGACATTTGGATTAAACAATTAAGTAGCTATTTGAAAAAAGAAATGGATTCTAAGTTATTGTGATTCAGTTGCAGTGATCATTAATCATTATTTTACAGTTATGGCGTTATGCCTGGAATGCAAATGTCAGATGCATCATTACATGCAAATGTAATCATAAGTATTGTGTAAAAAGATGGTGAGAGTAACACATGTGTGAAACCCAGTAAATGACAGTGTTGACAAAGGAGTTGGGTGTTAATGCTCTATAGTGAATGCTCCCTGCTGTTAGGGTTTGAAGCTTTCTGCTGTAAGTTAACGAAACAATGGCGCTGGTGTTTCTGGGCGTGGCTCGTCTTTTCAGCTCATCTTTGGGAACCAACAGAAGGGAGGATAAAAGATGTTGTCTGTTTAGTGTCCCTCATTGGAAATTGCCTATAATATCTGCCAACACAGCGATCATCCTTCCACGTTGATCAAACAATAAACATTTGGTATGAATGCGTCGCTCACACTTTTGCCTTTTTGGATATTATAATTTATCACCAAGCCTGTACATTTGGCCATTGGAAACAAGAAATGATTGGTTGACAGTGGCCATAATTACATAGTGGCTTCATTTTAAACCAACTTGCTTAATTAGAAATAGTTTTCCCCTTATTTACATAATTATTACATTTCTTGACGTACGGACAAATTCACAAACTGACCTCACACAAATGACTCATTTGTGGTAGTTTAAATTCACCCCAATCAGACCAAAACATCCCATTTCACACCACGTTCCAGGCAAGCCTGTCTCATTTAAATAGCTCACGCAGAGACGGATAATTGCTTGAAGTTGTAATTGGGTTTTTTTTTATCCATATGGGGTGTTTATATTATAACAAATCAACTTAAGAGCTGGTAACAGGTTAATTTTACAGCCACCTCATCTAGAGAAGATTATACCTCAAAGTAGCATATATGAGTTCACCCCTGAAGTGTGCACTCATGCTATTTAATGATATTCCCCCTCCAGTGTAGCGTTTCTCAAGAGCGGAGACGGAAGAATACAAGTTTAGAAGGTAATACGCAAGGGTTTTGATGCTCGCACTTCATGCCCCGGCGACCTTGCATACCTGTGAGCATGTAAAGGAAGGTGTCAAATTAATACCAGCCAAACACTCATGTCGGCACCCGTGCTGGTAAACCGACAGCTATTTTAACAGTCTAACAGTCTCTGCTCTCATGTTTGTGTCCCAGTCACTCATGGATAAAAAAGTAATTTTCCAGCAATATCCTGTCTTTGGAGTTTCTCAATTCTACTTAATATAATTTGATTTTTTTTACCAAAGCTGAAATTGGGAAGTAGACAGGATGTGATGGCCCAAATGACAGTAAAACCCTTGCAGTGTAATGCATTCTAATCCAATAATAACACAACATACCACCCCAAGAATGACCACAGAGTGTCTCAGCAAGCAGTGAACATTCAAGTCTTAATAATAGAAGTTGGAGTAATATTGTAGAACTATTGCATTAGATTACATGGTCAGTCAGAGAGGTTTTTTTATTAAGGTTTCCCCCCTGCAGAAGCTGAATTTGTGGATGATTTTTTAGTCTTTATCTCACATGCAAAGGCCAGTCGTGGATTAGTCAAGTTTCCCGCTCATGCAGACAAATCACCTAACAGCTGGTGATGTATGCTTTTTGAAGATAGAGTTAAGAAGTTTGTGTTAGTGCAAGACAACCAAGCATTGTGCAAGACTCGATTTATTCCCAAAAATCTACCTGCTTCATGTTTGTGAGGTTAAATAGTTCTTTCTTCAGTCATATCTCCAATAAAGCACAGTTAGATAGAAGGAAGATCGGTTGCTTTGGTAATATGTTGCAATTAGCAGGCTGTTTGGAAATCTTTCTTCTTCTCTTCAGACATGATAAAAGCTCTCACGCCTTCTTCACCTTTTTTATTTAGAATTGGAGACACTAATCAACAGATAAGAGATAGATATACAGGCTCTTTATTGTTTTGCAGATCTAAGTGGCACCCAAATCTCAAGTGTTTTTGTTTTCCTCATTGCTCACAGCGATTCAGCTCTAAAGTATGATTACCATATTCAATCTTCACATTGAACTAATTAAAGGAAATCATAGGCAGCTTTGCATGTCTGAAGGAGTGCTATTTGAGCAGAGCAATGCTTATTAATCTATTCATTAAAGAGTCACAATGTTCATAATAGTTAACGATAAAAAAGTGGGGACTACACTGTAAAGCATTAACCAACCTGTTTTTTTCACTTCTTTACTTTTGACAAATTGTGCTTTGAATGTAATTATGAAAAAAAATCACATGTAGAAACAAACTGAAGACTTTAAGCAAGCTAATCTCCTTCAAAACTTTATACCCATTATGAATATTCATGAAAAAAATGTCACTTATAGTTAATCAGACTTTTAAAAAAGGATAATGAAGGGTTCCTTGAATATAAATGACATTCTAATTTGTGTGTGACAGTTATTATCACAGCACTTCCTTGATATTTGCTAATGTGCTTTGTTCTGTTTGTACATCTGGAGAAATATTAGATGATTAAGAGGCCAAAGTTTAATGCCTTAGTTGTAAAAGGAAAAAAAAAATACAACAAAAGTCATTTTAATTAAGTCTTACAATGAATCAAGTTGAACAGTTTAACAGTTAAATGTCATTTAATATTGTTAGAAAAGCATGCACAGCCGACAGTGGTTAAGTAAACATGCTAACTATTTAATCAATTGGTTTATGGCATATTGCAGTGAGACATGACTGTATGAGTGTACATTCATGTTACTGACAGTATAAACAAACAAAAGAAAACATGGTTAAGCATTCAATTAGTTGCTGTCACTATAAATCAGAGTCCTATTCAAGCAGTATAAACAAGTCCAATAAAGAAAATCAGTTTCAGGGCATTTCTGTTAATCATACAGTGAAGAAAACTAGTAAATAAAGTAAATAAAGCTCCTTCTTCCACTTGTTATTTTGGGGTGTAAGCTTTTAAATATTTACATCTATGAATACAATTTCCTCGAAAATCCAAGTTTTTATATTTCAAATACTTCAGATATAATAGATGTCACATTTACAAGGTACAGATGGCTCTAATACAAAAGCATGAGTTATTCCCATTAAATCTTGAATGCAGGAAGTGATTGGTTTGACAGATTCCAAATGTTAGGGGTCACCTGTTTGGCTTCAGGTAGGATTGGCTAATGTTTCATCCTCTCCTCCTCACAGGTACATGATGGTGATAAATGGAAAAAACGAAGTGTTCATGGTCGACAGAGACAACAGTATTTTCCACATAGCCAACCTAGAGTTTCCTTTCCGGAAGGATCCGCGGGTCCACTTAGCAAATACTCTGCTGGATGGGGTAAGTTATTGTTCCTCATAATATGACTTCTTCTTTTTTAATGTTTTGTGCAGCGTCATCGTCTCTCTGTAGTTCCTGAAAATCCTACAAGTTTGACCCCTCCCCTCCCTCCATCTCTAACCTCCTAATATTCCCATCATACCCCTGCTGCACAGCCTCGCAGATAACTGACATCAGTAGCTGTATATTAGTTGGGGGGGGAAAAAAGGATTTCAGTCTTGACAGCACAGCCTGACAGGAAAATGATCATCCATATCCTGGAGAAATGGCTACAGTTCCAGTTTTCTGCCAGTGTCCCCTGTCTCTTCCACGCCGTGTTGTGATGTGAAGCTCAGCGGTGAGCTCCTCGGGGCGACGCCGGGGGAGCCAGTGACTTATCCTCCATCCTAAAGTCCTAAAATACCAGGCTTTAACTTTTATTGGCGTGTATGTGCAGTTTAGGTCGCACAGAGGTCCCAGCTCTCCCCCAGCAGCAGGTGCAACGAGCATGAGTCATTATCACACTCGCTAACTGCAAACACGGGCAAGCAAATTTGCTGCGTGTACATGTAGTCAGCTGAGATTTGATTAGTTTGGCTTTTTTTTTTTTTCTTCTTCTTCTCTTTTGTTTGGTATTCCAACATTGGCGATAAAAGACAAGTTTCCTGTCATTCTTTTTGTTTTTTCCTCCAGATCTTGTTTTAGCAATTTTATGTAAAATAGATATGTTTACTTCCTCTGGGCTTAACAGTTGCTGATTGATGCGGTGAATTAGTTTCCTCACTCAGGCTGGACATCTAATTGTGGCGTATTAGTGTTGCTTTGAAGGAGCGGCGAGGATGCGTGTTAAGATTGCTACAAGGTTTGTTTTGACTCCTGTTTATTTATCTGTTGATGCTTCCAGCTCTCCGTGTTAGAGGAGGGTGGTGTTTAGCTGCTTACAGTGAGCCCAGCTGCGTTTGTCGGTTATGTTTCATCTATAGCCCAGAGGCACTGCTCTTTGTCTTTTTTTTTTTTTTTTTTTTTTACACGTTTTTTTTGTTGTACAGTCTTAATGAGCTTTACATCATCTCGACTTCCAATATTGAACAACTGCACCGCTTAGATTGAATTTCTGGCGGTTTCCTTTGGTCACGTTAACGTATTCATCCGTCGCTGTCTGCCCGCTAAACGGTTCAGTGCACCACATGCATAATGATGGCAGCCTCCTGGAATGACATCATTTCTTTCCCTCCAACCCTTCCTGCGGCGCTATGCGTGCCTACAACTCGCTCCCCTTTCTCCTTTCTGCCCGTTTGGTGTTTGCAAATGAATGTTGATGTGTTGCCCTTTGACCCCCCCGAGGTGTGAAGTAAAATCATATCCATATTGTTAATTGTAACACACTATCAATAGACATAAAGTTGCAAGTAGTCAAACAGTTGGAAAAGTGGTCTACACAACTATCTGTGAAGCCCAAAATGCTCAATTTCTACAAAAAATACACAGTGAATAAGTTTTTCCACAAGATGTTAGCTTCTCTTCAGATAAGTTCTCCTTTTCATGTCAGTCTGAGGCAACTTTGGGATTTGTTTTATCTAAGATATTAAAGGAGTAGTTAGCTTAGCTCACTGGCAGCTGGCAGTAGCTTCACATTCCCTGTGTGCACACATGAGAGTGGTATCAAGTGACTTATTTAAGTCTGTCAGAAGGCGAATAATCAGATTTCCCAAAAATGTCAAACTACACTTTTAAGTTAATAGAGGATTTGGGTCATGTTTCCTTGACTGACAGGCATCACTGGCGACACGGATCATTCCGGTGGGTTGACTGTGATAGTTTGATCTTTTCACCCTAATTCCACCTTTAGTCTCAGTTTGTAACACCAGATTTTCTCTTCAAAAACTCCCATCATGCAGCATGCAGCACAGGTGGAACAGCATTAGAGAAAATACGAGATCTGCTGTTCCACTGAGAAGCAAATAAAATGATAACAGAGCATTCATCAGTTGGTTCAGGAAAGCAGGCAAGCAAAACACAACAGATTTGGCCTGACTACTGTGTCCTTTGTATTCAATGTTTGATCTGGCTTTAAAAAAACCCACTCCTATCCTGTTTTTTCTGATTGTTAATCAAACCATATGATGTATATTCTTGTCACACAACCTTTCCAATACTACTCTAATTCATTTAGTACAAATAGATCTAGAAAATTCAGCTTTGGAGCCTTTTTTAATTAAATTTTACCTGTTACCCCTTCACCTGTCAGTTACAGCAGTTAGCCGCTTGAATATTTCATGAGGGGAAAGGGAATAAACATGGTTCTCTAAATGTAGTGCTTCACTTCAAAAACACAACAGGTAAAGCATCAGACGTGTGAGACACCCCCCCCCCCCCCCCCCCCCCCCCCCTCACAGTTGCGGTGATGTTTTTGGTGCTCATCATCTCTGCGGTCACTACGCTGGTGCGGTTGTGTAACAGTTCCTTTTGAAAACAAAGCATGTGTCTGCTGGGTGTCCTCCATCACTGCTGCACCTGACTCTCTCGAGTGCATTGCATTATGGATGTGCGGTGCTATTTCTGCTTTCGTGTCCTTCTTTTCCAGACCCCAGCACGCACACACACACACACACACACACACACACACACACACACACACACACACATACCCCCGCATCCACCTCCCCAGTTCTTCCCTATGTGTATACCTCCCATTGCCACAGGCATCTGCTTCTCTGAACATGCATTCCCTTGAGAACACTCAACACCCCCCCCCCCCCCAGTCAAATGTCCCACTGGTAGTTTCCATCCTGCATAACTACATAACTACTTTCAAACTGACATGATGACTACCCAGATTTAGAACTTTTAATTCTATATATTTTCTACATCATTTCTATTCAGGTCTTTTATCGCAGAGACTCTTTGCACCCAACAAATGTACACCCCTGTCTCTGCCCCTCCCCTCTCCCTCTTTTAACCCGACTCTTATGTCTTTATCTCTGCAGGAGATGATCATCGACAAGGTGAACGGTCAGCCTGTCCCCCGCTATTTGATATACGACATCATCAAATTCAATGTGAGTAACCGGCCCTTTGAGAACATATTTGCCTTTTCTTTGACCTACCACAACTGAAAATCTGCCTTTATTAAAGATGTCAGAAAGAATAAACTAACACTGTGGTCTATCGGTAGCTCTTTAACTTCCTCTAAACAGGGATCTAGCTCAACAGAGGAAATTGTTATTCATATAATTTGTTGTTGTAGTCTCTCAGTAGCTCATATCATAGATAATCAAAGCAAAGTCTCCAGCTCTATGTCAGGAAACCACACTGACGTGAACGAGATTTTCTTATCCTCAGACTCGGTCGGAATTCCAGAGCAGTAGCGTTCATCCCGGCTCTGCAGCATTTTTACAGAGACGACAGTGTTGCTCTGCTTGACCCCGCAGCCTGTCACGCACTGGGCTGTCACTAAAGCCCGACCCCTAACGCTGGGGCCTGAACTGTGTGAACACTCTGTACATTTATGAGCACAGTTTTTGTGTTTTTAACCACTAAAATAGCCTTTTATGACCCAGTTTATGATAATCACTTAGAAGAGCAGTTTTGATTTCCAATGTCGTTAAATATTTAATGCAAACTGTTAACATTGCTGAGACATTTTATTGGGTTGAAGACCGGTCCAGTAATGTATGCGTAGCATTTGGTCAGCTGTAATTGCTCTTCTGGGTAAAATGAGTTTTTTTTTTTTTTTTGTGTAAGAGCATGTTTGCCTTGTTCCATTATTTTGACTTGGCCATTTTTCTTGAGAAAAGCCCGAGGACAACATCACAAGGCTGTTAATTGCTAACACTCTTCCCAACTGTAGAATTAATTCATCCCTTCAACCGATCTGTATGTCGCTAATGGCAACCAACAAGGCAGGCGGAGACAAATGAGCTTGCAGATCGCCGGGTTAGCGAGCCTCCGATATTGTCCTTTATAAAATCTTGATGAATACAGCGGGATGAAGGAAGCAGCCGAGGGTGAGGAGGGGATACTTCGGCCATTGTGTTTGTATGTTGCCTCCTGTTCTCCATCGATCAGAGGATCACACAAGCAAGCGGCTCAATAAAGACACCAGCGGCGAGGAGAACGTCTCAGTAAGATGGTGCAGAGGTTAGCAGCTCCACACGACTCCCCCAGGCCGCCGGTAAAGCGCTATTGTATTGATCCTGGCCAGCAATTATTAGCCTCCTCCATTATTTGTGGTGGGCTTCTCCCTGGCACCGAGGCTCCATCCTGAGACTTGAGGATGAAAGTGCAGCGGGGGGGAGCACACACCACCTGCCAGGCTCGTGGCCTAACGTGACACCAAAGTTGTTTGGAAAGTCGGGTGAAACGCAAGGCCGGGACACCTTTCGATTAGGACAGAATGAGAAGCGTGTGTCCTCTCACCATGACAGGTAATTTTGATGTCTGTGTAGGGTCAGATGGATTTTGATGGAATTAAATGAGCTTTGTCAATATGGTAGAGATAGAGATATTGATTTTATTAGTAATCCTAAAAGGTGAGATTACATTTACAGAACCACTCCAACCATGAAACTGCTTCATTCTGACTATCGCATAAATAAAGACTGACTCATTTTAAGCCAAAACAATTAGACATCCTACCCCAAGGGTGAACTCAGATCTAAGACCCATGTTACCATGGTGACAACCACTGACATCTCCAGACCAATGGCACCCAACAGCACAAAAAAAAGACTCATAATTTGTGGTTTTCTAACACTGTTATGGAGCGAGCAATGAGAAAGGGAAATAGTTGTTAGAGACCGCAGTAATCCACTGGAAATATACAACCATGAGGACATCATCAATTGTTTTTGTTTGCCCGAGGAGACTATTATAAGTAATGAGCTCTGCCACATTAAGAAGCCACAGAATCCCAGCTCTGCTTTAGGTTTGCACTGTGTTGAGATTTTATGCAACAGGAAATTCTCTAAATCTCCGGTTCCTCGACTGCGTTGCCTCTCGGCCTGGATCTGTTCATGACTCGAAAATATTTTAAGAAATCTAAACTTTGCTTTGCCTCGGAGCAAGGCATCATTGCTGGAGTCCTATTGGAGGACTGGTTACCCTCTGATGCCATGGTTTCTTACCCTCTTCCTGAACCCTACCACACGTCCCCAGAGGAACTACAGCTCACAGTTCCATTTGTAACACAGTAAGAGAGGGTCTGAAGAGTTGTTTTCATAGACTTTATGGAGAAAGTGTGGATGGCTTCTGTCAGAGTCTGCAGCATCATCTGTGTGACTGTTGCACTGCATAACTTGGCACAGTGTCTGACAAAAACAGCCTATTTCAAATTCAAGCAATTGCAAATGTTCAATACTTGCTCATCATTTTTTACCCCTATTGATGATTTACTTCATTAATCATGAGGCATCGTTGGCTTCTTGACCAAGACGAAGATATCAGAGATGAATATTGGAACTAAACTATGGAGGATATACAAGATTCAGAGGAGCAGAATGGAACTGGTGGATATGTTGGACAGATGTGTGTTGACAGACTTTTGTCTGCCTGAAATGACAACTGAAAGTCACATGAAACTGAGCCACTGTTGGATTTTTTTTTTGTGAGACTCTTTGCTAAATGTTCCCAGTAACGGCTGAATTCCACCAGAAGCCAAACATTTTCGGCTGGATTAAACAGAGCTCAGCACCTGGTTGCAGTTTCTCAATAAACTAGGTTTTTTAGATTTAAGAAAAAGAAAAAAGTACAACTTCATTTACCCAGAATTCATTGTACTGTATTTTTGATTAAGGTAGTCAAAAATTAAACTGATTTTTGCAATGAATGAATTTAGACATCTCTCTGAAGTCTTTGTAAAACTGGTCGATGGACTGAATATTCTATTTTTGCTCTTCATGCAAAGTATAAACAGACTTTTTTTTGTCTTTCTAGGCCGTCGTTTCTGCTTGTCAGTCACTGTCAGCTCCCACACTGTGGGGGAACTGACAAGATGTGACGAAGGCGCAGCAACAATTACACGTCTTTTAATTTTTTAAGTTGCTGAAAGCCATTATCTTGAAATAAAACATGGGGGATTTGCGCTTGACATCCACCATCAATGTCCTGACACTTTAATTGACCTTGTTTTCTATGAATTTGCCAAAATAATCTTTCTTTTAGATTCAGAATGAGACACAATGATTGACTCAGCCATATGAAGCGCTGATGGACAGGAGTGTTCATAACATTCGCTGCAGTGCTAACGGGGGCGGAACTTCATCTGTTGCTTTACCGACATCAGCTCCATTTACTTCTGCTTGAGAAATTTGTGTGCAGGTACAGGCTGTAGCTATGTAGGACTTTCCATCCTAATAATAGTCCCCGGGCTGCATCATTCCTCTCAGAACCACAGCAGCATCTTTCTGATGATGCGCTGTAACTCCTCTGCAGTCACATCTCCCCAACAGTCTGAAATGTGTGTTCCTGCAGTACATTAACGGTATGTTATTAGTATAGTGGCAATGATTTTCACCTAATGTAGATAAGTAGAGGTGCGAGTCTACAGATAAAAAAGTAGCACTGCTTCTGAGGTTTTATTGCTGTCTGGCTGCTAATAGCCATGAGTGGCTGACGGCGACTGTATGGTTAACCTCAGTTACTTTAATTTATTCATACATCAGAGTGCATCTCTGCATCTCAGAATTTACCCTGCTGGGACTTTCATCTGCATTTTGCCTCTGATTACGATGTGAGTCTCCATCTTCATTTCCATGTTGAACATATGGTTGAGCATGTGGACATTGATTAAAGAATCAAGGTGGTTGTTATGGGGATAAATCTACTAAAATGTTGATGAGGAAGCAGTAGCTCTCTGCATTCGGCAACTAAAAAGCCTGAAAATTCAACAAAGGACACAGGCAGTTTTCTATAGAATACTAATATACCTTGTTGTCAATCAGGAACCTGTACCAGTGTCTGCACATGCCTTAATTTAGCACAGCACACCCAAAAAAGCTTATCACCTCTTCATGTTGTTTTATTGGATTAATTATCAGAGGAACCTAAATGTATTCAGGATTTCAGAAGCAGAAATAGTCATGACATTTCTATGGTAGAAAAATATTTATAGCCATAAATGATTTTGTGCTCCCTTTAAACCCTGCTGCGTCACACCGAACTGACATCTCTTTGCCATGCCTTTTAGAACTCTATCTGAGAGGTGGGCTCAACTGGGTGTTGAAGTGAGTCATAAAGGAGCAGGAACAGTAGGCTTCGGGGGCTCATATAGTATAATGAGATAGACCTGTCTTCATAAATCGTGGCCTACGACCTGCCAGTTGATATTTGTATGCTTAAATAAGCTCTCATTTAAAGTCAGTCACCAGAGAACTTCTCATCTCATAGTGGTAGACACCAGGGGAAGATAGTGGAGGAGGAAGAAGGGGCTCTGCTGTGCGGGAGGTTTGGTTAAAATCTGCTAGTATTGGATGTAAAACGGAGCAAAAATCTTCGTCCGTTGTCTTTGGAACAGCTGAAAATGTAAGTAATGTCAAGCGTGTCTGGCTTCAAAAAAAGAAAGCTGCTGTCTTGGACTTCTTAAATTGAATTTCCAATTTCCAATCCCAAAGATAATATAATGTGAATACTAGCAATAAAAAACCTTCAGTCTTCATGGAATAAATCTTTTTTTTAATATGCTTTGATTTTGCTTGTGTATTAAAGCTCTGTGATTCTAACACATAAACAGGATATGTGGTTATAAACAGTTTTAGGCCAAAACAGCCTGAAAGCCTCTATGTTTTTGTTGGGAATATCCTGAGGGAAGCTGCACATTATGCGACTGGTTTGAGTGCTGATTTTATCACCAGAGTATAATGCCGTTTATCCCAAATGATCCCAGTCACATAGCTTTTAACAGTTTTCCCAGCACTGCGTTTCGAAAGGCAAAGTTTGTTGTTTTTTTTTACTATATTCTTGAGTTCATAATTTAGTATCGGCAGCCTCACACCGAAGAAGGCTTTTATTTCTGGTCCTGCAGCTCTCTGCTGTTTAACATTTAATGCATCTTTATATATAGATTCTTTATGTGCTCTCTTATGCACTGCAATTCACTTTACCCATAAAGGTTGTTATGCAATACTGTACTGTACCATGTTGAACGCGATATAGGATTTTATGGATATCATGTTTTACTTGGTATAATTAAGGTTCTAAACTAAGCATACCTGTATGTTGAATATAGAAAGTATCATGTCCTTACTGTTATCGACTCCAGCTAGCTCTAAATCCAGAACAGACTAATATTGGATTTGTGATTGAGGTGGATGTTTTTGTTTCAGGGTTGCACTATTATTCAAACCGATCTTTATTCCCAGTAATGTTTCATTAACAAGATTCTTATCTGCTGTGTTTTCCTGTTGAACAGGCGTGGACAGCACATGCCTTGAATCATCCACACTTACATCTTGTCCTGTCCATATGACACAGCTGACAGATGGTGCCGAATGTGTGGGACATGATACCAGCTGTTGCTCCAGGAGAATGTTGTGCGTCACCCCCGAAAAGAAAAAAAACAAAATAGTCTTCAAATGAGTTTCTCCAACTTTATTTTGAAGTTGCCAATTTTTATCCCTTTAGACGGCTGCATGAAGTGAACCAGAGAGACTCCACAGCAAAGTCACAGAAGCACAGTCATGGCGTGCTGTTTGATTGTTAAGTGTTTATGGCTAATGTGTTGGCAAACAGTTGGCTGCAGACATGGGGAAACATTATGGTGTAGTGTAGGGGATTGAAATAACTACTTTATAGTTCAAAATGTTGGCTGCCAGACAGAAGAAGAATAGAAAAGTTTGTATATGTATATATTATATGAGATTGTTGTGAGTGGTATTTTAATGAATGTGAATAGGTCATGTTCAGTTCACTTGAGTAGGTCTAGTTAGGTTGAGGCTGGGAGAGAGTGGGAGAAGCTTGGAGAGTTACAGGAAGGAAGAATTAGCACTTAGCTTCTCTTTTTTTGAGATCCAACCGCCGCAGGGAACAGCTTCTGAGCATATCCTATCCTATCCTGGGAAGACAGGCAAACTTTCTTCCCAAATGCGCTCTGGGGATCAGCCCACTTCCTCAGCACAGGAGTGTTCAGTAAGAGGCAGCAAAATAGTTCACTATTTTTCTGTGAGAGATGAGGTAGGTTATCCAGAAACTGGATTAAGTTCAGTTATTTCCTCCTCTTCACTCACACTCATCTCTGTTCTCCTCTATACCTTGCTTCTGTCAGTTTTCACATTCCCTAGCTCACAGGTGAATCTCATTTATCTGTTTTGTCTATGTTGTAAAGGGCTATCCTGCCATATTTTCTTCATCCTCTTCCTGCCACAATAGGATTTAAACAGTCAATATGTGTCAGACCGACATTCTCACCTGCTGATACTAGTGTCTCTTTCTATGCTAGATGAAGGAATCTGTTCAACACTGATGATCAGATGTGATCAGCTGATAGCAGACAGACACACTTCTTGTAGCTCACTACACTACTAAATGCAAAACAAAAGAAGCTTTGGTGATCAGTTTACTGAAGGTTTCCTAAATTCATGTCTCCATAGCAGAAGTAACCTGTCATACATGATTACTTTACTGTCACCTGGTATCCTTCACCTGCTATGTTGGCTGACTGTGACTCACATGCAGTCTGGTGCAGCTTAACTGAAAATATACTGTAGATTAATATACAGTCTTTGTTCCCTGCTGACTCTCTTGTTACAGGCTAGATACTAACACTAGCAATCTCCACCAATAAGACACATATGAGATTGCACACATCGATTGTAATAATGTTAGCATGGCGTTAGTGTTTCAGGTTGACTTTGTCTCGGGGGAAACGCTGCTGGCGAGCATGCTGCTGCCATGAGTGGTGTATCAGTTGCGAACCCACCCTGGGGTCAAGCAGGCACATGGACCTGCCGCTCTTTATACATTCATGACGCAGAGAAGCGAGATGGAGACAGTGATGTAACCTGCTCGCTGTTATTGGCTGGGGACCACTCAGCTAATGCCTAAAGGTTGACTCCCAGAGGCATCCTGAACACTGCAAAATAATAAGATAATACAGGCAGTACAGTGCAGTGGAGTACAGGGTCTCTGCACTCCACTGCACACTTCTAGTGGGTCATAAGTGATGATTGAGTAGGATTACCATTGTTGGAGTCTATACATTGTTTTCTTTTGTTTGTTTTTGGGTTAGGTTAGGTTTTATTAAAAGAAAATCCTGTACAATGTACCTTTTTAAAGAAAAAAAAGAGAGAAAAAAAAGGGATTTAATGAATGTTATCAACTGAGTGTTGAATTAATTATGTAGCAAAGACTAAAGTTTCCAAATGGTAATGTTTATATTTAGTTTGTTTTGAAGGTTCATGACCAATGTGAAATCTCTTCCTCTACAATCTTACAATTTTAATGACATTTTTGTTCTCATTAAGTCTACATTATCAAATTTAGTTGGCATTTTAAACATACACATAACATAATGTGTAATTAATAATAATTATAATTAATAATAATTGTAACTAATCATGGTGTAATTAAAAATTAAGTAAAATCTTTGTAGGAAACAAAGCTTTGATCCTTCACACCAACTTTGAAATGGTAATGTTTTTTTCCCTCACACATACTAGTATCACTACACCCAGCAGACACAGCTGTATTCTCTATGGTTATATACACGCACACACAAACACAGCAACTAGTTGAGAATGATTTATGTTGTCCATCAGGGTTTGCACTGTGCTGTACTTGCTCACATAACACCACATACTCAAGTGGATACTCTGATCATCTTTTCTGAATAACAGAATGACTCATGAAACAATACAGTCAAGTAATTGCATCTAATCTTAACTAATTAGTGGTCATCCACCTCCTCATCCACCTCAAACAAAAATCTTTTTCCTCTTCCCATGTCCAATAATTCCAATAGAAAGCTCTTGAGAAAAGACTTGGCCTTTACCCAACAAGAACTGAACAGAATACAAATGCCCCCAAGTCCCCAAGCAACCTTCCTGCACAGTGCCTATTGATATAGATCAAGGAGTATTGATCCATAGCACACAAGTGTAGGACCAATAAAGAAGTAAATGCGTCACCATACGTTTTCAATTTTGATTACATTTTATTTGGACCTTCTTATGAAAAAGTGTAAATACTGTTTGAAGTCAAATACAAAATAAATAAAACAATACAAAAAAGCTAAATGTTAGAATGTGCAAGAGAAACCAAAGATAAAATGCTCTTCACTTAGCCCTCACAATGCTGGAAACATAACATTGAAGAAACATACAGTAAAGCATGTAGACAGAATATCACAATATCATACAAGGAAACATTTGCTATAGAAAACATGACATTCTCCTGATGAATCCAATATGTTTTGCCTTTTCATTAGAAATGATTTTTTTCCCTGTAAGGACACCAAGAAATTCTGTAATTAATTTTCTAACACGATATAGTTAACAGTGTCTAGTTGCCATGATACCTCTACAAATACACTCAGCTCAAGTGAACTTTTCTTCAAGGTTTTTATTGGCACCTTTTTGAGGATTAGACCAAAGTCATTCAAGTTAAGCTTTTTCTCTTTAAAACACAACTGATAAGAGTAGACAATTATCTATTACACCAAAGTATTTAGTACCTACTTAGTACACCATTGGACAGCAGGACTTGTTGTGTAGTTTCATAAAGAGGCTAATGATGACTATTTTCACTCATCAAGTAAAGTATCCATTAAAGGATCTGGTATGTGTCATAGGTCTGACAAAGTATCGGGTGATATATATAGAAGACATTTTTAAATGTTGTTTAGATTATTAATGGCCATGTTACGAGTGAAACTGTTTTCCCTCTCATTCTTTTTTTTTCTGTCTCTTGGCAAAAAAAGAAATGGCAGCTTGGTTGCTAAGTTTAAGCTTCTTTTTCCCCCCTCTGATAAATTGTGAGAAATATGAAATGTCAAATTGTCGTCATGCGTTCAGTTGGTGTCCGTCTGGCAGGTTTTTAGAACGCTTCTTTTTTGGCGATTTTGCTGTTTGTGATGATTTAAAGTGGAAACTGTGAGTCTTTTTTTTAATCACTTTTGATATGTGGTGGTGACTGTAAATTAATCTTCGTTTTCAGCACGTCTCTGTCTCCATTTAACACTTTAAACTGGTCGTACGGCCATGGTTGTTGTGACATGGATATTCTAATTTTACACTGAAGCATCTTTATTAATCAACTGAAGGTAGGAACTTCAGGATTGACATATTTCTTTTTCCTGTCACACTCACAGCGAGCTACCAGATGGGTTTGGTAGCGCCTTTGCTCTGTTTTAGTGCCCCTGTCTGTTTGAAAGAAAGTGATGGGCTCAGGTCACTAGTGCTTATCTGTTGACAACGAGTCTCTGGCCAATGATGGGAGTAATGTGTTGCCATAGTCACCAAATAAAACTGATTCCACTGTACCACTGTTGATATTCACATGTGCACTGATGTCACCGTCTTGATATTCAGGGCTTACCCCATGCCACCTACAGTACACACTGCTCACCTACTGTCTGGTGGACCTCCATCAAAACAGCTTGTTGGACTGTCACATAGCTTCAAACCCCTCCTTCTCACACACCTTTCCTAAATCAGACTAGAAGTTGCTGTGATTCTTCTGTAATTTACTGAAATCCACAATCTGACATTCATAGTGGGTGCAAAACTTTTTTTGTCTGTCGGCCAAATGACTGGAGAATGTTCAAATTTTACCAGCCACTCAGTAGATTTACCATCGTGTTTTTGGGTGTGAGTGAAGCAAATCAACCAGCCACTTGCATATTTCTACCAGCATTTGGCTGTCGTCCGGTGCTAATTTTGTGCCTTGCATTCACACCCACTTCACACAGTCACTGGCCAGCTGTGCCGAGGTGAGAAATTATCCAGGGTTTGATTTTCTCTCTCTAGCTCGCTCTCTTTTTTTCTATTCTTGACCCCTATTATTTCTGTCGCTCCTAATGTGAACAACCCAGTGCTGCACCATGGATACCTTCCAGACAAGACAGTCTGAAAATATGCTCTATTACCCTCGTATTTAAATGATAATGTGTCTCCTTTCTTTTCAATGACAGCCGGCTTTTTCAATCGACCGTAAACTGACCCTTACTGAGGACAATGGACTACGTGTGCCAAGATTTTATGGTGCTAGTTAGGGCTGACGCCTACAAAATTTTCATTAAAATAAAATTCATAAAATGGTAGAAAAAGGCATAAATTCCCGTAGTCCAAGTTGACTTACCATATATCAACGCGTATCATTTAAAACCCAAAAGATATTTGGTTTAACACCATAGAGAAAAAAAACCCAGCAAATATTCACACCCGAGAAGCCAAAACCACCAAATTTTTGGCACTTCAAAGACTTCAGCAATTGTTTAGCAAGCTAGTTGTAGATTCTCATTTTCTTTCCAACTCATTTATTAATAGACTAATCATTTCAGCTCCAGAAAGAGTCCTTTGGTTCATCCTCATGTTCCATTTTAGGCTCTAAGTTAATGTGACATTAATGTGAAGAAGGTTTGTTCACCTTTGAGAATGGCCATCTTGTTCTGGCTTACAAGCGCATTTGTCCTCTTCCTCACAACAAGTTATTGTTCTCGTGGCGATGAATGTGCAGCTTGTTTTAATCTTAGAATATCTGTGAAATATTTTTCCAAAAGAGATTTATAGTAGAATTTGTGTTCTTAATCTAATCCCAGAGAAACCGTATCACTTCATCCAAATGAACTGTATTGTGTTATTTTGCTTTATTTATTTTATTAATGTCAATTATTTGTGTTTCAGAAAGTGTAAAAATATTTACACATCATATATAATACATATATATATGATTTCTGAACTTATTTTTGTTTTTTGTGTGTTTCAGGGACAGCCTGTTGGCCAGTGTGATTTCAATATCCGGCTGTTATGCATAGAAAAAGAGATCATTTCTCCACGGATGGAAAAGATGAAGACTGGACAGATTGACAAAACTAAGGAGCCATTCAGTGTCCGAAATAAGCCCTTCTTTGACATTCATGCATCACGCAAGGTAATGTGAGCAAAGGAGTTCTTTCCAGTCTGTTTTTCTTCCTATTTCTTTCAAAGATGAGACCTAATCAAAAATCCCTGTTTTTGCTTTACAAAGATAAACAAACACACACACAAGCCCGAAAATCCACTCACTGTCTCGATAAATGAAAGTTGTGACTCAGCAATGTCATGTTTACCTCCCTTGAAGAAATGTTTTCCAGACTAATAGTTGGCAGGGTCTTTTTCTACAAATTGGCCCCTACGTGAAGCACAAGCCTAAGAGCAATTGAAAAGAACTATATGGCTTGTACAACATTGCTGAAAATAGAGAAACAAGCTCCCTGCCTGAGTCAAGTCTGGGGTTAGGAGCTCACTGGCAACTGGTAGCTCAGCCTATAACCATGGCACCAGATTAGACCCGACCTAAAGAAGCAGTGAGGGATTGTTTCCATGTGCCAATTAGATAGCAGGTGAAGGCAAAGGCCTTAGTGTCCTGACCCCTGCGTATGATAACTGGCACTCAGGAGCTCAGGGTGTTCTTCTGCTCGACCTCCCTGGGAGAAGTTGTGAACGCAGCAGGCTCCTTCCATTTGTTAAATGTCAGATTCAGGAGCAGGCAGTGACAAGTTGGTTATGTATGATATGTTAAATTTCCCAAGTAGTCTAAAAAGAGCAAGAGAGGGTGCAAACTGGAGAGAGCAGCGAACAAGAAAACCAGTGAAATATAACAGCTAAGAGATTTAGCACCTTGAAGTCTGAAGCCATGTTACTCCCTTTAGTAACTGCGTTAAGTGAGGGAGTATCTTAGGGTCATGTCCACAACTGAGGGTAGTCTTATGGACCAGGAATAGAGTCAGTCCAGACATCATTCAGTGTGGGTGCACTCTAATTTGCAGTAAAAGACTTGAGAGAGTACAGCTGTCTGGTCAGAAGACTGCAGCAATTGGTTTCTTCTTCGTGGTGTCAGAGTGCATTTGAACAAAGGTACAGCTTTTTCATCTACCCCGAACTGTGCTGCTGGGTGCAAATATGCCTCTATGACTCTACTGCCTGCACCTGCACTTGTATTAATCTTCAATTGGCAGTGATTACTTCTTCCTACCTCTGTCTTCATGTGACAAAAAAGGAAGAAACCATCACAATACACAGCTCGTTGACGTATGAGCTATTATGTATAGGACTGGATTTTATAGATTTTTTGGCCAAGCTTCACTATAATTTGCTTGTCACCAAGAATATGTGTTGAATGCATCTTTTATGTTACTTCAGTCACATTTTCATGTATATTTCAAAAATCTTACTCCTTTGTCTTATAATAAATGATCTTGGCCCAGGTTATAGAGCTGTGCTTTTCATAGTTTTTATCCTATAAAACACTGTTACGCCTTTCTCAAAGGTCTGCCCTTTTGCTTCAATATCAGGCCTATTGGAGGTCAGAGCACAATTAACTTGATGTTTTGCTCGAACCAAGAACAGTTGGAAATCTTTGCCCTGTACATTCACAGATAATCAAAGTGTGCGTAGGGGGTGAAGTTTTAGACATTTCTTCTTTTCTTCTGCCAACACTGATATCTTGGTGTTCACTTCTTTTTGAACTTTATAAAATTCGAAGTATGAGTGGTTGGGTTACCTCTATTCTAACCCTAGGATGTCCATTTCCATGAGAACCTTTATGAGGGATCACCCCCCAGCCTTTGGGGTTCATGCCGATGAAGATATTCTAGAAATGAAGTCACTGGAACAACGTCTGGTTTCTGACTGCTGTATTGTGCTGTGCAGTGGCCATCTGCTCCCCATACAGTCATATCTCTGTTGTGTGGAACATTAAAAGGGGGAACTGGAATCTAGCTCATTAATTCATAGCAACACAACCGGCTACTTCATGGCATATTGACCACTGTTTCCTTAAAGTGATATTTCAGTCAGAGGCCGGAGTTGTATGATGGCTTTTGTCTGTTGCTATGCTGCTGTTTTTCATCACTGACACTTACACATTCAGGACACCATTTCCCCACCAATTGGGGCCATTTATTCTTTTAGTTTCCTCCACTGTCCAATTATCTTACAAAGGCCCATTATGATAAAACTGAATTTATGCATTTGTACAACCAGATGACATTCTTTTGGAAATTCCCCTCTATTGTATGTTGAATGAACTTGGCTTACAAAAGTAGAAAATAATTCAGAAGTTAATGGCATTTTATTATAGGGTGGTGGTCTCTGTTCTACAGTAAATAGCATGCAATTGTTTTTTAACTCATTTACATTAACACATGTTCGTCATAACTATCAGTGGATTGATGGTATCATCTCCAAAAAATTATAACCAAAGTGCCCAAGGGCTTTTTTAAACCTATTGTTTGTTAGCTCTGGTCTGAATCACTGGATGATTAGATGTGTCTGGGGTAGGAGCAAGAAGGTCCTGAAATGCAATGTTCTTCGTTGCACTAGTGTCAGGTCTTGGTTGACTCCGGATAGCTTCTTGCAACTGTCAATTTCGCTCATCAGCATCCTAATATGCCTTCTATAGGAGCCATTTCACTTGAACTTGTAGAGTACACTTTTGGGGTTGGGTCAGATTGAGGTTGGACCAGATCACTTCCTCAAAGGGTCTCGGTATCATTGTTTTGGTCTCCATCCAAGTACAGTTCCTGTGTCCAGACGAAACTCAAATAAATCACACCAAGGGTGAGAAAGGTACATCAAAAGAGAAAAGAGACAAACCAGACTAAACATGGCAAAAGCCCTAAGATAGTACGACAATCCAGTCATAGCTTGCTGTCCTCAACAAAACTTAGCACCATTCAGTTTAGCCTTTGTGTAATCCATTCACCACTTTATACATACTTTTTCATTTTGTCCACAAGCTTTTCATTGGCTTTCTTTGTCTACTTGTGCTTAAAGTTTAATCCGTTGAATGTTCAGGCTGTAAAACCATTCAATGTAGAAAAGCTCAAGAGGCTTAAACGCTTTCTGAAGACTCTACTGTATTTACAATTTCTTCTGATTTCTACATTATGCACTGCTTTATATCCCTCTCCTGATTCAAATGCTTCACACGTTTCACTTTTTCTTTGGAGTAAGCCTTTAAGCAACTAAACTGACTGTTGAATAAGCTCTTGTAACAACTTAACAATATGTGCCAACAAGAAAATAAGCTTGTTTTCTCCCTGCATTGCGTTTGTGTAATGCCTTGAATATCATTTGGGCTTGATAAAACTGCACATTAAATATACACAGCATTATTAGAATGATTCACAATAGATACAAATGATATTTCCCTTACTGGGAACTAATAGATCCTGTTAAGTTGGCAGATATCTATATATTCCAAGGAATTAAAGAACCCACTTCCAGGCAGACTAAGATTTCTAGTTGTTTTCTTGCCCGCTGGAGACTAGAGTAAGCAATTTACATGTATATGGTTCATATTCCTCCTAGGATTATAGAAATGAGTGTCCCACTTTTTTCTTAACAAGTCAAAAGTCCAACTGAATCCAACTGAAACCTATTTTTATTGTGTTTTATGTTTTCGGCCCAGGACATGACATGTTTATTCATTGACCTTCATACAGAATTCCTCATCCACATTTAATTAAATTGTTTTAAATAAATTAAGTTCATGTGGACATTTTATACCCATGTGCATACAGTGTGTAAAAAGCTGGTTTGCATGATATTAGTAGCCCAAACAAATGTAGTTAAAAAGTTTTTTTTAAGCATTGGGTGTACAGCAGCTATTAAACTGTCTTCATTCAGATAGTTTTGTGTGGGCAGACTCCATCATTCTTACTCTTGAATATATTCCCTGATGTTGTGTCCACAAAATATGGTTACATTTGTCCAATTAAATTAATCGTTCTCCAAGGCAACTTTTTAAATAGCAGTAATTACATTTTTCAGTTCATGGAAATGGAAAATTTGGCGAGATGTGCCCTCTCTGAATAGGCCTAACATTTGCCGAGCGTATTGTAATTAAATGTGACTCATGGTATATCCTGATTTAATACAGCCACAATGTGGTAATGTTAAAATTACAAAAGCAAATTAGATGGTGTTAAACTGTTTTTGCCCTTCACAAAATGTGTAATATCCCGTCCTCATTTATCATATCTCTAAAGACATTAGGCCTAAGCTGAATTCACTTTCCCATCATGAGATTAGTATCTCCAATTGACCCCAGGACATAACGCTTTGAATACTAGCCCCTCCCTGGAGTCCAGATGCCCGTATAGCTGCAGGTGAAAAAATTAGTTTTTCTGTGGATCCCATCTTGAAATATCTTTTTCGAACTGAGATTGAATTCGGATAGGGAAATGAAAAGCAGTTATCTAGATACCTTTTGTAAGATTGCAGTCTTTTCATGGAGCTCGACTCTAATCATACTGGGTGAGATTCAAGTTTACCTTGTGCACTGAATACAAAATAGACCAAGAGAATTGACTTCCCTGATAATATAAACAGTGAAGTGAAATGCATTTGGGGGCCAGTGCACTATGAAATCACAATCGCTGATGTGCATCAAGGCACTTATTTAGTTTGGTGGGCTTTGCTCTATGAATTGGATGTATTTATCTGACATTATGTATTCTAGATGAAGGTGTCTCAGGTTTATACATTTTATAGTTTGTTAATTGTTACGTGAGGCTGTCTGATGGCCTTGAGGCTGCCTACACCTAATAACCAGTCTGGTGGTTGCAGAATTAAAGCAGGGAGAACCAATAAATCATCAGGAGTTATCTGTACAGTACAATTTCTTTAAATGAATTGCAATGAAAACCTAATGCACTCTTTTTTTTAATTAAATCAATAGCTTATCTTTGAAAAGCCAGAGATGCTCTCTCCACATTCACATTTCTTGGTTGAGTGTAAAGTAAGTGGATTCATTTTGAAAGGTTGTTTGCAAATGGCATACGGTTTCAGAATGTTTTGAATTTTGATTGCAAGCAGCAAGGTGAAAAATTAACTCACTCAATTCACTCTCACCAAACTCGCTGGTGTGTTGAAAGCCTGATCCCAGACAGTGGGTTGTGTAACAGCAATGACAAGTCTTTTTATCCTTTTTCCTTACTCATCCTCCTCTCCAGTAGGCTTTGTCACCATTAACAGTCCCTGATTCTATGTAAATGCCCTCCTCTCACGCTCTTCTTCTCACTACTATACCCTGACCCTTGAGTCAGTCTTGTTATGCTGTCGAAACTCGTTTGTAGCAGCCAGGCTTGAAGAAAGTACCTCCTCCTTAACAGCATGCCTCATTAGCTGAGTGCTGTCAGTCCTGCAGGTTCCTTGTTGCTCACTGACCTCGCACCTCAGCTGTCTCGTCTTCAGCTGTTGGAAATGGAAACCGAAGACCAGAGGTCCCCGTTTTTTTACTTGTCTCTTTTTTATCTTTGTTTTCTTAACAAAGTGAGAACTGAGCTTGTTGTTGCGGTGAATCAGAGCTCTGTTTGAGTTAGTTTGGGGTGAATCCACACCCACTGCATCAGCTCCAAAACAACTTAATATGTAAAAGCTGTTTTGAATTTCTCCTAATAAACTGCGATAATAAATTCATCAGCATGCACCTTTTGGCTTTGGTAAATAAACCCATCCTCCACGGCTAAGTTCAAGAACAAAATGCTCTTCTTCACCTGTGTCCTCTCCCTTCTGCTGCACCCACTCACACAGGGAAGCATGTTGACTGTTGTGTAAGGGTTTATGCTGCTTGGATGAACACACGACGTGGACCCGATGACTAATATTTGTTTACTTCAGTTGCTTTGAGATTTTTGAGTTTTCTTTAAAGCGTCCAAGACATTATGTAACATCTGATGATGCACGGCAACATCTATACAGTAAAGGTTGGATTCACTGGAGAGAATGTGGCAATATCGAGTGTAGCGGCTCTTTTTTTATTTGTTCTACTTGCCTGCTCTCCCTGTGCCTTCCAGCCTCGCATTTGATGTACTCAAGGGAAGGAACATGTATCTTCTGGCTGAGGTCAACAGGTGTCTATTTTAAGATGTTGTGTTGTTTATTCCGCGTTTCACCACCTACTCTGCCTGCAGTCTGCTGTCTGCCTTTTATTTGACCCGTGATGATGTCATGAAATCCTTGCCTCCCTTCCTCTCAAAATCACACCCGTCCATTTTTTTCAATAATTTTTTTCAAGAGATATAAATTTAAATCATTCCTGTGCTTCCTTTGCTTGTTTGAAAGTGGACTTATTATACTTATTTCCAACTTTGTATTTTTATTCTGGGTCTCCACTAGAGTAGCTTTGCATGATTCACACTTTAAAAAACTCTGTTTATTTTATACCGGCCCTTTATGCAGCCCCTAAGTTCAGCCTCTGTCTCTAACAATCTGTTTAAGCTCCGGTCTCTTTAAGGCCCACCTCCTAATGAGCCTAATCTGTTCTGATTGGTAAAATGTATCGGAAGCCTGCCAAGCCTGGCATACATACACACATTTGACATTCTAACATTATCTATTAAATTAAATATATATGACTGAAAATAAGGAAAAGCATAATAGATTATTCATATTCATGTCTTTTTTCCCTCCAGACAGTTAGCATAAAATACTAATGAAAAGCAATCTCATATAATCCAATACAACGATTCTGCCATAAATCTACGAAGTTTATACACTTTCAGATTTTGTGACATTGTCAAAAAGGTGATAACGCTACTTTGTGATTATTAATGAGGTGTAGTAAGTGGTAGTGGTGTACTGGAGCTCATTATATTGTCCACACCATTCACATACATGAAAATCAACACTGTTAAGTTTAATGCACTGTAGTTTCACCACCACCACCACCACCACCACCTACTACAACCTCAGTAATAATCACAAAATAGAATCATCACCTTTCTGATCATGTAAACAAAGACTGAAAATCTATAAGCTTCACCAAA
Source organism: Scomber japonicus (assembly GCF_027409825.1). NCBI lineage: Eukaryota > Metazoa > Chordata > Actinopteri > Scombriformes > Scombridae > Scomber > Scomber japonicus. The sequence continues at coordinate 21,765,600 of NC_070594.1, forward strand.
GTAGAACTTGTTGCAGAGCTGTTGTATTGGATTGCTTTAGATGAACTGTTCCTAATATAGTTCTTGGCGAGTGTATATAAAACCATCCTCACTCTTACATAGGATAATCAGCTGGAGTTGCACTTCTTTTTATATCAAAGTTTGTTTTCTCCCATTTTCAGCACCAACAGCAAAAACATTTTTAGTCCCTTGTAACAAACGGTAATTATAATTATCACTTCTATTAGAGCTAGACGTGCAAAGTAAAGTCGATGTTACAGTTGGGACCAACTTCTACTTTGGTGCATAGTACATACGTATACAAGGAAGTAGCTCTGTGACTTTCCAGCCGCATAAAATAAACATTTTAATGCAGTGAATTTCTGAGTTACAACAACAATATTACTGCATTAACTTGTACCAACACCCCAAGCTATTAAATACACATAATTAGATTATGTATAACCACACACACACACACACACACACACACACACACACACACACACACACACTCACTCTATTCCTTGAAATTGTTTTTCCCTAGATACAATAGTAATCAAAGATATTGATATGATTTAGCACCGAAACAAAATCTGCAAACTTGGTTGATATCATCTGGAAGCACAGTTATTGAAATATTGTGATGTAATGGAGTTAAAGAGATGTACTTGGAGATTGAAATGGAGCTAAAGTGATGGAAAGAAAATGAATCTATTATGATAAAAAAAACTATTCATGGAACTGAAATGCATAACACACTCAGTTTTTTCTCTTCTCTGTATCTGAGGAAGCAAACTGAATATCTTTCAGTTGTGGACTCTTAATTGGACAAAATGAGCAAATTGAATGTCGCGTTAGGCTTTAGGAAGAGGTAATGGGCATATTTAAGTTATTTTCTGCCTCTTTTTTTGAGGACCAAATAATGAATCAGTTGATGGATATTGGAAATAGCCCCAAGCTGAGATGTAGCATTTTTAGTCAATAAGACTAATAACATAAATACTATATCACATTCAGTTCTTTTAACATTTTTAATTTTTAGCTCAATACAGTTACGCTTCAACCACAGTTAAATCTGAACTGGCTCCAGCTCCCTACTACAATAAGGGAAGCAAATTCTTTATCCACCGTCAAAAAATAAATCCAAATCCAAACTTCTTTTATCTTTGACATACTGCCAAACTCATCACTATCTACCTCAGGACAGACACAGTCTCTTCTCCCACTGTAGCTCAGACAGCTCAGATAGAGCAGCATGCTGTAGGAGCCCAGTGAAGGACACTGACTCTCTATCTGCTGTCTGAGTGTGTCTGAGTGTGTGGGCTGCGCTCTGCTTTCTGTGCATTTGTGGTTGACGGTCGTAATGTGTCTTACCGGCAATGGTGTGTAGCTTGAGCACATACTTGCATTAGCCACTCTTTACTTTGATAACTTAATCTTAAATGTCTCATCTGTCCTTTTTGGGTCTACGTAGGGTGTGTTTGAGCAGTGTTTGGTTGGTGTATCTGACAGCTGAGATACACATATTATGCAACACAGCTATACAAATGCCATTTATATTCCTTAAGGCATTCTGATTTCACACACACTTTGTTTTTGTTTTGTTTTTTTCAAATGTATGCATGTACAAGCTTGTTTAAACCCCCACAGGACAAGGCATGTGACTGCTATAACAGTCATTCATTATGTACTATCCTCAGAAATATCTTATTTGCCATGGTTATTCCATATGAATATTCAGAAACATAGACTCAGGCCTAGCTCTAAACAACAGGGGACCCTAGACAAGGTTTTCATTGGGGGAAGCTGAGATCTGAGAAATAAAACTATAAACCATACATATATATTTTTTAGGCTTATAGGCTTATTGTTCCAACTATTATCTCTCATCTCAGATTTGGCTTCAACATCACATGAGATGATTTACAGTGCATGCAATTAGTCTGTTAGTTTCCTGATCTGCTAGCTAAACCATTACTGTAAAGGCCAGAAACGCTACACTGGTTAAGATCAGGGTTTAAAAGTTTTGTCAAAACTTAATAGACCCCAGTGATTTATCAATTATATGAACTATGCTACACTATATATACATTCTAAACCTAGACATAGTCATCATAGTCATAGAGATGTTGATTGGCTAGACATACATTGAGGAGGAGTTCCATTGATTTGCTTTATGGCTAGTCAGGTCTCTACATCATGTTCTACCTCATGTGTTTTTGTTTTTACAAAATGTTTTATTTAGTTTTTATTGATTTTTTTTGTGGAGATAAATATGTAGTAGGTTTATTTTTGTGTTTTTTAATACATAAACCTGAAACTGAATGTTGAATAAAAACATTAAACTGACCTGTTGCATTCAAAGCTCAGAGTCCCAACGTCTCGGATCAGATTATGAATGTCAGTGCAGTGATTTTTATGTCAGTGCAGTGATTTCTTAAGTGAGTTTTTTTTAGAATCTTGCAATAACTTTCTGCTAATTTTTTTTTTTTTTTTAATTTCATGGTTGGGAATGTAAGTTAATGCTAGTCACTCATCTCACCTGTCCAGTTTCCAGCAGCTTCCCCTCACCACAATTCAATTTCACGCTGTGCCGTTATTTCTCATCACCTTTCTATTGCTTTCATCTTCCAAATGTTAATGTCTCTCTTCGTCTTTTCCCTGGCACCACACATGAATTTGTAAAATGTAATCTCAGTCACGGTTCTTATTAAACAATCTGGATCCATCAAAAGTCAGTTTTTCTATAACGTTTAACTTCTCCAGACTGTGTGACCTTGTTTGACTCCAGATCAGCCAGTATTTAGTAGCAGCCCTGTCTTTATACTCTGATGGACTTTTCTTTTATTAAGGAATTGCACCCCAGCTTCAGAGGTCCATTCATATTAGGGTTGAAAGGAGTCTCCTTCAACAACCCTGTGGTCTGACAGGAATATCAGACACAGGCACACTTTATGTTTCCTTCCTAAAGAGGTTTACCATGAAAGCAGGGTCGCTGCCCCTCTCCACATCATCGCTCCAAGGAACTTCCTTACTGTAGGAGGATGTGTGAATGGAAGTCTTCTCTCTGCTCATCTCTTCATCCAAGGTTCACTGTGCTTGCCGAAGGTGGTGGGTGGGTGTGCTAAGATGGCAGGAGAACTGAAATGGAACTCCCAGATCTTACCGCCTACATACCGTTCCCTCATAAAGACACCAGTTCCTTTCAGTCTGGCTATCTGCCTTCTCCTTGTCAGCATGATTGTCAAGCTTTGTGTGATCTGCTGTGACTCATTCATCATGCTAGAGAGCACTGATGTTGCTCTGCTTTCTTTTTTCAGATGCCGATCAGTATTCTGTTGCTTTAGATAAACGCATGCAGCGCACCCTTTTTAGGGCTTCTGACTTCACTCACTTCCCCAGAAAACACCTTTTGAAAAATAGTGATGTCTAGCATCAAAGCATTTTGGGGGGAATGTGAGGTAATTCAGGTTTAAATGTAAGTGAAATGTATTTCTGTGTTCAGGTCTCTGCTCTGCAGCTGGGAAGAAAGAGACCCAAGGGATTTCACCTGTCCCCAGTTTGTGCTTTGTATTACCACTACTATGTTACCACCACTACTGTCACACAATCAAGAATTGAATTTTGGGAAGAATACACATGCTAACACTGTTCAACAAGTATTTCCAGAATCCTTGTAATCATTTTGATGAACAAATATTCATATACAACCTAAAAAAATATTATCACAATCTGTTGCTTGACAAAAAAAATCAGTTTCCCAAGTTGTACCTCTTTCTTTTCTGAAACAAAGACAGTAGTTGTGAATGAAACATAAACCAACATGAAGAGCTTTACTTAATTGGTGTATATGAAGATGTGTTTCTGCAGCAGCAATTTGAGGAGCTGGACAAAAAAAAAAATCTTCATCATGCAACAGAGAATATTTTTTCATCCAGATGGTTTGAAGCATCTAAGAGGATTTTGCAAATACCTTAAGAACAGCAGTGCAGTAGGCTAAGTGTTATTTAAACACCATCTGCACTTTCATCGTCACTTGGTATTTATTTTTTTTAGAAAATCAGATGCTTACCTCTTGGAAATGTGATGTGATTGTAATACATGTGTGCCATAAACCTGAAGCTAGATTCACCAAACCTAACCCGGCTTGTACTCACGATAGATTTCACAGCGCGAGTGTGACATTTGTATCCTTATGTCTCCACTTATTTGAGAACGTCCTCCTTTTCAACAAGTTATCTGATGTGTTATAGAGTTGTTTCTGCTCACTTCAAAGGGATTTCTTGAAAAAGACTAAAAGTGTCATCATAGACGCTTTTTCCACTGAGCTGCTGAGGCAGACCAGTCTAATGGAGGACAAATTGCACAGGTCAGAGGCTCCTTTGAAGTCCACAGTGCTGCTACGTGTGATATGATGTGTCAGTATTGCATTAGACACAAATGAAGTTACCTTATATTACATGATTTCTTGTACTTTTGATTGAGATTATAATTTTGTCTGTCTGTGTGCGGCGTGAGAACAGATGACAATGTACAGAGTGAATGTGCCGTGGTTCATCATCTCTCTGGTGATTGTTGACGGCCTACATTTCCACTGAAACACTCTTCTAGCTTCCAGTCATAGCCACGTACAATGTTTAATCATAATGGTTGAATTGTCAGAGCTGGACAATGAATGAGTGGACAGATGCAGGCATTGTTAATTAAAGTTTAAATATTTCATTTTATTGCTTCTCTCTCATTCAGCCGAAAGAGATACAGCATATAATACAAGGGCACTCTGAGGGCAGCATTGTTGTTCAACCTTACATTGCCTTTGTATGGAATTAAAACTTTGCTTTCTGTTTTAGTTCGCCATGATGGGCTGGATATGATACCTGATATCCAGTGTTAGTGCACTAATGCATTCCCTTTCTACTTTATTGACCAAGACCATTTCCTGCTTGCCTATATATGTTTACCCCTTGCATGAACATATAGAAGCGAAGGTCGGAAAGAAAGACAACAAAAAAGTATAGATTGTTGTTCAGTTTGATTCATTTAGTTTTGTCAGAGCTACTATGTCAGACAGCACTCTCAAATATGATCACAATTAGACCTGTCTAACTATTTTTGAGGGACGATATATTGTCTAAGCTATAATCGCGATAAACGATATTATTGTCATTTAAATATCATGGGGGGTGGGATTAGAGAGTGGGCGCTACACTTCTGTAAATTATACCTTTTAATTCCATATAAGTGGCGCTGCTCACTTCTGGAGTCTCCACTCAGGGCGTTTACAGTTAGGAATGGAGACAACTACTCACTTAGCCAATGTTACATGAATAGCCTCTTAGCTGCTAATGTGAAGTGTGGCAATAATGAGGTAGAAAGAAACGATCGAGGTCATGCCCATGTATCATAGGATAAGCTGATGTACAGATATGATGATGTGACACGCCTAGCCACAATAATTCTGCAGTCTTACTACTTGTTTACCATTTTGTATAACGCTGACATCAGACGCCGCCCTCTATAGTTATGTGCAGTCATATATTACATTCCAGCCGAGCATTTTCTAAGACATATGATACGTTTTAAAATTGATTTCCTACTTTCCAAGCAGCAGCGGCAGGTTTCTCTTCATTCCAGTGAAATATGGAAATGAACTCGCTTCAGCTTTGTAATCCATCATAGACAAAACACAATAGTCACACTACATTACAATGAGCTTCATGTCCAGTTTTGATTGAATTGGCATGCAGTTGCAGTTTCATCTCATATCTAAACATTGATTTGAAGACTTCCACTTTCTTGTTTTTCAAATATCACTTGAGGATTGAGCACTAGGCATGTGTTATATTATCTCATCCTGTCAAAGCACATATTCATACATATGGAATTAATCTCCACTGTATATGTAAATCTACTTATTTCTAATATTCAACTTTGTTTTGGTGCCTGTACCATCATCACAGTGTCTGCTGATGTGCTTCGTGTTGCAGAAAATGTGCTTTCACTGCACAGCAGCTCGCCACATCCCCGAGGCGTCCCTCGTCTAATATGGTGCCATAGGTTCCTTTTTCTCTGCAACAGCTGTGTTGCTGTTGGTGTTTGCGGAGGAGTTGAAATCCACTCTTTGCCATCATCAGGAGCATAATGATTTGTTGCTATTCTTGTCCTCAAGTTAAAGATATTGATCTCTCAGTCATGCATTATCAATCAAAAAGATTAGTGCAAAGTTTCAGTGCTAGATAAGTGAAAGCAAGGTATCTGTGCAGGATTTGTCAGGTGTAAGCCATCCAGTCAGGTATTGTTGGCAGTCACTAAAGCTGTAGTTGACTTTATAAATCAATGTCAGTTCATGTGTTCCCAGCTAAAGATTTCAGCTACCAATCTTGTCTTTTATCAATTTTGCTTTTCTGAATCTGTGTCCTCTTTTTTTTTTTTTTTCAGCTACTGGAAGGCAGCTTCACGTCCCAGGTCAGCCACGAAGTGGATGGGCTTATCTTCCAGCCATGCGGGGTAAGCCTCCATTTATGTATGACAATCTGTCTTTTTTTTCTTTCTTTTCAAAGCTGCAGTCTTGTTGCCACAGGTTGATTGTCAGGCATAGCTTTTTCTACCACTGAGCTGCTGTAAAAGAACCGGACAGCTTGTCGCAACACCCGTCATTACTCATTCTCCATATCAGTCTTTCCCTCTGTTATTGTAAAGGAAACCACACTCCTACATGGATTCACATAAACACAGGGCTCCCTGTAAGACACTGGGCAGTAAAACACACACGGCAGACACATGGTCACATGGTGCTTTGTGTTACGACGGAAACGGCCTTGGTTGGAATACTGATTTACTTTCTGTTTGCGCAGCAGAATATCACTTTTATCTGTGACAGTAATACTGTTCCTCCCTTTCTTCTCCTGTGATGGACTCAAGAACCCTCATTCCACTGTAATAAATGAAATATCCTATCGCACATAACATTAATGTAGGAATACAACAGGCTGGCTATCTGCATGTAGCACAGATGGGGAAAAAGCTGCAAGAACCTAAAGAGCCTGCTGACTCCTGAGGAAGATATCTGTTATTTGCATATTACTCTCTGCTTTAGTATTTGCTTTTACGTTTTTGCTTTCAATATATGCTATGCAGGATTTTTTGGTTGGTCTTTGTAAACATAGCAGCATTCAATTCAAATTGTCCCGTCCTCTCTGGTTCAACTAGCAAGAGAAAGAAAGGAAGAAAGCAGTGTTGATCGAAAGAACTAGTGAGTGAATGAAGAGAGCAGGCAGGACTGGTGAGAACAAAGCCATGAATCAGAAAAATAAAACATTATTCTAAATCACAAATAAACACTCCGACACCTCCGCACAACCCCGTGGGAAGAGAAAGTAAACACACGCTTGCAACTCTTTCTACATTCATCATTCTTAATGTGAATATTTGTTGACAGCAGTTTTTCCTCCTTGCTGATGGTTGTCATTTCTCTCTGCCATGGGGGAAGTATTTAATTCTTCTGTAGACTACAGCCTCTGATCTCAACATTTGGCACACCATTGAAGTGGGCAGGAATTTACTAATGGCAAAATGTTTTTGGCTGGACTGAATCCAGGACATTTGCATTATGAATAACTGGACACTACTCGCTTATGTGGATAATGGGTGTTAATATTTTATTGCTGGACATCTGTTTCTCTCTTGATTTGACCCTGGAAATGTCAAACATGTTTAGGTGAACAATCAACAGGCATGGTGCACTGAGAGTATGTTACTCCTCTGGCCATAGCTCAGTCAGAGATGTGAAATCAGGTATTTTGGCACCTGCTTTGACTTTTCTGAGTCACAGTTATTGGTGGTAACAGAAAATGTGGTTTGAAATACAGCAAATATTTTTTTGAGCTGCAGCTCTTATCAGAGACACGACAGAGCAACTGGTGTATGTGTTTACAGTGTAACTAAACACACAATGCTGTTTTAATAAAAACGTCATTCAAAAATAATCACACCCGCGATTCTTAGTTTCTACACAAGAGCAGTTATTGTAGCGTCTGTTGTCCCACTAAATATTACTAGTATACTTTACAAATTAGAGTTATAGTAGAATTTTTGTTCTCTGAAGAGAACAAAAAGTTTCTCTGAAGAATCATAGACGACAGAATGATTAATCTTTCTCTTTTACTCATGCCAGCACAGAGAATGAACAACAGTTTCAGCTTTTATACTGTAACTCCTAGTGGAAATTTGAATAATAGAGGGCAATAATCTAATAAAGTAACAAAGTCATGAAGTAATAAATTACAGAAACTAACCAAGGAATACTTATGACCTTTGCTAACCCCCTACTAGAACAAAAACTGAAAAGTCTTGTCTGATTTAACAAAATGCCTGAGGCTTAGGTGTTTACAAAAGTTAAGACACACACATGACACAAAAAATTTGTCAGTTGAACTTAAAATGTAACAAAATAAAAACATTCCAATTCCAATTCATAATCAAAATCAAAACACTCAATATTTATCACAGTTTTGAAGTCTGAAGTTGAATCACATCGCAGAATCTTCAACCTATGTTCTTTGGGCACAGTAGAAAGTCACCACCATGGAGAGGTTACCAGAATTTACAATGCATTGGTGCCATGGATTCCATCTCATGTAGACAAATGCTAGCAGGATTTGAAGCTTACATAGTCACAGACACATTACCAGGTGATAGGTATAATGTTCTTCATTCTTCATCCGACACAGTACAGTCTTCAGCCCAATGACCCACTTCATGACACCTACAGCCGACATCAGTCTTCTCTGTTGTCATGAAGGATGCTCCTACCTCTGTCAACTGCAGCCTAGTAGGCCAGCTGAAGCTTCTGAGGCTAAGCTGTTGCTTCAGACCTCTTCATTTGTTGGCCTCTTTCCTCCTGAACCTCCTTAAGGATCACCTTACAGTCCTGCTGCAGTTCCAGCTCCCACCTGTAGAGGATGTCTTCCTGCTGGGCATCTTTCACTTTATAAACACTGCTCTCAGTTGTTTTAGGGCGGTTGCGAACCATCTGACCTGTGTGATAAACTTTTTGACCAGTGGTATTCCACCCCCAACACATTCCATATACTCATTATCCCAGTTAGACGGCCCCATAGGGTTGGGAGGTGTTAAGTTATTTCAACAATGCTATCTGAGATCTTTCAAATCAGTTAATCTTTCTCCCCCCAGGATTAAACTCTGCTACATGATCACATTAGCCCTGTTTTCACTGCAGGAACATGGGGGTGAATCATATCGTACCCCATGTATCTAGAACTGTATTGGATTGTCTTATATTGGAGAGATGCACACCCCTACTTAGATCAATACTATGAGATAAATATTTATGGGACTTAAATAGTGATTTAGAAAGGACACGAACCAAACACAAGCTGACTCACTGATTTCCCATATTGATTATGTGGGTAGGTGATCCACATTTAAATGTTTTATGCCGAAATCACACTTATAGAAATTAAATATGTACTTCTAAACTTTTTAAAATTCAGGGAAACATGGGACACATGAATTAAGCACTGCCCCAGTTAGTAAAATCCTGGCATAAATGTCACTGGTGGTCATAATATTGGGTCAACATTGATGGGTGTAGTAATTATGTGCGTTCTGTGGGAAATGACAGTGCCAGGTGGAAACTTAACAATTAAGAAAATGTGCAGTTGTGTTTCAAAGCAAAAGAGAAGCTGGGATTTAGAGTTGATACCTGAACTAATTAAAGCTCATAGTTGGTGTGTTTCTGCCTCCTTTTGCTCCTCTCTGTGCTTTGTAAAGTAATTACCAGAGAGTATAGCTGTGACTGCAGCCATCAGGTAGCAACATTGCTCAGGAGAGCTGACAATGAAATCTGGCAGAGGCAGGTATACACATCTGTCTTTTCAACATGAGTGGAAACTATCTGCCTCTCCGACACTGGTTAATTGAAGCGTCACAGTCCTGATCAATACCGCCTAAGAAGTACTTTATTTTGGAGGTGTTAGACATTTATTATGTTTCCCCCTTTTTTTCTTTACACCCATGATTAGTTGTCAAAATTAGATTTTGCCGACAAAAAGGGGGTTCTTTTTTCAGGGAAGGATGCTAATGAGATTTAATGTTTATTTCTAATGTATATAAGGAAAGAGAAATAATTAAAGTAAAAATAGGATTTGATCATGGGATTCATTTTTAGCTGAAAATTATGCTACAGAGGCTTAGAGATGAAAAAGAGAATATTTTTAGGAGACCGTATTGAATTTCCAAATCATACACAATCCCAACCAGAAAATGGTTTTGAATTCAAAAGGTGACCTAGTACGGCTGCTTCTGATGCAGCCAGTCATTGATTTAGGGTCATATTGTCCCCCTGTAGCCTCGGTGCATTTGATGGATCAAAATGTCAGGTATATCTGGGCCACAGAAAGGTGTTGAAAGCACTGCTGCTGTCTGGATGTTAGGATGTTTGTGCATTTATCGAGCCAGCTGAGGAAATTGCAGTTACATCATCCACATCCCAGTCATGGATTAGGAATACACTGACATGCAGGGACGGTGATTTGTTTCGGCAGGTGCTTTTACAGTTTTCAAATGATCTCTGTTAAACAAGGTGGAATAGAATCAGCTGGGGCAAATGTGCAAATGCCCTGTCAATAAGAAAACGGATTGCACAGACAGGTTATCACTCAGGCAAATCCATTTCTTTGACAGGTGCCTTTTTTCATCCCTTTTTATATGATTTTCGCTTTTGAGTTGGATAGAAAGTCCTTTCACAGCACCAAAAGGCTGAGTTAGATATACAGTTTATTTTAGAAATGACCATCATGGAGACTGTTCCCTGTGTCCCGTTAAAGCTGCTGTGTTCCATCTTATTTGTCAATTTGTGTTCAAATCACTGTTCATTTGGATGTTATTTTTTTCATGTTTTATAAGTCTGACAAAAGGAAGTATCTCCATTCTCCTGAAGGTCAGCAGCTGGTGTTGCATCCACAGCCGACAAACAAATTGGTCTCATCAGAAAAGATGGCAATGTGACTAAATGGTGATGCAAATAGCCATCTGATGTGAAATTAGACATGAAAATGTAATATACCACATCTGGCCTTACTATTGTATCACACAGTCTACATTAAACAATTAGACAGCTTGTTTATCTTTGTTTAGCTCTATAAATCTGTACAGTGACATGAAAGATGCAAATAAAACACATGGATTCTTTTTTTTTAAGATGAATTTACAGCACTGATTTAGACTGGAACCAATTCATTTGCATGCATCCAACCACGCTCCACTAACGAGAGCAGCAAGCGTGACAGCGGCCTGGCTATCATCACAACAGGCCCCTCATCCACTTAAATCCAGCAGCACAGACTAAGTTTAAAGGGTCTAGCAGCCCTTAACAACTGCAGTGCTGCTGATGGCAGGGTGACAGGCGTAAAACAAACAACATAACACACTGGAGTGATTTGTGGTCTGCTTGAGAGTCTGTGCTGATATTTCTTCATCAAGATGTCTGTCACTGCATCACAGTTCTTAGGCTGTATTCACATATTCGTCAGTGTCTGTGGAGCACAGAGCAGAGCTGTTCCGACCCTTTTTGTGAGCCATTGGCTAAAGGCTACTGATCGTTATGCGAATTAAAGATGAAGCGCAGATTAAGTGTCTAAACAACAAATCATGATTGAGACCATCCTGAAGGGCAGAAAGTCTTTGCAGTGATCTAACTCACATCAGATTATGAAACTTATGTTAACTTTTTGTAAATAAAAAAATAACTTTGCTCCCGCCCGCACACTCCCCCCCCACCCCCCCAAAGAATCCCACCAGGACCTATTTTTTTCCCCCCGCAAAGATGTAAACACAGCTTTTGCCCTCAGTTTCTCCATTTCTGAGACCCTCTGGGAAAGATGACATGAGGGGAGCAGCCTCCTTACAAGTCCTCTTCTATTTTATTTATGTCATTGTAGTTTTCAAAGATGGGAGAACTCCCGAGTCTGAGTTGTAGCATCCTGATTTCATCCACATCCTGTCATGATGGATTGCATTGAGGCTGGGTAGCAAAACACTTGCTTGTAAAGTTACACAACCAGTCAAAAAGCAAAACCCAACCTAATATAATAAGACACAGTTTAATGTAATAGATTTTATTATATATTTACAGGTAATAATAAAAATGTTTTTGCGGTCACCTTTGTTTCAAGTGTCTGTAGCAAACACCAAAAACCAATCAGCAGTAATGAGCGTTGCATTGCTTATCCTGTGCATGAAGAAATGCATGAGGCTTCGTGCGGTTCACTGAATTAATTTGCTTTTTAAAATGCATTTACTTTTTTGACCTTTAGCTCGTGCAATTGGATTATTGATTGACACGGTGGCTCCTGTTTGAAATCTCCCCGATACACCAACCTATTCAAATAAGCCTCTGTTTTTGAATAATACTGTGCAGTGGAGGCTAACATGTTGAGTTGTAGAGGAGCTCTTAATGCCATCCCTAAGAGTGAAGGCTTCATATTCTCTATGTGGAAACACATCCTCCTTACAGGCATTGGGCTGTTCCATTGTGTTTCTGTCTTATACAAAACTAATTAAATTACCAGATTCATTTACCCAGATTCATTAAGTATTAAAAAAAACTGGCCTTGATGTTTTATGGTCATGCTCATGTTAGCAATGTGTATATCATCCCTGATAATTAATTTATCATCCATATGTGACCTTTACTCATTACATACAGTTTTATCCTCTGCTCCATTCATTTCCTACAGTGAGATCATTTTTGATGCATTTGAAGCTAGTGCTAACACTCATCACTTCCTGCATGTGCTTCACAAGGAATCCATTTTTAATATGACATCAGTAGAAAAACTTGACTGCAAAATCTGAAGTGCTGACAGTGCCGTTCACAGTTCGCTCATGGCAGAAACAATTTAGTCAGTATAAAGTTTCTAAAATTAGATTTTTTCCACTTTTTGTCTGTGAGCTGTTCTGAAGGATTGCATGGACCAAACCAGTTTTGGTGCCTGCTTAATTAAGCTAATTAAGAAGAGTGGCTATGAGAATAAAGACTGACATTTCATTTTATTATTCAAGAAACACTTCTGAGGAGCTGTATAGTATATATAACAGTTTAGCAGGTCAGTTTTGGTTTGGGATATCCTGAATGTAAAACTCAGAATAAATTTTAGTGTATGACTGCAGTGTGAAATTCTCTTCAATTCAAAACAGAAGATGTAGGATTTGGCTTCTGCACATGATGTCTGAATTTTGCTTAGCTTCATCCTCAAGATAATTACTTAATAAGATTTCAGCTGTCACTTATTTAAGGCTTATTCACAGAAGTTTACAGCAAATGCAACAATAGGATGAGCTTGAAGTCACACAGACAAGAACACTACCAGCAATCAATAATACTTGGAGAGGGAAATAACACTGCAACACACTGCAATCATTTTCTAAAGTCATTGATTTTTGTTGATCTCTGCACCACCCAGTGCACTGTTAATCTTTTCTTGAGTGAATGGGATTAGGGTGGTCTCCAGGTTAATCTCAGCAGAGTAGTTCTGCTGTGAATATCCATTAATATTAGCATAAAGGTTGTCGCTGCAGTAGCCTGCAGTCACTGGGAGTGTTATCTCAGCCAACACACAGTGTCTTTGGAATATCTTTTCTTTGTTGGAAAGATTTTGAATTTATAACTGAGCCGTTGCTACAAAAGGCAGAGAACACTCCAGGTGCTGATCTCTGTACAAAGACTACAAAGGAGAAATTTGCTTTCTACAGTTTAAAATATATATTTATCTCATATCATTTCAAGTCAACATCCAAGTCAGTACAGAAGGTGTGTTTCAGTTCTCAAGTCATGATGTCAAACCTTTATCTGAGACAGGCATGTGAGTTCAGGATATTATGATTTTGAACAGCATCTGTATAATCATTTGCTGCCCTTCAGAGTATTTATGCGTCATGTCTGTAGAGCACTTATTTTAAGATTTAATTCTTAATTTTACCCTTCACCCCCATCCCTGTATATTCTTGGACAAATATTTCTTACCACAGCTCCATTTTACACATTCACACTCAAAACACGCACACACACTGTGTCAATGTGATTCTCAAAGAAACGGACCAGGGTGTCTGAGCTGTAACGAAGGGGAGCTTTTCTCTGGGGAGCAGATTTATTGGACTTGTCCAGCCTTTTGTCTGTAATCCTCTGCACACTTAAACAATAAGTCTGCCTTGCAGCAAAAAAGCTGTTATTGAAATGAGAAACATGTTAATCAAACGACTTATTTTAAAAGCTCACCCTCCAACAAGCTTCTTGTTCTTCAATCGAACGACGATGTCTGCATTTATTAAGCATGTGTTCATTATGTAAGGCTTCTAATATAATTGTCATTCTCACCACATCTGTGATTATGATGGTATGTGTTCAATTCTAGACAATCAGCCTTTTGATATCAAGCATCCACTGAAATATTGATGAATAATAATCAGTTGAAAGCTTAATATGTTGATGTAATAGCCACAATATATTTCTTATTCATTTCCCACAAAAGTAATATTTCAGACAGTAGTGAGAGGGAGATGCAATATTTATATCCATGTAGTGGAGTCTGCACTTAGAAAGAAGCTTTCATAGACACCCCAGCTACAAAGCTGTATATTGTTTGAATATTAGGATCAAAGATGAAGCATTACAGTATATTGAAGACATCCATCATGGATGCAGTCATAGATTTGATTCTTAATCATAGTTTTAAATGAACTACATGTAATACATGAATGCAATCTGCTTTTCTTTGATAACTGTTGTTTTTGAGGTCAGTACTTCAATTTAGGGCTGCAGCTAACAGTTATATTCATTATCTATTAATTTGCCAATTATTTTCCTCAATCAATTAATAGTTTGGCCGATAACAGCAGAAAACAATGACTATCAAAATATCCTTGAGCACAAAGTCATCTAGTGTTTTCTTATCACAAACAGTCCAAAACCCCAAAATATTTAATTTACTATGATGTGAGACCACAAAAAACTGCAAATCCTGAATTTTAGAACCTGGATCCATCAGATGATTTGCATTTTTACTTGAAATGAAAAATGTATCTGTTATCAAAATAGTTGCAGAGCTGTTTTCTTATCTATCAATCAGCTAACTCAATGAGTTGTTATGTTTTCATTGCTCAGGAAATGAAAATATTGTATTAAAAGTAACATGCATCAATGATAATAATAAGAAGAAGTGTGTGTTATACATAATATGAAGATACTGCAGCAGTGTTTCCACATCTTACATTTCTTTTCGTCACCTTTGTTTTTCCTCCCTGTTTTCCGAGGCAAAGTGGAACTGATATGGGCCGATTTCTTCCTGTGGAAATGTGGGCGGCACTAGATCAAATACAACCTCGCTATTTCAGGACTTTAAAAGGGTAACAAATCTCTGATCTGCAGCCGTTCAATAGCTTATCACATTTTCTGTTTGCTCTTCTCTCCCTGGATTATAATGTGTAGTCTCCTGTCCCCGCAGGATATTTATCTCTGTGTATTGACATTAGGGAAGGGCGACGGTTCCGTCCTACCAATCACAACAACTTTACTGTAACCGCTGCTAGTTGTAACTTCATCACAATAGCACCGGTAAAGCTGTCAGACGTGGTAAAGAATGATGTATGGTTGTTTTGATAAACCACAGCTTGTCATTTCATTCCTGAGGTTTTCTTGAGGAGACATCATGAGACGGCTATATTTTCTGTGTTGTGGTTTTCTTGCTATATTTTTTCTGGCTCTTTATGAAAATGCTGTTGAAAGTTGGAAAATTGTATGTGTCATTTTTGTTGACTATTTTCAGTTTTTATCTTGGTCACCAAAAAGGTTAAGTTGGAAGTAGAAATGGGGGGAAACTGCATTTATCAGGCGAGCAGTGCTTACCCATGCAGTTATCGTGCTGGCTCTGCCTGTAGGCACAACGCTCTGGTGTTTGTGAAAGCTGGCACAATTCATATGAGGACATTGTATTCAGACCTCTTGAACACGAGATAAGGAGACAGAGGTCAGGAAACTGAAGACACAATAAAAGTTAGGAGCAACAAATGATTCTCTACAGTAAAACAGAGGGATACAAATAGAGTATGGAGGCTTATATGAGGAAATGGAGAAAAGCTTTGTAGTGGAATAGAGAACATGACTGCTGCTCTTGAAGTGGACAAAATCAAAGGCAAGCTATATTCACAGTGGATGTACGTTGCTATTGTAGAGCACATGTCTTTGTTTTATTCTACTTGCTTCCTTGTTTGTTTCCTGCTCTTCTAAATGTGTAATCTGGATGCCGGCATGTTTTTGAAGGAGAGCAGGAGACAGGTTGTGATTGGTAAGAGAGTACCACAAACCAGCAGGCCAATCATCAACAAGGAGCCACACACAGTTGGTGTAGACATCAGACATCAGTGTTTCACATTTTAGGGATTCAGTTAACTGGGTCTGCACTCCAGTTGCAACTATGTATTTGAGAAAGTTTACGACTACCAGTTTCCAAAACAGCATGAGAACCATGCAGTGAACCAAAGCAGGCTTAATGCTGTCCATGTCCTTGGTCAAAAGAGATGATGTCATTTCTTGTATGCATTTCTTATAAATAATAATGTAAATTACATGTAGAGCAGCAACTGACAATTATTTTCACTATCCATTATGACTATTATTTTCTCAATGAATCATTTATTCTATGAAATGTTAAACCGTGGAAAAAATTAACTTTGAAGGATCAATGGTGATGTCTTCCATCAATTTGTCATTATGTGACAAGGAAAGACAAACCTTCACATTTAAGAGGTTAGAACCATCACATTTTTTTTTTGGCATTTTTGCTTTAAAATGAGTAAAATAGTTCATGAACGAAACTCAACAGTTGCTGATTCATTTTCTGATTAATTGGTAAATCTTTGCAGCTCTAATTACATGATTGTGAGAGGAGATGTGGTCTAGAGCGGTGTCTGCATTTTGTGTGTATAGTAGAGGTCACAATCACTCTTTATAATTGGTAGATGTGTCCATACATGTGAAATGATTAGGTCAGTTTAACAAGTTTGGGCAATTTTGCTGGACATTACAACCCTGAGTGGAGAGACTACCTGCCTCCACATTACTAGAAAAACAGGTTTGTAAAGAGATTAGAAATGTTATATGGAGTAAACACATTTTAAATATATCATAATTACAGTCATTTCTTATCATGAATTGCTTCTTGAAGTTTGTCTTTGCAGATTAACATTTAGAAGAGCAGACTTCATTTAGCATTAATTTACATCTCCCTCAGTCTGACTGTTGCAGCCTCTGAATCTCTAACTTGAAACAGGAGGAAATTTATATTCAGTGGAACATCATTACATGAAAATGAGTTTGATAGATGAGAGATGTGTTCCTGCATGCAAGGTCGGATTTGAAGGTCTGGTTTTGTTTTTTTTCACTGCAATATAAAGCTCCTGCTTTTTTTATGTGCAGTCACTTATTGACGAGACTAACAATGGTAATGAAAGTGCGAACGCAACCGGCAGCACTTTTTCATTTATGAACAAATTTGAAGGTCGCCTATTTATTTAATCTGAAGTCTGATTGGCTTTTGCACAGGGTTGTTGCTATGGCTCTGCTGGCTGGGAGTCATTTAAAGAAAATTTCACTGTCATTGAAAATGTAGCATACGTGCTTTTAGCATGCAGAGCATGTAGCAAGCAGTGAAAACAACAGATCCACAGGGGGAAGTAGATTTTCAAGGGCGGACTATTGATATATGAGCAGAGGTATGCATGTACTGTTGTTTCACTGCAGAGAAATACACATAAACCATGCAGACCTCTACCATATATATTTTACCTCCTCAGAACCCCCCCCCCCACCACCACCACCACCACCCTCCTTTCTTTTCATCAAATTTCTGAAGTACTCTACAAAACTTCATCACTATGTACTTCATTTTTTATTAGCGTTACATAAGTAGAATAAGGGATTTCACAAAAGATTACGTTGTTGCCTGTGCAGAGTACCATAACTAACGACTCTGGAAGAATTTTCTTTTCCACGCCCACGTTCTCAGAAGAAAAGATGTACTCAGAAGAGGTTCTTCAGAGGAGACGGGCCCTCTTTTCCTCCTCTCCAGCTTAACTGCGGTGAATAGACGGTGGAGTGTGCTGCTTTTGAAGGCCACCTCCCACACTGAGAGCTCCACAGCGGACAAAGCAGAAGGACACACACCACACTCCCATCACCTTCACTTTAGACCAGAAACATTAAAAGTCACTCCACCCCTACTTCAACCAATTTATTAAGTTACAATTCATCACAGTGCCCACACAGCACATTAAATAAAGTTATTGACAGCGGCTGAGCATGTGGTTATTACCGTTGTCAGTCTCACTTATGTTCTCATATTCTCATTTACTTTTAGTGGTTTCCCACCGTGCAGAGAGTTTCTGTTTTTATTTGCACAGTTTTTGAGGAATGGGTCTGAGATTAAATTTTGTTCGTGGAGCTTTCAGCATTGATTGAATTCTAAAGGGAAAATAATTTAATTTTAACAAATAAGTGACAACAGCTCACTTTCAAAACACATAACATGCTGTCAACAGTTGTCATAGAGATTTTTTTCTGGAGTAAAAATTAGAAAGCCTATTAAGGTGGTGGCTTTAATGTTGTGTTAATAAGCGGCAATCAAAATGAAAGTTTGGACAGAAAAGAAACACCTTAAGTAGTATTTATTTAAAGTGTAACACTCTAAAAGTCAGCTAATTGGCTTAATGAAGGCTACGTGGGTGCAGTGTGATAATTCTGATGGATTGTGGCTTGGCAACATAAGCAGTAAATAATCCTTTAACTGTTATCACATCTTGACTCAAATTAGAAACTGTGGACAATAATTAGTTTAATTAATGGTTTGTCATTTTTCAAGCAAACATATTTTTCATTTGATGACTCCAGCTGCTCAAATGTGAGACTTTCCTGTGTGGGTATGAGACTGTTGGTCAGGAAAAAAAAGACATTTAAAGACATCACTGTGGACATGTGATATGTGTTTTTTCACAGTTTTCTGATGTTTCTATTGGCCAAACAATTAATCTCAATCAGTCACAATCAGCTAATAGGGATGAACCAATCCTTCTTCAGTCCTGATACCTGTGATTTTTGGGTATTAGCCAATACCGAGTACCGATCCGATACCGACTAGGATCAGTTTGTTATGTGTAAGGCTAAATGGGCTTTAATATTGCTTTCTTAACTTTGTTAAACAGAACATAGATATAAATTTACTAAATTGTTATCTCTATTAATCATGGTATCTGATACTAGATTGGCCCGTTGTCACTGATGACAAACAAGGTGTAAAACTGTCACAGGTTATAAAAATAACAATAAAGGCGAGAATAAGACAAAAGATCCACACACTACTTGTAGTAGTACCCAGCAATTTCTTTTTCTTAGTTAAACATGTTATTAGAATCGCTGGGGGCCTCTAGTAATGATGTGTGGATATGTTGTCTGATTCTCGCCTGTTGTCAAGATCTCTGTCAATTAATCAAGAAAATAATCAGTAGATTAATTAACAATGAAAATTATTGTTAGTTGCAGCCTGAATTCAAATATTGCTAAATCCTGATTGGTGCACAGACATACATGATATCACTTTTTTTTCCAAGTGAGCCCCACCCACTACATGTTAAATAACCAAACTGTTGTATCTTTAGATTATTGATTGAAAAGAAGTTGGTTTTCAGCATCTTTAACAACCTGATTTGTTAATTTGCTTCATGAGGCGCACACTAGCTTTTATATTGGCACTGGGGGTTTGCTGCAGAATGGTTTAGACTAGACTGAACATGTCCACACGGCAGTTGGAAGAACTGGGCTCCAAAACTCTCATGCAGTTTCACCCTAACAGCTTGCCGAACTCAGGCCTTGAGTTTGTGGAGGAGTAGGGTATATTTTTTGAAAAGCAACACTATGTTTCTGTCTGCTTATGATGATTTAAAGTTGTTGTTTTTTTTTGTCCTGCCATAAGGGCATACGTGGGCGGAGCCAGGAACTCCTCATTCAGTCATGTGCTGTCACAGCGCAGGTCCTCCTGAGGAATCCTGTCTGTTTTCCCCACACACACTCCTGTTACCGAGCAACCTGACAGTGACAGAATCTGGTCATCTGTTCCCGCCTCCACCCGTCATGCCTTTACATTTCTCATGTTCCAGTGCATTTGTTTCATGTCCTCCTAAATGTCAGGCACGCATAAATAATAAAAGTGATGGGAGGGAAGCGTGTTGTTGTGGTGTGTGTCACATGTTGCTGCACAGTAAAACACAATAGTGATGTGAAAATAATGCTATGTTGAATCATTGTGCATAATTTGTCAGCCTGTAATTGTATTTACATATCTATTCTTGTGCTCCTGCCATGCAATTTTTCACTCATAATAAAATGTATTTTGCATGAGGAGCACTTGAAGAAATTCTTTAATCACGTCTCTTTTTATGCCAGGGACTTATTTGCATTTTTTGACGACGTTGGAGCCAAAGAGACTAATTTTTAACCTAAGAACGCGTCCATCATTTCCACATCTTGCAGCTCCAGATCGTTAGTGTATCGTAATGGAGAGTAATTTGTATGAAGGTTTTCACCTCATTAACAGTGACTGTTGCTTAAAAAACGCTGCTCGGCTCACAAATTACCCAGCCATTAAGTCTGCAGATTTTTTATTGGTTGACATAATGACACACGGAACCACAGTGTCAGCCTTGTTCCACAAAAGCAGTTCTCATCTGTGTTTATCCTAACAAAATCTTCCGCATTGTAATTCTTTTTCTTTTTTTTTTTTTTTTTGTGTCCCTGCAGAGATACAAGGCTGGGAGATGTGATGAAATCCTCAAGTGGAAGCCTCCCAATCTCAACTCTGTGGACTTTCGCCTCAAGATCACCAAAGTTGGAGGAGAAGGGTAAGTCACTGTTGCCAGGGAAACGCTCTGCCTGATGATTCTAATAGCACCTATCATTTTGTGACACACTTGAGTACTCGGTGTGTTGCTTTGTGTGCCTGTCTAAAAAGTCTACTTCCAATCAAACAGCAATGCAATGAATTCCTTTTGGCATTAATATTTCTTTTCTTTTTCATCTCATCTTTTTTCTAACATTTCCTTTTTTTTTTTCTTTTTGCCTTTGGGGTTTAATTCCAGCAGCATTGACACAATGTGCAAAAAAGATCATTTCTTTCACCATCATTGCCTACATGCATCTTGTCTCTTTATCCCAGGAAGTATTTATTTGTTTTATGTGTCTATATGTGCAAAGAAAAACATTGCTGCCCTTCCCTTTTTCCTCTCATTTTAGGTTTTTTATCCTCTGCAACATAAATTATTCAGATCCACCGGTGCTCATCCTCGCTCATCCTTATCCTGGTAAACATTAGAACTCTGCACACAAACAATTCTATACAGTGAAAGACAAGTGAGTCCTTGCATATAATAAGGGGCTTTGAACGTGTATATATTTCTAATTCGCAATAATAAGCAAGTTGTAGAATGTGTGGTTTAAAAGGCTGATGCATGAAAAGAAAAACAATTTGCATCAGCCACTGTTAAAATGTTAGCAACGTGACTCCAAGGATGGATAGATTATATTTATATTTTCTATAGGTGCCCACAGGGTGAACCCTAAGTGGTCTCCTTATTTTTAATCTAGCGCCATCAGCAGGTTGAAGTGAAATATCTCAACATCTACAAGATGGCCTTGTGTAAAATTTGGCACACGTATTTATGGTTCCCAGATGATGTATCCTCAAGACACTGATGTTCTCTCTTGCGTCATCATGAGAATCACACTTTGTTTTCCTATCAGGTCTTTTCATATTTTTTCCAATACTTTGGTTTATGAAGAAATACCTGCAAAACTGTGTTACTGTGCTTTAGACTGGTTTGTTTTGGACCAAAAACACTAAAAAACCTGGGGCTGGATCAATGGAGGTATGAAATAAGTAGATATCCAGAAAGTCAATTTTAATGTATTTAAGGCTTATAAAACACCAAAGCACCATACACCAGTTTGTGACTCTCACACGTAAGACTTTACAGCTCCAGAAGGTTATCACAGTTGCAGCTATTTTTCCATTCTCACAACAATCGTAAACAGCAGAAATACAGCATTTACATTACAAAGTAATCCACAAGGACCATGTGTGTCCATGTGTATGATTGGCCAATCTAGCGCCTTGCCGGTTGAAAAGTTTGAAAAGTTGAACCACATTCAACCTTTTTTGCCGAAGGGCCCCCCTGTGTCTGCACCCCGACTGCGTCAATACACTCCCCCCATTCAAATAAGAGGACTGCGTTTTTTTCACGCAGAGCTAATGTCAGACTGAAAGCCACATAAGTACACTCTCACAGAACTGCTAGTGCGGCTCTAGAAGGTTATTTTTCTGTCAGCACAATGCACACCTCTTCACTGTACTGTGTGCTTTTGTGCAGCATAGTATGTAAGTATTGTCTGCATCAAGTATCAATACTTAAGTACTGTTTTTAAAACGGTAAAAAAAAAAAAACAGATCTACAATCAGATTTTCAACCCAAGGCTGCACAGATGAAACAATGGAGAAGAATATAAACCTCTTCAACAACGAACAGTGATGCTAGCTAGCTCTGGCAAGTCAAGACTGTTTTTTAAAAAGGGGGAAAATGCTGTTTTGTGTGCCTTTTTTAAAATAATGTTTAGTAAAATTGTTTTAAAGTTTAAAATTCAGGTATGGTGACAACCTTAGTCTGAGTGCGAGGAAACAGACACACACCAGTCAAGCCTTTCTGGTGATGCAGCCTTTTCTTCTACGAGCCAGGTGACCTCAGTGACTATCCCTAGCTTTGTAGAATGAGCCCGCCAACATTCAGCAAGAACAGACAGAAAGGATAACAGTAGGGCATAGTCACCCTTTGTACTCCAAAGCTAGGAACCAGCAGGAAGGCTAGTCTGCTTCTTGACTCTTCCCTGCATGTGGGTGAACAAAGACCATCATTGTTATCATTTGAGAATGCTCTGATATTTGCCCAAAAGACTGAATTTGATGGCAGGAGAGCACTCGTCAGACCTCACTCTGTCTTGGTGTAGGTTTTCAAATCCTTATTCGCTGTCTGAGAAAGAGAGAGAGAGATGGACAGACATGCAAGGAGGTAACAACTGTTAATTCATCAGCCCACGCAATCAATCCATGAGCACGTCTTTGTGTATCACACAGGCGTACAACCTTCTCTGAAAGCAAGCAGACTTTGTGATCATTATGTGATGGGAAGAGTAGGGAGGTGGAAAAGAACGAGATGGAAAGATGAAGCAGTTCCAGGAAGCATGCCAATGCCCCTCCCAAGCGCAGAATTGAACAGTTTTTGCATATTGTATAGATTGCTTGAATGGTGGATAATTTGAGCCAGCATTCTGTCCGAGGAGGCGATGACTAATGGTTACATCATCGTACATAATGTGTGTAGTGAGTTTGAAGTCCCAGAAATGGAGAAAGGTGTAGCGTCTAACTGGCAGGATTTGGCTTTCTTGAAATTGGCATCCAGTCGTCTTCTTAATGGTTTTTGTTCAACATGGACTCAAGTGTCATTACAGCATCCCAGTCCATATTTCTGTGTAGAGCATTCACAGTTAATCACATGCTCATTCTGCTTCATTGCTGCTTATGTGAAAGCATCCAAGTGAACTAAATAAGAATATATGAGCAATGCTTTGGGGGTTTCATACATCATTGTGTTGCTGTGAGAATAAATCTCTCAGAGCAACTTGTTTCACCCACAGAGCGAAAAATACAAACCATTATAAAGACTCTGCGTGGTTTCAGGGAGTTAAATGTTCAGATACAACATTTCTGCAGTTTCAGTTGTAAGACCCAAACACATGACAAGTACATATTTTACAAGCTGCACAGAAGGATTTGGGTGAGTCTTGTAGTCTAATTCAGACAGCAAGTGGTTCTGTTCAGTGAAGAGGAGGCTTTTCATCCTTCAGCACAAACATGAAGGATTCTTCAGAGCAAACATGGAGTCTGTATTTGGACTCTGAACATCCATGAATAGAGTTCTCTGTACAGACACAAAGGCTACATTCAGACTTTGGCCCAAATCTTCTTCACTCATGTTTATGAACAGTATGGACGGCACAAATCATGTAGAATCTGGTCTTTTCAACTCTGATTTGGCCCACTTTTATATGTGGTCGTAACTCAGATACAGGTCTGATTTTTTTTTTTTTAACAGTCTTGTTGGAATTAATACAACTTGTACATCACTCGCCTGAAGTCAGTGATCAGATCTTGCCGCCTATAGTTTTGTGGAGAGACACTGACAGATGGCAGTCCTTGAAATTCCGGATGAAGTTCACACTGGAATCTGATATGGACCACATTTTAAAAAATAATGTGAATTGAGCACTGATTGATTGCATTGTGAAGGTAGCCAAAGTTCACCTGGCTTTCTGTGTTTATGATGTTATCACAGGAAGTGCCAGAACCATAATGTGTAAATTAAGGTCTAATGGTTTAATTTCTTGCCTGCGTTCACATTAATTAGCGTTCATTCATTTTAATTTGCAGGATGATGACGAATCTTGAGATGAAGCTGGTGATTGTCAGTATTGTTGTTGTCAGCAAAATTGATTACGACCAATCACCAAAACCAACAATGCATTAGTCCATCCCTCAGTGTTTGTTTGTTTAGTTAGTCAGTGCTTACTTTCAGAGGGAAAGCCGAAGCAATGAAAAGTACATTTATACAAATACACCCCAAACAGAAAAAGATGTTTGGCCAAGAAGATTTAGCAAAGGCTTAGGGTTAGGTCTCAGTCTCGCATAGGTGGACCAAGACAATTTCTGACCCCAAATTCATGTCTTCAAATATTTTATTTTACACGACCAAGCAGTCCAAAACCCATTCAGACATTCAGTTAACTATCGTAGAAGACAAAGAAAACCACAAAAACCTCACTTTTGAGTTGCTGGAACCATCACGTGTTTGGCCTTGCTTTAAAAACTGAATTTAACAATTATTATTACCCACACAGGAGTGAATAGTGCATTGTTAGGGACATTTTTCAGCTGCAAATTAATAGACATTTGGTGCAGTTACAATACAGTATTTATCGCACCATGATGGTGTCTGTGGAAGTGATTTAACAATTAACTACAATGCCCATGTTCATCATAATGAAGGAACATGTCATAAAATCAATATCAGTATATTACAGGATTTGTTGACAATAAGAAAAATACAGAATGTTACCAGGCTTATCCTTTAAATTAGAGAGAGGAAAAACAGGATTGTGTGCATGGCTCTGATATATTGAGGGATGCTAAGGCGAGAATGTACATTTGTCATATTTTTATCATTTCCCACC
The DNA here is from genome assembly GCF_027409825.1 of Scomber japonicus. Lineage (NCBI taxonomy): Eukaryota > Metazoa > Chordata > Actinopteri > Scombriformes > Scombridae > Scomber > Scomber japonicus. The sequence continues at coordinate 21,790,981 of NC_070594.1, forward strand.
AATCATCATAAAAACACCCTGGCTATCTTATTATTTTCTTTTATGGCATTGTAAAGGTGTATTTTTCCAAGGTGTTTTCCTCCTGTAGATGTATAAATCCTTTCACTGTCATATCTGATTGCATTATGCTCGAAGACTACACCGATCAGCATCCTGGTTCAAATGAAAACACCCGCCTTCTGTCAGAATCTATTTATATTGGTGTTCTGTGTTTTTTTTTGTTTTTTTTTAAGGTTTCTCATTTTCAACATAATTCATCTCGTTGTCACTCGGAGGAAAACTGTTGTCGCAGTGTAATTTAAGACAGCAGGACTCTCTCAGTCACACATGAACCTCAAACATTCAGATGTCAGCATTGTGAAATCGTGAAACAGCTTGAGAATGGAATCAAAAGAGCCCGTTCTTCTGATATACACACACTCATCTCTTTCCTCATCTGTTCCATTGAAAACTCAGTGCTATTTTCTATCTTGTGAGTCCTGCCGGTTCATGAAAAATAGAATTTGAGACACAACAGGTTATTAATTATTAATAGAAGCGATGATGGGAATGGACTGAGGTCTTGGCACTGGACTCCAGTTGTGTCCATCACTGCTGCATGGCTATTTGGCTCGTTTTAATGTCTTACTGCTGCTTCCTTCCTGCTTGTGCTAGCTATCATTACACAGGAGGAGGTTGGGAAGGGGGGAGGCGAGTGGAAAGACAGTCTCTGATTTCAGCTCCAATTGAAATCTCTGTATGAGGTTCATCAGACTACACAACCACACTGTATTTTACACATCAGTTTAGCTATCAGGAGCCTCCCTTATTTCCGTTCTAAGAATGGTTAACTAATATGAAGCCAGTGCTTAAACCCTCAGTCCTTACGGCATCAAAAAAAAAAAAAAAAAAAAAAGAGGCAGAGGCGCACGTAACAGCAAATAACAGCAGGCACATGGGGGTGTTTTTAGTGGAGAGACTGTGTTATTAAGACATCTGTTGGGCATGGTTTCAGGGATGAGGCACAAGCACATGATCATGGTATTGAGGAACGCACATAGAAGCATGTACAAGCACACTATACTGTAAACACTCTATACTGTTCATGAACCCCAAAACTGAGGTTCATATGAACTGTGAGCCCTCAGCACAATTAATCGCTGAGGGCTCACAGTCACCGTGATCTTTTTCCACATGATTGCACAAAACATGCCCATAATTCAGTTTTCTCTGTACAGAAACCTCAAGCCACATAGAGAAACAGAAGGACTTCGGGAGGTGTAATCTCATATCTCTTCTTAACTGTTACTAGCTGTTAAATTGAAGTGGTGTAGTGATTTCTTTGCACCGTCGTTACCACTCAGCTTACTCTCATATTGAGATCCTGTGCTTGAGGGTGTTGCGGGTGTTAACCATGATCTTTTTGTCTTTGTAGGCTGCTCCCACAGACTGTCGGCTTGCTCTACGTCGGCAGCTATGACAGGCCCTTTGCAAAGATGAAGGTGAGAAAATAAATGTGTTCCTTTGATGAATTTGTCTCCGTGCCCTAAAAGCCAAAGCACCCTGTGCTCTTCCAACTTCCCTTTAGCGAGCTTTAAGAGTTTTGTCTTATTAAAAGTCCAACAGCAAAGTTTACTCTTTCAAGATTTTAAGAAATACACAAACCATTTGGCCAATTTCTTTCATCATCTGTTGTGACATGAAGACGCAGTATGTGGTGGTATTCTATTGATTTCAATTTAGTTGTTTCACATCAATTCTTAAACAGAGAACAAGAGCTTTATTTAAAACAGACTTTTTTTATTGGAGACAAGCTTTTGTTTCTTTATTCCCTGGTTTCATTAGTGTGTTTAATTGTTTTACTTTCTTCATGATTACCTGTTGTTTTGACATGCTCCAGATAATATACAGTTCCACAGGGAAACACTACGTCATTGTCAGCATGCAAAGTATTGCTCTTCATTTAACCCACAGACTGGGTATCTCTCTGATTAACTCCAGGTGGTTCTACTTTTTAAGTGTTAAAGGAATAGTTTAACATTTTGGGAAATACACTTATCTGTTCGATATCAATCTTCTTGACAGAACCTTGGCAAGAAAACAATTAGTACCCCTTGTGAGGCTACATTAACAAACACTCACAGCATTTCTTCTTACCATTCTTTACTCGCAATACAAACTTCTTAAATACATCCACACACATCCGAACCTGAATGAAATATGTGTATGGAAAACATGAACAGCACATAGGACAACCCTAGCAAACTTAGCAAGGGAACAGACAGACATCTGTGGGAGTTTGGAAACAATCTGAAGTCACAAGGAAGAAGTAGAGGTAACTGAAATTGAAGCACTCAAAGCTGGCTGAAGCCTGGGCTGATGACTTTCAGGCAGCATTTTGGAACTTTGAGCATGTTTAACAAAGACATCCAAATTATAACAGTGTAAAAATAACAGAAAATCACAAAAAGCCATGATAAGATGTCAACTCGGGCTCTGGAAATTCGCCATAGAAATTTTTCTCTATTTTCTGACACTTAATAGACCAAAAGATTAAACAAGAAAATAATCGACAGTGAAAATAACTGTTGGTTGCCATCCCAGTAAACACTATATAAATATACTGCTCTGTGTAGCTGGAAGCACACTGATAACAAGTTTATTAAAAAAAAAACCCACTAAATCTGCCAGAATACCACCAGTCTTCATTTTCCCCCTTAAACAAACTTATCACTGTGTCAGTATAATAATTATGGCTTCATGGATTACTCTAAACTTTATCTGATGATGTTCAGCTTTAGTCCATGCTGTCTGTGATATACTGTACTGTAGGAGAGACAGAGAGGGACTTGTTATTTGCACTTTATAGCGAGATTCAATGACTTCCTTGTTGAATATTGTTATCATGCAGAGTCATGCTGTATGGGATTACACCAGTACATCATCAGACCTTTGACCCTCAGTAATGCACACACAGTCAAGTGCACTCCACAATAACTACCATCTCATCTACAGTCTGAGTATTATGGGAATCCACTGGCCTGGGGTGAAAAGCAGGGTAAGGGACAACGTGGGAGTGATTTTACATTTTTTAAGCAGTTTGAAGTAAATTTCTATAATGAATATGACTCAATCTGGTAATGTCTCACTTTGTCTAAATGACTCTTAGTGTGTGTAGTGCTTCCAGTATTCAAAGTCATGGTTTTAAAAACACAGTAAATGAGTAGTTCCCTTTTCTCTGGTGTCATCGATGTGTGCCAGATCCCTGTGTAACAGCCCAGGGCTCTGTAACTCAACAATGTAGAGTCTCTGTTCACTGATCGGGCTCTAAGCTTCTCTCAGCTGCAGCCCCGAGGTCATCTTCTGTCATCTTTCATGTTGATGTGTTTGTTGTGAAATGTGTTTTACAGTCAGCCCAAGTGCAAATATGCTAAAAAATGTTAAGTACATGCCAGCGCAGGACATGACATCTTCTGGTTGCGGCTTGCTGAATACTGCTCCCAATATATTTGACATGCAGTGCCACTTCTGCACAGTCTGCGTGTGTGTTTCTGAGTGTGTGTTAATGACCTGCAGTGCACCATCACAGAGCAGTTTAGATATTCATCGCCTTGCTCATGGGCGTTTTAGTAATGTCTGTGTCGATTTAGATGTAATTTGAGGCGCGTTGAGTTGCCACCTCATTGAAATGCGACCGCCTGCTGGAGAAGGAAATCCAACCAATTCTTCTGTAATTAGAAAAATGTCGACACCTTCATGAAATCCTGTTTCACTGACTCACTCCCTCCAATTTAGCTCTTTATTGTCGTAATTCCTTGTACCCTTGGTACCTACAGGGAATCACTCAAATTAATTTTGTAAGGGAACTCTCTTGATTTATCAGCTCAGTCTTTATAACAGAGCAAATAGTGTGAAAGAACAGACTGACTGAAGTCCTTTTGTCTTACCAGCATGTCAACTTTTCTAAAGCCCAAATTAGACTTCATGAGCATCCACTAAAATGGTTTAAATATGTAATACTATGTTATTACTGTCATTATGTTGTGATTGAAGCTCATTTTACCACTGCACTCCTCAATAAATCTGATGGTGAAACTGCAGTTACATGAATGAACATTATTATCACTGAGATCTGGAAACTCTGCTGCATAGCTAAAAAAATAGACATACAACGTACAGTAAACAAATAGAAGCAATCAGATGATCAGACAGGTTGTAGACAAACACCACAGGTGAGTCAAACTTCTCCAGAAGAAAAACCAAAGGTGAGCAGTGAAGTTATTTACTGAACTGTCCGTTATAAACACCTAGCAGAGTTTACAGACTGACTTTGCCCAGGGCGGTAGTGCAGGTTGTCCATTAATAGCAAGGTTGGCGTTCTGTTGTGTGGAAGTGTCCTTGACCTGGAAACTGAACCCCAATAATGCTTTGAATGGTCATGCCAGCACTCTGCATGCAGCATGAGTGTGTGTAAGTGAATGGGTGAATGAGAGGCAACTTATAAAGCAGAAAGACAGCAACCATTTGCCATACTTACCATTGCTGTGAGCACTCAGTTTTTCAGTGTAATCAGGGGTGATTAGTGACGATTGTGTGTGTTTCAGTAATTCATCCAAATAAATCTGTAACTAATCTGTCTAAACTGTCGGCTGTTGGCTGCTTTACAACCTGCTGTGTTGGATCCACTTTTAGTGATTAAGATGTCTTCCATTCCCAGATTTTAGCTATGGCTTTGGTAAGCATAATCACATCATAACCACTTGAAGAAATGGACAGAGTAACAAAAGTTAAAAAAAAACTGTGTGACTGTGCAGGTCATTAAAATAATAATTAATTCTCCTGTTTAAATCAATAGTTCCTTATTCAGTCCAGAGACGCTTCCACTTCTTGGTCCCTTTACATCAATCCAGATGTGGCAGAGTTTGCTCAAGCCCAGTAGAGTTAATTGCCATCGATTCCCCCATCTAGGTTTAGTTTCCTTATGGCGACAGCTCCCTGAGCAGAACTATATGTGGCCTGTGCTTATAACTCATTAACCATAAATAATTTGAATGGAGCCTGACAGATCCAGTCACCAGAGAGGAAGATAAGAGCATCTAGCCTGATGAAGCTGTGCGAGTCTGGCAGCGTTGCACTTCACCTGCTGAGTGCTGAAATGCCTTTGACTATTTTTTTTTTCTTCCTTTTTCCATTAGCCATTTCCCCAATTTGTTCAACCCCATTGCCATCAACCCCCAACCCCATCATTAAGCGAGGGAAAAATGTTAATGAGAATAAGTATTTCTCTGCTTAATCAACAGCGATACTTTGTCATTAAAGGGTTTTAACTAGGCTTCCATTATGTGTCAGATTTTCCAGGTTTTTGTCGTGTATTAGATGAGATGTGGCGTTTGCATTAAAGACCGTGAATACTGTCAGCGTAATTGAGAGTGCTTCCCACAGAAAACTTAAGAAAGCACAACAAACCAACTATTCAATTAAAAGTTTGAGAGGTAAAAACAAAATTATGTTGTCTTTGTAGTCGTTTTCTGTGAAGTGTCTTTTTTTTTTTTTTTTTTTGGTGCATCTTGAGCCTTGTTCAGCTGCCAGACCTGACAATGTACATCTCCTTTCCCCTCATTTACCTCACTTACACATTATTACCTTCTCTTCAGAGATCTCCTGAGTTCTATGACAATCTGAACACGTGGCCAATGGTTTAGGTATGACACATACTCACTAGAGGCACAGCACTGATGTCATATAATCATTCAGTCACGAGGAGTTCTTGGACTACCATTTGTTTCTACTGTGACACAGCTACAGCCACATATAGCTTGTAATTATGTTGTAGATAATAGAACATGTGAGGGTATTTTAACTTCCACTGTTTACAATTCCTGCTGTTCACTGAGTCATTCAGCTGAGTTGTGCGTGAATAAGTAGGAGCTGATATTAATGAGTAGAACTGGTTTGATGCGTCATAGAGCAAGGCTTTATCTCAAATATATATTAAAGATTGAATGTTAGTATGGATTCTGTCCATCAGCCGTCATGTTGTTCCCTTTGAGAGGGCATTGTTAATGGGTTGCATCTTCTATCCTCATCCTGCTTATATATTCTTTCATCTGCTTTCTCCTTATTAAAATGGACCCGAGTGCCGCCGTGTTGCACACCTCCGAGCCACTTCTAATTAAGTTTGGAATGAAACAAAGGTTTGGTCAGTCGGAGAGCAATGTTCAGGAAAATAAAAACAGCTATTCAAGGAAATTACAAACAAATGTTTTGTATCCCATGAATGTTTGCTCGTGCGTGCCGCTATCTTCACGAAGGTCTTGTAATATTGTGTAGCATGATGCACGAGTACAGCAGTCCCCACGGAGTCTGAGGTTTGAAACAGATGCAGGTTGACTTATTTACAGACTGGTAAAAGGTCAGATGTCATGTACTGTATTTCACTAGTCTGCAGGTATTTGTTTGCGCTCCCTTTTTTCAATTCTCGTGCACGATATGGAATTAATACAAGTCTTTCTTTTTAGTGTTCTTTCATTATGGAAACGGTTTATTCGTGCCGGTGCTGTTTTCTCTGTTTTTGGGAGAATAATAATGGCCACATCAGCACTTCACTGATAATCTGTTAATATTAATGTGGTGTGTGTTTGTAAACAGATATGTCAAGTGACTTAATTCTGAATGTGCATGAGCTTGAATCATAAAGGAAGAGTCATTTTAGGAAATGCGCTTCTTCACTTTTTGTCTGAGATTTAGATGTGACGATTGATGCTGTTGTCATATCCGTCATTAAGTAAAGTCAAGCTCACAAATTAACTCGATGTGTCTTGTTTCTTTAATCTGTAGCTGAACAGAAATGTAAAAATGATATTTTGTAGTTTAATAAGTTAGGTGGTGTAACTATCGGCAGTTAATCTCTCCGCCCAGTACATGATGACGAGACTAATGGACATCTGGATGTTTATATTCCATATTCCTAACCCGCAAACCCAAATTGTGGTTTCAATTTTTGTTTGTGTCCATATTTTAAAAAACAAGAGATATATTCTGTATTAATAAGAAGATTTTTACAAAGCCAGGCTAGCTGTTTCCCCTTGCCACTAGTGTTTATGCTAAGCTAAGCTAATTGCCTCCCGGTTCCAGCTCTGTTCCTCACACTCAGACATGAGTATGATATTGATCCTCTCATCTTACTCCAGGAAAACAAGTGATCGAACATATAGTTTTTCCAAAAATATTGAGCTGCTCCTGTAAAATTGCAGACACATGAAACATTTTTATATTTCTCTTTATATGTATCCAAACAAAGCTTTGGTACATGTGGAGCACACACAGTAATCATTTTTGCTTTCAGTTGGTGATAACAGTAGCAGGCATTAAAAAGGTATTTCTTTAAAAGTTGTGGATTACTATGGTAGAAAATCACTTTGTATTTTACAAAGAAAAACAAAAAAAAAGTGTGAGAACTGGCAGAGCACCTCCCGCTCTTGTTAATAATGTTTCTAGTTTCCAAATCTGAGCACACATGGATTGCAGTAGAAAGACGGAGCACTCTGCAGCAGCTCACCGCCGACTGGGAAAGAGTTCTACTGCCAAAGTCCCTGCTAACTGGTGGCACATGTGTGCTGCCATAATGAGACAGATTTGGACGGATTAGACACCAAGTGGTGATGAAAAATGGCAGCCAACAAGTCACCCTTCACCAGCAGGAAGAGATCCCAGCCTGTAGCAGTGCATCCCGCCCGCCTGTACCGCCCTTCACAGTTCTCTGGCAGCTTGCTGGGCTGAGCTTCAGGACAGCTTAGAGATGCTGTCGCTGCTGTCTGCCACTCTTCTCCAAATGAAAATATGCTGATTGACTTATCAGTGTGTGTCTTCAAACTAAAAGGAAAATGATAAATCTGTATTTTGAATTATGACAGTTTTGATTGACAAATGTTGTGATGTGTCCAGGTAATTATCGGAAACACACTTTGTAGGATATCATTCTCTTTGGCCTACGCTCACTCCATGATCCTTCCTCACTTTCTTGCTTCCTGTGTGATTTCGACCCCCACTGTGAGCCCAGATGCCCCACTCTCAAAGATCACAAAGGCTCTTACATAGTATTTTAGCCTCTTGCCAAACACTGCTGCTTTCCTGGCAACAGCGTTTATCCTCTGATCTTGACTGTGAGTCACATGTTCACAACAAACCCCGGAGGTTGCCCCCTCTTTGTCGCCGGAGTCACCTTACAAACTTTTTTTTTTTTTAATAATGCATCAAAAAATGCTCGGACAGCCTTTATTTGTGGGGTCAAGATTAAAAAATACAACATTTGGCGATTTCTTACTGCACGTTTTGCCTTCAGAGCAGCACTACAAAATGCATTTTTCCAAGTGTCGAGAATCCTCACAGTGAGACTCAGTCCCTCGACAAATAAACAACAGATGCTCAAATGTCTTCTCTGACTCATACTTGATCTACGGTATCGTGTGCCATTTTCGTACACTCCGACTGTGTTCCAGCGCGCTTGGTGTGTAGAGCCCATTTTTGTTTTCAAAGCAGAATGTGATGTAATAAGTCAGTGATCCTGTGCGGCTCAGTTGGTGGAGCAGGAACTGTTGGACTGCTTTGTTTAAGGCTGAGAAACGGACAATCAAATGTTCATCTGTCTGTCTGAGTATGCGAAAACACACAGTTTTAATCTGAAGCCTTTGCCGCCATTAATCGATTACTTGATCAACAACAATCAAATTAATGATCAAATAATCCTTTCAGTATTTTTTTCAAGCAAATATATTTAGTATTTCCACGTTCCAGTTTCTCATACGTGACTATTTGCAGTTTTTCTTTGTCGTATATGACAGTGAATTGAATATCTTGATGTTTTTGGACAAAAAAAGGAAATTAAAGACATCACCGTGGCTTCAAAGAAATGATGAATGTTGTTTTTTTACCATTCATCTGGAAAATAATCTGCAGGTTGATGGATGATTTAAAAAAAAAAATAGCTTCTGCCCCAACAATGTATACATGATTTGATGATTTAATAGAGATTATCCATTAAACTCAAAATCAAAAAACATTTGCTGTTGTTGCTGTTTTATGGGTTAGGGTGAATATTTCTGGCAAATTGTGGCGTTCTTGTCAGTTGATGTCAAATGTTCAGTTTTTTTCCATTAATTAAAAAAAAATAGAGAAATATATCAATAATGAAAATAATCCATAGTCTCAGCAGTGAAACGCTGTAGTTCAACACAGACCACTGAGGCTTTGTAAAGTTTAATGGGTTTTAAACGGTGGCTGCCAGTTTCCACAATGTAATATTATATAGCCCATTTTAAAAGGATGATATCAATGTAATGTTTTTGTTTTTCTACTTGTGCATCACCATTAACAGAGGTGAATGTGTCACAGTAACAGATGTGTTTGCTTGCAGTTTAATGTTCCTGCCCTTCTGGACCATCAAAATTCAAACACGTCTCCTCCACTGCGCTATGCTCTCTTCACCTAATCAGAGGCTTTTAGCTCTCTCGTCTTCATCATGGCGGGGAATTAGGACGATAAAGGCGAGAGAGTGGAAAACTTTTGATGAGGCGAGCAAAAGTTTGTGTGCCGTGTTTTTCATTTTGACAGGCTTTGATGCTCACACTGGTCTGGTCTGGTCTGCACTTCGCTGTGTTTGTTCTGAAAGTTTAAAAACTGCTGGCACAACGAATAGAGTCTCATTATGTCGAGCTGCACATTTATTGTGTATTTTCTCAACTTATATATTCATTTTGTGACTTCATTTATTGCTTTTTGGACGTCTTCCTCCATTGCTAAAGCTTCATTTTGTCTCTTTACTACAGTTTTCAATAAATACTATTTGCAGGAATGTCCCAATAAAGATTAATTTACTCCATATTCATGTCATGGTAGGTAAAGCTGCAGACACTCAACTATAAATCATTAACTATTACAATAATCAATGCAGCAGTGTTTCCCCTGAGAGCTGTAATAATGATGAGTCAGTGAGTCCCGTGAGACGAAGCACCAGGCCATCGTAGCTTCTGACTGTGGTTAAATACATTAGTGAGTTTATCATCTTCATCATGAGCAACAGAAGGAAATAAAATTACGCCAGTATTTTGCTCAGCCTGTGTCGTTAAAGTCCAAACCAACAGTGTGTCCTTTCATCTTTGTGCACGCAGGCCACTAAAGAGCTGAAACAGTACGACAACAAGATCATCGAGTGCACCTTCGCGAACAACACCTGGGTGTTCATGAGGCAGAGGATCGACAAGAGCTTCCCAAACTCGTACGAGACGGCCATGGGTGAGACTGTCTTTCTTCCCTGTGCAGCAGTTAGTTGTTAATATCTCACCAGTCCTCCTCTATCTTTGTCTGTATCTGAGTGAATAACAGCCAGTCAGCCTGCGATTAATAGCTCAGTTTATCTATATTTCACATCAGCCTCCTGCTTTCTGCAACCTTTCTGATTTTCTATGTTATGAGAGAGACAGAAAGATAGAGAGAGAGAGAGAGAGAGAGAGAGAGAGAGAGAGTTATGTTTGTACTCTACTGTGTGCTTGCCATTATAAATGCACACAGACAGTCTGGGCTTGTATTTGGTGCCCAGAATGCTTTTTACAAACAATTTAGAACAAATTGTTATATTTGTCTCCTCACTTTGAATAGAAGAACTCACATTTGCTGTGAAATGTTTGCCAAAGTTTCAGGAATTACATCATTTATTTCATTTTTTTTTTACATTATGTTGTTAAACATTCAAAAATATTTCATGTTAAAGCCGCACTGATCAATATTTTTATATCAGCAATGGATCAAATGACTCAATGCGAAAGAGGTCACTCATATTGACATTATTGCCCCGACTCTGCAGTTAACTTCAGCTCTACAGAGTGTTTGAGTGTTTTTCAGCTCATTATATTTTTTAAAAACCCACTACTTTACTGCTCTTATTATCCTCGATTGCAGCCGTTCTCAGCAGAAAAAAAGTTCTGATCTATGCTACCTGCTCAACACCAAACACAGGAGACACAAAGTTAGTGGCTTGCTGGAGAATGCAGTGGAGCATTTAGCAGCTAAAGAGCCAAATATTTCAAGAGTTGTTGGAGACCAAAACAGAGCTAAAAGGAGAATAAATACTGGACTCAAAATGAATCAGGAGGAGAGAAACAGCCTGTAATGGATGCTTGTGTTTCTTGTGTGTCTGCTGAACATTGGTTAGTAACATGTTCGAAGTGTAGTAGACACACACACATACAGACAACAGACACACACACACACATCCCATAATCTTCAAATAGGTCCTGGACCAATGAAACAATGTAACAAAGAAAGATGGTCTGCACACTGCAGCACACTTAGATGCAGTTTATTGAGACTGATGTCTCAATATCAATAAACTGCATCCAAGCTGCAGTGTGTAGAGCTTTATCTTACTTTGGTAATATGTTCACCAGTCAACTGTGTGATATGTTAATGTTGAGTTAACAGCTTGTTCCACTGCCCCCAGCTGGCTTAAAAATGCTGGCATTAATTGATAATCAATTATGCCTAAAATATGCTGTTGAAACCACTGAGGTGCTAAACCAGAGCTACGGTAACAGAATCATAAAGTCTCATACTAGCATATTATAAACCTTTAAAGATGTTTAAAAATGGATCCAATACCCCCCAATTATGTAACAGCTAGGTTTGGTAGTTTGTCTTAAAGTCTAAATAAGTTTAGTTTCACAATTAATAAAAACAATCATTGATTTACTCTGTTTTGAGCTCTCTATGGTCTCATCCTGTGAAAATAGCACAGCTGTAGCAGAGAGAACAGAGAAAGAACATAAAACTAATAGTTTACGACAGTAATGAACCGTATTTGTGCTGCGCTTATCTAAATGCTGCCTTTACAATACTATACAAGAAGACGCATACAAATATAAATTGAAGCAATAAAAACAAGAAGCAAAAGCGAGAAAGAATACATTTAAAGAGTGAATTGAATCGATAGAAGATAGCAAAAGATTGTCCTGAATTATTGAGCTTCAGATCCTCAGGCAGGCTCTTGTACAGCCGCCGAGCCCCGTCAGCAAAAGCACCTTTCATCTAAAATCCAGACAGACAGCGCTGTATTTCTCCCCGAGCTGATAACACTGTGCTCCATTTAGAAACTAGTACATAATCATTTCTGTGGGGTTGTATCATGGCATGGTCATGACTCTGTGGGTCTTTACATTTCAGACAAAAGCAGTTTCTCTTTTGTAGCCAGCGACTGTGGATTTTACCAGCTGAAATGACAACTCAAGAAAATGTTAGCAGCTATAATTAACTCAGAATGAATTGGAATCTCAGTCTCCAGCTGACAGGTATAAAAAACGTGTAAACTTTGTAATAATGAAAAAAAGACACACACAATGTTGCCAACACAGGAGGCACATCTCAGCTGCATATTTTTACACCTCAAGTCTATTGTCTTCTGTTTTAAGCGCGTAAACACAGCGATTGTGCATTGAGTGCTGTCAAAACACAAGCGACCCACACTCAGTGATGTGCTTGAACGCGTCATGTGTAGACACAGACGAAGCAATGCGACTGCTGCGGTTCTGCTAACCTGCTTCTTTTGCTTCACACCCTTTAATAGACAAATCAGTAAGGTTGTGTAGCTTGTGACTGTGAACTCTAATAAAGTAGCATTAAGGACTCACACACTGGAGGCTTTTTCTAACATAACCTTTAACCCAACGTAATAATGTGGTTGACTTGATGATATGAACTCTTGACCTACTGCAGGTAATGAGCTATTAACCAGTATGAACACTGGCAGCACGCATTAAAGCAGACAAACACACCGTTTAATCCATTCACTACATTTTTGCTGTCAGGTTTTTGGTTTTATAATAAACAGCAAAAAATGTAAATCCTCCAAAGTCTTTTGTTTATCAAGTATCACTCACTATAATCTGACAGTTTGTCCTCCAGGCGAGCTCCCGCTGCTAAATGTGTAAAACAGAAACACACTGTGCTCACTGTGAAGAACTCCAAAGCTTCAATAACTGCTGTGACTAGATATTTGAGGTTTTAGCAAACAGTCAATAAAGTATTTGTTAAATAATTTATAGCTGCAGTGACACATCGATTAGTTGATTGACAGATGATTAATCACTGATTATTGATTAATCATTTAGAGTCATTCTTTTAGAAAAAAATATCAAAATCCAGCTTCTTAAATGTGAATATTTTCTGCTTTCTTTTGTGTTTTTACTTTTTTTTTTTTTTTACCATTTTCTACTTGTTTTGTTCTGATTTATCCAGAAAATGCTCAACTGATGAATCTATAATGAAAACGATTGTTAGTTGCTGCCTTAAAATATATTCATGCCTCACTTAATAAATATTCATTCAGTGTTCCAAGCTGCTGGAAGTTCTGTCAACATCTCTGTAGTAACTTCCTTCCTCCTGTGTGTGTGTGTGTGTGTGTGTGTGTTTGTGTGTGTGTGTGTGTGTGTGTGTGTGTGTGTGTGTGTGTGTGTGTTTATTCTTTCTCTCTCCAGCTGTGTGTAAAAGCATCCAGGAGCCCGTCACTAAGGAAATCCTTTTGGAATACGTGGACCGCTGTTCTCAGGCAGTCCAAGCCCAGAACCGGAAACAAGCAGCAGATCCAGACTCTGAGCTAATGCCCCCTCCCCCTCCAAAGAGACCTAACCGGGCCATCCCGTAGCCCCCAACCCCACCCCCCGCGAGGGCCGGGCCCCTCTGGACTGCTCTACAGTCACAGTGTACATGCACATCACCAGCCACATCAGCCCAACCTCCAGAAAACACCCATCATTTCCAGCTTTCTTACCCTCAGCTCATTTGCTTTATCAGCGTGTACATGTAAGGACTTGAGAAACCTTTAATTGACCGCCTCAACGTCATTAATTAACCTTGTGTAGAATTCTTTGTAGCTTTAATTGCTGGTGTTCTTATTAAAATGAAAAACATGATGCTTAGTTTATTTTTTTGTTTTGTTATTTCCTATTTATCTTTTCTTTTTGTTTTTTTTTAAAGCCTGAGCTAATTGGGATTTATCAGCGGGGACATTGTTATGGCTAAATAACACCTGGCGATACGGACCTTGTTTATGTTTTGTCATCTAGTTCCTTATTTGTATTGAAGGATGAGTAAACATCATCAAAGCTTGATCTGCTGTTTTAATGCACTTCCATCAGGAAAAAAACATGAGGAAAAACTCTTTCCAGATCTCATTTAGATCCATGAAGCTACGGGAGTCTTTTATTGTGGCCTAACCAATAAAATTCACTCAGGGGTTCCAAAATGTTTTCATATCACGAACTAATCACATTTAGATCCGAGCTCTTTGTTTCATAAGAATTTGTTCAAATGAAGCACGAAGGAAGCCCGTCTGTGATGACTTTTGTTGGACGGGTGGAGCAAAATAATTACACAGTCACGACTAACTAACAAATGACAGAAATAATGAAATTGAGCAACAGATGAGTTTTCACTTTAAAGGAAAAATCAACATCAATTGTCTTTGGTAGGTTGAGCTGCCAAAGATGGCTTCAGTTCTCCCTGATATATAGATTCTACAGCTGTCTGGAAACCACTCCTCAAAAAAGGTATCTGTTGTTTTAATGTCAGTGATGGAGTGCGCTGTTTTTAAAGTGTTGCCCCAGATCTCAAAAAAGTTGGTCCAGCTCGGTTGAGGTCCAGCTGTGATGACTGTAGAATACAAGTCACATTATTTTTATATTCATCAAACCTTTCAGTGAACATTATTTATGTATTCAGGTTTATTATCATGTGTTTCTGGTCCAATGTTTAAAGTCATAAAAAGCTAAAAGAAAAACTTCACAGTGATAACATAGTACAAACATAGAGAGTTGAGCTTGAAGACAAAATGATCTCGCATCAAGGTCCATTTAGTTGCGGTTGTGGAGGTTTTGCTTTTCATCTGTAGAAGGAGCTCGCACAGTTGTCATTAAATTGTAGATGTTAAGATTTACATTTTCCTTAAAGTTATAATTAGAGCTGAAACAACAAAGCAATACGTAGATCATTGACTATTTGGATCATTGATTAATCGTTTGTCAAAAATGCCAAATTGTCCTTGTTACCAGCTTCTTAACTGTGAATATATGTGATACTAAATATCAGTCCCCATATTTTTTAGGGTTATAAACTGTTGGTCTAACAAATCAACCAATTTGTAGACTTCAATTTGGGTATTTTTCAGTATTTTTGCCAATGTAACAAGACAATAATCTCTAGTTGCAGTGCTACTTATAATCCTTAAGATCTCAGTTGCTTGAGGTTATTGGTGGTAACAGAAGTATTAATAATTCAGGTCGCTCTAGTTCCATTACTCTCTGCAACTGATCTACTATTGAAAAATGCTGAAAATGTGAACCAGCAGCAATAGGAAATGTTTGGTGTGCATTAGCGGTAACTTAATACAGCTGCTACACAGCTGTGGGAGAGTGAACGGTGAAGCTGTCAACAGTGAAATAAATAAGAAAATTGATTGCTGGATTACATGCGTGCATCATTTCCTGTCCCTCGTTTGCAGGCAGCAAGTTTTGAATCCAACATGAGAATGGCGGACTCCACTGCTTTACATGACTGCAGAAGTAATCACAGAATATAAATACACCAAATGACTATTGATGAAAAAATACTGGCTATACATATTATCAAAACTGGTGTTTCTATAAAATCTTAAAACTTTAAAACTATTAAAAAAATCCTCTTGCTAATGAAGATCGTGTCATATGATCAAAAGCTCCAGAACAGCTATTCAAGGGACCTTTATGGTGAGATTATATTGTCAGCTAAACATAAACTCTTAACCTATGAGCAGCTTACTTGTTTCTGTGCTCTGCTAGTGCGTTTCACTTTGTATAAATGTAGATACTCTTGAGATGCTCTGAATGATCATGTTACAGTTTTCACATCATCATCTGATTTCTCTACGTGTATTTGGGGCAACATTGCTCTGAATGTCCCCGGCAGAGCAAACATTAGCATGTATGCTCTTAAACGTGTCGCGTTGCAGCTGACCTCTGACATATGAAGGGAATTCCGCATTAGACATTTTTTAAAATCTTTATCATCAAAATCTTGTTGCCAGGGAACATTTCAATTTTTCCTCTTTCATTCTTACCTACGTTGTTGATAGGAGTGTTTGCCCATCTGCAATGTTTATCACCCACTGTACTGTTTCTAGAAACGATGCTGCAGA
Organism: Scomber japonicus; assembly: GCF_027409825.1. Classification (NCBI taxonomy): domain Eukaryota; kingdom Metazoa; phylum Chordata; class Actinopteri; order Scombriformes; family Scombridae; genus Scomber; species Scomber japonicus. Next base: position 21,807,176 of record NC_070594.1, read on the forward strand.
TTAGCAACAAACGGTGACTGGTGCATTTGAAAATTCTTGGTTTGCTTTAGACATTGTAATCCGAGTGAAATCATGTCTTATTTATTTTTTATTTTATTGTGTTTTTATGAGGGATGATCTCTCTCACTCTCTCTCTCTTTAAACCAAGAAGTTACTAAGTGCAACAGAAATGATTCAACACTAGAGAAATATTTCTATTTCTGTTTGACTAAAAGTGTGCATTTCAGAACAAATGTGTTGTGTTGAAGTTTGTTTGAAATCTGTTTTTCTGCACTCCCATGCAGTAATGCTTATTTTTAGTCTCCAGAGTCAGAATTTGTGATTATTTTAAGATTAGGGTGACATCGGTGGTTAGTCATGCAGCGAGTAAAATTTAGATCTGGAGTTTGGGAATGAATGTAAGTCAGTGGAGTATAACACAGGAGGGTGTCACAAATCAAACTGTGTGTGTATATACTAGTTCCTGTCTGTTGTTGCCTTGGGCGACTGTTCTCCTTATAGCAGAGATAGATGAGCTGTACTCCCAGGGCTCTCTTCCCCTCTGGCTGCACATGAAAGCTGGCTGATTCTCATCAAAGCCACGCTCACCTTTTTTTGTCCTGAGGTTGCAGCCGCTGAGACATCGCGTTCTTTCAGCAGGTGCAGGATCCACAACAGCAAAAAATACACACATACCTATTTTTCTTTTCTTCTACCAAACATAAATTCTATTCACTTCGAAATTCATCCTCCACCTCCAAACCTACAGAAGCATCTTGCTGGCTGATTTAATAGCAAACCAAACCTCTTTTATTCCAAAGCCTTGTGGCAAAATGTCTTCTCTTTGCAGGGGTTTCTGCATCACTCCTTGTGAAAGCATTAGTGTCCTCGCTAGGATGAAAGCTTATGGAAACACACACACACACACACACACACATATATATGAATAGCAGTAATGTGTTTTTCTCCGGCTATGTTTGTGCCCCCGAGTGCAGGAGGCAAGAATACGAGCGCTGTGTGACTGTATGGATCTGGAAATGTAAACACTCAGCGCCATTGCATGAGCACAGGTGCCACAGCAAAGATTATGAGACTCACTCTTTCTTGGCTCAGGTGTCAGAGCCGGGAAGCCGACAAACTCTGCAGCGATATTAAATCAGCAGAGACGACTTGCAGGCCATTATCATCTCAATATCATCTGCATTCTGAATAATGTATTAGTATGATTCTGTCTCTGCAATTAGAGGAGCAAAGATGAGCTTTCTGTTGAGCTCTAACCAGCTTGTTTATTGACATATTGTTTTATTTGTCCCTGCATATAAGAACAATAGTGGTAATTTGAACCTCACTAACCCCAAAAAAGCAACCCAGCAAACCCCAAAGTCACAATCAGGTCTTCATCATATTGATATTAATAACGAGTTTTCCTCTGATAATGAAGTCATACGGGTCTGACCTGATTATCCCGCTGAAATTAGAAATTTAATTGCATACATTTTTCAGAGCTGGAGTCGAGGAGGCACGGCGCCTCAAATCTATTATCACATATTCTTCTTCTCATAAGCTTTCAGGCATGATGCCATGTGGCAACAATGACTCCCATTTGGGGGGAGAATGGCGATGGGGCTCCCGCCCTCCTGTCTCCATCAGGAGGAGCAATCAGTAGGTGGTTGTTTGTGACAGCAGATAGTCACTCTGATGGCATAGTTTCAAACAGCACAGGGAGGCTGCTGTGGTCGTGTTAATGTACACTCTGTTAACCCCACAGTTTTTCAATTAACATGACAGAGAAGTGAGTCCGAGTAAGAAAAGAACTGCAGTTAGTTTTGTTTGCATTTCTAAAGTCTTACTTTTGCTTTAAAGTCTCAATTAAATGGAGGGCATATTATAGAAGATTCAGTTATTAATGTGCCTTTTTATTTTTTGATTGAAACTACATGTGGGTGCTTTTTAGTCATGAGAGGGATTTAAATAATTCATCTCAGGTTTAATTAGATATCTCAAAGGTGGGTGAATACAGAGCGAGTTCTTGAACATAAAACTAAAATCCAAACACATTCACACAGGCTGTGATCTTACAGCTGCTATGATCCAGGAAATAATGGCAAAAGTCTTTATTTTATGATGCCTAGGATGGTCAGTTAGTTTTCCATAATCATATGTAAGGTTTTACAGGACAAGAGGGACTTTAATTTAAAAACTGCACAGACACATCAGGAGGTAATTGCAAAATTAGCACAGAGACAAAATTGTTATTTCATTTTGTCTTAAATCTAACTTGATTTTTATTGTTCTAGGTCCAGACTTTGGTTCTATTAGATATAATGACATTGCACTTGTCAACATAATTGCTAGTAATTGGTATTTAGGAGCACGTTAACATGGTTAAACATTCTGTACAGTATCCAACAGTGCAACAAGTATGAGTACTCACAGGGTCAGATAAACAAACCCGGAGGTGAGTCACATTTATTTGGAAGAAAAAACAAAGAGGAACAATAAAAACTATCCCTCACTCTAGACGGATGCGGGTGGGGGGCAGGGGGGTACATTTATATTCAATTATTGTTCCACATTGTGTTAAGATACCTGAAAACAACCTTTTTTAGGTCAGAGCTATTGGATTGTTCAGTGAAATGTACAAGGGCACCTTGTAATGATGAAGGGCACCATTAAATCCAGATGAAATGCACTCTGCTTTGTGTTTTCAGCATCAACTTCAACTCTTTGAGGCCAAACTGCAGGCACGCTTAATGACTCTAAATGATTTTGAAAAGGTCAGTCACAAAACAAAAAGAGAATTACAGCTACAGAGTGAACGTGTCCCCCCCGTTGCTGACATTCTCACATGCACCAAAGTTAATGGAGTAAAGAAATCACATCTCATTCTTTAATTTTCTGGGTTTTTACTCTCCAGTTGCCAGCGGGTAGAAAAATAATTTATCCACTTTAAACAAACTTGGTGGAACTGCAGAAAACGTATCGGTAAAGTGATTTGATGGTGATTATGGCAAATGTTGGCGTGCTGAAGGAATAGCGCTGTCTGTCACAGTTGCTGGAGACATCGAGGGGGGAAAAATAATCAATAAAAAATAGCCTGACCTTTTCAGTGTAAACGCAGCCATGTAGGCAATCGTTGCCATTTATTTTCCCGCCACTGTGCATCCAGTCACTGGAGCTTTAATAGAGCAGCCGCTGAGCAAATTATACAAACAGAGGAAAGTGGCAAATAACTCAACTTAAATGGAGATTTTACACCTCAAAGTGAGTTAAGTTGAAGAGTTTAGTACTGCTCAGCCTGTAAAAACTGTTGCGGGTGGAAACACCAACTGAAGAAAAGAAAAGAGATGATGCCTCATACTTCTTACACCAGCAGGATTTAGCAACATTTATGTCCACTTGAATGTTAATTGAGAGAACCATGTAAATGTAAAGCATGTTAAATATGGAAGGTAAGATCAAATGAAGGCTGTCTGACTGCCTGAGGAAGAGAGGAGTCAGGCCACCCTACCATTAATATATTTAGTGTGTAATGTGCATCTGGATTAACAAGGTCAGAGGAGATACATCTGAGAGATTTTAAATTCAGAATGCCATCAGCTTCAGTCAGGATGTGTAGGACTGTTTCTGTCCTTGGTTGGTTTCCTAATGCAACATGGCTTATGTGGGGCATGGGGGATTTAATTGGAAGCTCACCTGTGTGTGTGGGACAATTGTTGCTGAAGTCTGGTGCCATGGCTTGGAAGGCATTTAGTATCTCTCCCTCTCCTGCTCTGAAATGAGTCCCACAGTCAGAGAGGAGTTCAAAGGGTTTCACTTTGCATGACAGACATTTTCGGAAGATCATTAAGAATGTATCTACATCTGTACTGTCATCTGCATCTGTACTGTCAAACAACTCAAGATGTAAGCAGTGAGTTTTTAAGCATTTAAAGCCCCTACTTCCTCCATGTGGTGGCTGACTTTCACTTTCCAAAATAGTCTATGTCTGTGGACCAGGAGGGGAGTTTGGCTCTCTACCACTGACAGTCTTGACACTGGTATTGATGCTGATGGCTTAGCTACCACATGGGATCCAGAATCTATGTCTCCTTACCCCTATGATACACTCAGGGTCTGGGTGGAGCAGTTTCTTATCATAGTGCTTGATAATGAATTTGATTATGGGATGTTTTAGATCCAATAATACTGGATGGATATTGTCTCGCCTCTACAAAGTTGAACTCCCACTCTGATGAGACCTAGATCAGGGTCATATTCAGGACACAGGGGGAGTAGTTTGATACTCATTGGTATGGATTTATCAGTTTTAAGGGCATTGGATTTCTCAGGGAAGCACTCTGATTTCTTCCTTTGCATGATACGATGCCTCTCTGAGTTTTTGGGTTATGTTTAAATTGTACTTGACATCACTGCGCCTCAGAACATGGATTTTCTCATTAGGCTCTGATTCAGCTGGCACACATGGATTGGCTGGCCAGCAGTTGGTGTTTAAAGCAGGAGGAATTGAGGGTCTTGACTCCATCTGTGTTGCTGAAGAAGCCCTTAGAGGCTTTTGCACCCGTGTTATGTAATCTGCTGGATTATTCTTTGAGTCAACAGATCTCCAGCTCTTCCTCTCAGTCACAGTCTGGCTCTCAGCTACTCTTGTTCCAACGAACACCTCATTGAAATAGGAGCCAGATGTTAGCCATGTCATGACTTTTGTGGACGCTGTCTAAGGGGTCACTGACTGTATTGGAATAGTGAGATCAGATCTGAGAAGATTAGCCAACTGGGCAACAGATTGGGCAGCACGTATTTCAAGGCGGCAGATAAATAGCTGACATTTAGGGGCTTTGTCTTTAGTGTAAATGTAGCAAACTTCACCGCGCATACATCCAGACACACAATACATGCATATGGGTTGCTGAGGTGGCTGCAATGGTACTGGAGGCTGAAAACAGCGAGGATAGTGAATGTAAGGGAAGATTTTGCACTTCCAACTCCCATCCTTGCCATTTCTCCAACAATCTATTTTGATGATGTTATCTCATTGTCTTTACTGCTTCCATACAGTAGATCTTGTGCTGGGATCTTTGGTTTGAAAGGGTCAGACAGCCTAGAGGATCATATACTGTAGGCTTGCCAGCAATTTGTATATATTTCTCTTTGTAGGCTGACGGTAGATGATGGATGTGACTTGTAACCCAGCATGTCTGTGAAGCACTTCCCCTGGAGACCAGATGTCAGCTGTTTGGGGTCTCCATTTTCTGAGAGCCAGAATTCACTGGTTTGGACTTTGCATCTCCTTTTGTATGAAAACATGCAACCGATCCACACAAAGACATAAAAAGATAGCTTTTTATTGCATATGATAAAAGTGGTGCAGCTGTGTAGAAGATGAATTAAAAAGATAAAAAATTCAACAAAGAACTGGCAAGAGAAACACTTTGTCTATTTAAATATGAATAAACATCAGTAAATCATACCAAGCAGAAGCAATCTTTGCAGTAGCGAACAAATTCTTTTTGCATAATCATTGCAATTGTTTTGTGATTCAAAGTGACAGAATTGTGTGAGAGAGAGTAAGCGATAGAGATTTATATGCTCACCAGTGGATGTGAACTGTGTGTAGATAGAGCAGTAAGGTCTGTGACTGTGTGTGTGTATGCGACCTGGTCATGCTCTTGTAGCTTCAGCGGGCGAGCGAGCAGAGGCGAGGGGAAGAGTAGGGGGGCATGAATAGCAGTGCTCGCCGGGAGTTGAGCTGACAGCAGTTTTCCTCATATTAATCTGCACACTGCTCCAGTTTATGACAAGAGTTCACAACACGGAATGCCACCCGCCATAGTGGCTAGTGTGAGTGACTGTGATACGTGCCACTGCCGAATTCTAACCACGTTTGGCATGTGGGCGAATGCTAATGTCAAGCCCTGAGTTCCTCTGAAATGGTCATACTGCCTTCATAACTGTGTGCTCGGACAGTCTAAGATTCTCCACAGTAAATGTTACATTGATAACATGCCTTTCAGCTGACTGGTTGATAGGGGAAATTTCAAAGGATACAGATGCTCTATTCAACTGTACTATGTCCTGTCTCACTGTGCGTAGTGTGATGGTTTCATGCTGAGTGTGAGGCCCAAAGACTGGACAGCTTGGGGGAGAGCAGTATGATGATGTACAGTATCTGCACCATCATCAAGAACTGCATGAGTTGTGAGGGTCCTTTCCCCAATGTGGAGACACACACTGACAACTTTCAGCATGACTGAAACTAACCATGAGCAGTTAGGTTTGTCCATGTAAAGGAGTGCTGATGGAGAGGATGTCAACATCACTGTGGCTGATTTGTTTGTTCATCGTGGAGAATGGTCAAGTATAGCTCCTTACAGATACTACATGGCCTCTTTAAGGTGCATTTGCCTGCTTTGTGTATTCTTGCACATTTACTGCACCTCTCCTTTCCCACAAAGCAGTACAGTAAGCACAGTAAGGCTTAGGCTTATTCACTCTACACTTTTCTTTGGTGTAGTCTCTTGGTGTGCTATCTATCTACAAAATAGTTGACAAATAAACAAAAAATACTTTTCTGAAGGACTGGTGTTCCTTTCCAGTTTGTGGTCTTTCCTCTCTGACATGCATTTGGCTCTCGGCCTTGACTGTAGACAGGTTGAAAGGTCAAGGAGGGAGTTAATTTGGTTTGCCTGGACAATCAGAATGCCACGATTATTACAGTGCTCAATAAATCCATCCGTGTACTGCACAGGGAGTCTGTCAACATGAGAGCCACATCTTAATTCAGACCCATTAGGTCCCTCTAGGGACAGCAACAATCCCACCAGAGCAAGGACAGAACGAGAACACTCATCAAAGGCCTCTACATCACTTATGCGGATAATGGGGGAATTCAATATTGCTCCAATTTCACTTTGAACAAGCAGTCCTAGATAACCATATTTCTCTTGAAGTGCTAGAAGAGCCGTGGAATATGGTCTTGCATCATGCACGCTGAAGATGTTCTTAGAGGATATTTATACTTATCAGTGTGATGGAGGTGATTGTCAAGGAGGTTATTTAGAGCCATTTTCAGAAGGGCAAAATTACTCTCTCAACTGCTCTGAGACACAGGATGTGTGGCATTCAACAAGCAGGGACCATGAATAGATCCATAACACTAGGACTTTGTACATGTGAGTAAACAAATTGTGGCATGCATATGACATATTTTGCCTTGGATCAGGCATGGATGCAGTATAATTAGGAGCTTGGGTAGTGTCAGAAAACTCAGGTGCTGTATATGGTGAATAGAAAGAGAAAACACGGCAGATGCATGGTGACTGGAAGAGGATATAACCTGGGCAGATACATGGGGAATGAACAACAGTGCACCTTAAACAGCAGCTACAGAGGGCAAAAAAGGAGCCTAAATAAAGCTTTGCTGTATTGGTTGAGGCATGGAGCGAGTTTTGGGAACCCTAGGCATTCCTCTGTGAAAGCTAAACTGAGGAAGCAAGTTAGAGTCAGCATATATCAAGTTTGAGGGGCAGGAGTGAATATCCTGGAGGAAGGCAGTTTGTACGTTTCCATGAAAAGATGAGGGAGTCGAAGGAGAGTCTCCACCAGGATGATCATCCTTGGAGAGATCCTATTTAATAAAACTAGCCAGGCTGGCTCTTTCATTCGAATCCATCAATTCGTATCAACCTCTTCATTGTTCATCAAGGTCCTTATCCTCCTGTTTTTGTCCTCTGAGCTCCTCTAGTTCATCTCTTTGAGTTTTCTTTTCCCCAAGTATGCTGGTTTGGAGATTGCTTACATAAGAAGCAAGGCTGCACCTGGAATGCCTACTAATTTGAGAGCTTGTAGGGAGACTAGAGGATAGTCTAATTGCCTTCCACTATTGCATATGAATCCTATAGTAGTCAGGAGGCCACGTATCCGTTTTAAGACTAACCCCTGGGTCATGACTAATTGGCTTTGTGAGGGGTTTAGCCAATAATTCACAGGATAAGGATAGTAGAGGTACTCTCTATGAGAGGTAGGCAATATTGGTGAAGGTGAAGGTGAATGCTAGGCTCTGTTTTGTGCGCATGTGTTGATGGCCTAGGTGATGTTTGAGACAATTCTTAGGTGGCCTCGCCCATATTAAGCAGGGTTGAGTCCACCTTGGGATCCAACCATATACCCAGTAGAAGGAGCCTGTCCTTCAATAGTGAATTTATCAATAGGTCGTGTGATCAGTCTCTGAATCAGAAAAAGAAACCAATTATAATATTATGCCCAAACCAATCATAAATTCAGTCATATTAAAAATGTGCACACAAAAGTACCATACATATTTAAAGTAATAATTCACCAGATGTGTACTTCATTATAATATTGTTTACCAAATTAGATCAAAGATTATCCCTTATCTCTAATGTCAATTCATTAACACACCCGAATCCCAGTCAATAGAGAGAAATTGCTACTGACAACATCCATCATCATACCAGGGATCAAGTGAATTGATCTGTGCAGCACTTTGATAATTCACTGCTGGCTCTTATGTCTCTGTAGCATTTTAAGATATGATATAATTCCTTTTGGAAGATAAATGTTGGTCTCACAGATTAAATCTCACAATTTTAGCTGCCACATTAATTTGTCAGAAATGCGGCTTCATTTTTTTTACTAGACAGAATAATAGTGCTGCCTCTGTAGTTTTGTATATACAGATATCCCCACATTTACATACAAATAAATGTATTATTACTGTTTACATTCAATTCAGTTTTATTTCATCAAACTACAGAACAGTTTTGATTTGTATTATAGCTACATTACAGACCCAAAAACAATTTACTGCATCTGTCTTAGGTTATTTTTTTGTGAGAAAAAAAGTGTTAGTGGAGCTGTGAGTTGAGATTATTTTGTCAAAGTACAGTTAATTGTGTTTGTGAAGAAATTTTACTAGTTATGATCTATTAAAGGTCCCTCCAGGTCAACAATAGCTTCATATTTTATCAATGACCTCAACATTGTACTCCCGTCAGCTGACTCCATGGCAATCTAGGCGTTTATCTGGCTACAGAGAAGACAGATAAGCAGACAGCAGTTGCCCGAGGGTCAAAGGTGAAGTTTATAGCTTTCAGAGTGAAGAGTGGGATGAGCTAGGTAAGGGGCATATATGTTTAGCATACGGTTGACTACTAATTTACTAGAAATAATCTTACTGGATGATATTTGCTGCTGTATGCTGGCCAGCATACTACACACAGCACCAACTTGTGAAGATTGGAGGGTTGTCATTACACTGTCACCTATAGCATGTTAATTACACTTTGAAGTTTCCTCAATATTGAGCCCAAGTAAGACATCTCCAGTCAGAGATGTCCTTATTTCAGCTATTCTACAGTAGTGTGGATGCTGAGCTGCTGCTGTCAGCAAGTACGCTGAATGGTACCGTGTCCTCCTGTCCTCAAATTTTGTAGACATCCTTATCTCCATTTGTAAAAGGCTATAAAGACTACTCAATTCTTGGGGAGAGATTACACACAGCTGGGATCAGGCTATAATGGCTGTCTTTCTACCTCACCATTCAGAACAAATATAAACACTTTTAGAGACATTGTACAACATAGTTCGTCTCAAGCTGAGCCTTTTATGAAAAAGGTAGGAGCTAGGATTTCTGAAACTCAACATAGAGAATGAAATTCATGATAACTTGACCTCTGCCGATTTTGACTGTTCTTTTTCTCTCTGTAGAAGTCACAGAAGTGCAGTATTACATTTCAGGAGTGCTTTGAAATTTGTCAAAAGTATGACGATTTTCCTCTTTGGTCCACACTTCACAGAGCATTACCTTTGTTCCAGGGACATGAGAAGAGAGTCGATCTCTGCTGTGAGAGTACTTAACAATAGTAAGTTGGGACCCTCTTTACTTCAACTGCATCCTTCATCCACAACAAAAGCACCAAAAATGCTTTTCCCTCAAAGCCTGCCTTGTGCTCTTATATTGTCAATCTGTAAAGTTCAGCATTTCAAAGTGGAACACTGTTCAAATAAATAATTCAAACCCTTTCTACGAACAACAGCTTTGTCTCTAAAGACAATACGAGATTTACGTTGGGGTCTGCAGCTGGACAGTCTAGTGGCCTCTAACTCTTTTTCCATCTTTGCTTCAGTGGATCTGTTGCCTGTGGTAACCAACATTGCACTGATGCTCATGCACCGGGTATCATTGCTACAGTGACCTTTTTGTAGACAATAACATTACCAGGTTGGAGTTGATGTCCTGCAGCAGAAATCTATCCTGCTTGTTTGTTGTTTTATGTTTGTATTTGTTTATAGTCCCATACACATTGCAAATATGACTGAGAAGATATTTCTGATCATTATCATTATCATTATCATCAAGACTTTGTTTGGACTTTGGTTGAACTTTTCCATGTACTCACTGGTTGTTTTCACAATGTGGGAGTTGTGAAGCCATTTGAAATTTAAGGATATTGTAGACAATCTTTCTTGGTGTTGTCATCTTTTCCACCTTTTTCCAGTTTACTGGAACACTTCAAGAACAAGACAAGAATTTTTAAAATCAACCTCTACGCTGTCCTGCTGCATGATCTGGAGAAACAGCAGACAACCTACGAAAACAAGTCTGCAATGCAGCTGACTTTCTCTTTTGGCAGAATTGTATTCCTTTAATCCCGCCTTATCAGCGTAACTCACAAAGTTGGGCTGCAGCAGAGAAGAGCAGCAGTTCCCCATTAATTGAAACAATGTTTGTTCTCCACTTAAAATTCTAGTCATTGTGAGAAAATCTGCTTGGGAGGTGGGACGTTTAAGCTAAACGACATCAAATCTGTCATGTAAATAGGATTGAGTGAATGCTCTGTCCTGTGAAAGGCAGATGGAATTGATCTGATGTGGTGCTTCTCTTGTGACTAAAGCATCAATGATCAGCTGCATTGCTAAATGTTGGCTGTGAGCAGTTTGCTATCAGCACATTTCAAAAGCTGATTTTAAATGTCCATCTTCTAGACACATGGACTGAGCCTTCACTGACTTAATTTATATGTAATATAATATGTCTGAAGTGACGACAATTCACAGTAACTTAAATTTGTAAGGGTGCCGGGCCACCATGAAATACAAATGTCTTATGAGACAAAACTTAACTTCAGCATTCATGGTTGTCAGTGAAAGTTCTTGACCTATCTCAAAGTCAGCTATTTTACTGAAGCATTAATGCAAACTGTGGGCATGAGGCCCAAATTATGTTTTCTGTCAACATAATGAGTAAATGTTGCTTATTAATGTATCTGGCAAATCACAAAATTGTTGATACTAACTATGAATAATGTATTCAGTGAGGAATATATTTAATTTTTCTTCCTCCACAATAGCCGACCTTGGAGAGATCAATTAAAAGTGAAAAATATGTTTATTGTGAATTTCCACACAGAGATGTTGGTAAATAAACTATGCTAATGTGAGGCTTCTTCATAAGTGTAAGCCCTTATGAAGAAAGGACATAGAACAGGATCCTCCATCTGGATGCTGGAGGTGGTGGAATGAGCCAGCATTTGGTTGATAAACCTGTGCTTGGGTCAGATTATAAGAAACAAATCAACATAATTAATATATTGACATAATCTGATATATCCTCTTACAAACTTGTTTCGTAGACAATGTGCTCATATTTAAACATTTTTTATATAGGTTTGCTGTTTCTTGAATATATTTATACATTTATCGTCCTCTTTCTTTTTTATGCATCATCATGCCAAATGCTTACACTAAAACAGGATCTCTGGATTCTCTCCTCTCAGATCTACAGATTTTCATACTCAAAGAGGCAGTGGCGGAGTGGTTTGGAGACGAGTAAATTGGATTTGGTGGGAGCGAGGGAGGAGGGGGCAGCTTTTGTCACAGGAGAAGTAATTTTTCATGCGGTACAGCTGCAGGAAGCGTGTGCTGCCGCTGCTGTGTATGGTAATGATAGAGGGAAAATTCACAAGCCTTTGTTCAATGGGCATAATCATAAATTTTGCTTTTTACTCGAAAAATTTTCATCGTAAAAATGCCAGAAGGTATAGTCCATCGTGCCAGGCTACATTATGTTTAGGGAAACAGCAACAGCAACAGCGAGGTGAGGAGAGTGTTAGTGTGTAGCCAATGAGAAACTGTTCAGGGTATTGACTCCACAAAGGTTTCCTAAACAGGGCTGAAGTCTCAATGACAAAGTTGACATGAGAGACTTTGTTGTCTCTGGAGAATCTGTCAAGTCATTTTAGACTGCGGTGCTCACTGTGACGCACTAACTGAAACAGAAATACAGAGACAAATACTGAGATAGCTTTACATTATTGATACGCCTCTACTTCTCTAGATAATCATTTCACCACTTGAAGCTCCCTTTGCATTCTCTTTTATGAACAAACGATGTTTAATACAGCCCCATCTGAAACCGCAGTCCATTCACCAGCTGGCTGAAGTACATCTGTCTGAATGATCTTGCTGATGCACAATTTTAAAAAGTATAGTCATAAAAACCCATGTTATCATTTCTGCTCTGCAGGACTAATTGTCAAATGAGATCATTGCTGCTGATCATCAGTGCTTCAGTGGTGAAAAACACACAAACTAAAGGCACAGTTTACCTGAGCCTCATTATCACATGCCCAATAAAAAGCCAATATTCCAATAAAACTGCTATTTGTGGTCAGATTAAATGTCATAATTATTCCACTTCAGGATGTACAGTCACAGTAAATAGTCCATTACTGATCATAAATATTCCATTTACTATCATACAAAGATTTCCATGAACAGTTCTTTAAATGTCTCAGCTGAAATAGTGCATCATTATCATCATCATCATCATCAGTGTGCTGTACTTACAGTTGTTTATGTTTCTTCGAGCTGTTTTTCTATGCTACTTGAACAGACACAGACAGCAGACAGGTCCACAGCTCTGTTGATATCACATTGCATGACTGTGTCGGAGGAAATGGTCGAACATGTGGTCATATATTTTGGGCTGTAAATGGACCAGACTCCCACAGACCTGGGCAAGTTATAAGATTTATGCCTCGTGGACCCTCACGGCCATGCAGATACAGAGGCTATAAACTGAGATTTACTTGTGTCTAGACCAAAGTTTGGGTTTTAGGGGCTGAAGTTTTGCAGTACCCACTTCTGAAACTTCAGCTGCCACAACAAGACAAGTATTATAGTCTCCCTCCAATCAAAAATGTGTTTTGCTAACTATTACATCACATGTTTGACACTAGAGGAATGTTACATTCATCTACTGAAAGGGGAAAGTCTCTCTGTGCTCATATTCAATCATCTTTATATACAGTCAATTGTGTGTCAGTTTGTGTGTATGTGTGTGTGTATATTCGCAGCTAATCTTGCATACCAGCGGACAATCAGCCTAATATTTTTTGTGCACATTTATGACTGTATGATCAATGATCCCTTGTGGTTGCAGTGATTTTGAAAAAACTATTATTACAATATGATTCCTTACAAGCCTGTAGTAAAGGTAAGACTTTATCTTTCTAGCAGTCCTCGCCTTTTTATGCTACGTGATGACTTTATTATACAAAAATACTTAGCATACATCTATATAAGAAAACGTGTTATGTGTAATTGCTATATTAGAATACAACATAGCTTCAAATCACTTTAGTGGAGGTGTTTAAACAAACATATCCTTTCAGTCGATATCGTGCTAATTTATTGCTGCTTTCTGTCTTGCTTCCATTAACATGACAGGTGCCTGCAGACAAAGCATGTAACACAATGTATTGAAATGTCCAAAACTAATGGCTCAACATCTGGCTCTGGGGCTTAAATGATATGAGTGTGAATCAAAGGGATTTGTCTGTGTGAGTGTTAAATCATGACTTGTGTTATCAGATCACTTTCCCAGACCAGGCCGTGAGCTCAGACAGCTAAACAAGCATCACTCACTCTGTGCTACATTTAGTTTGTTCTCTGGGACTGGTCAAGGTGAGATGACTCATATCTGCTAACTCAATCTGTCTGCTGGAAGATTAAAGGGCTGAAAGGCCATTTTTATTTTGTCTCTGCCTGAGATTTAAAATGACAATACTACAGGGTTTTATAGATTTGCTCATCAATACCAGTGGTACAAGATTTAGGGCTTTCAAAACTCATTTTCTGTCCTATACTGTTGATGTACTACACACATGGATGCTACTTTATTGGAATTGATTGAAATGTTTACATTTCCAGTGTTCAGTTCAGTGATTAAAGACAATGGAGTGCAGCATTTGAAGATATTTTTATTGCAAAGCTTTAAACACCACATATTTAAAGGGGACAAATCATGCTTTTTGTAATTTTCTGTAACTTTTATATCTTTATGATATCAGATGTCTATATTAAACTACACATACTCAAAGGTCTTGAGGTGAACATATGTAAAATTCCCTACAAATCAAAAGCCCAGACTTCACCCTGCTCTCCCACAAACGGCCTCAGTTCCAAAGTCTTTGTTGCGCAAGTTGTTCCATGGGTTCTTCACAGTGTCTACTTGCATATTTCTGGATGTATGTGGGAAGTTTGCATTTCAAGTAAAGAACAAGGAGAGGATGTGACATCCCTCTACTAGGGTTTGTTGTGGTATGAGGATGGGCAGATTCTGGAAGCACCCGGTTCATCTTGAGGTTTCTTCCCGTTAAAGCAGAGTTTTTCCTTGCCACTGTCACCAGGTGTTAGTCATGTGGGAATCAAAGAGAACAGTCTACACCTCACAAAAGTTATCTCACAAAAGTGCTCTGACATTACTTCTCTAGTGATTTGGTGCTTTATAAATAAATCTGTCTTGACTTGGCCAACCATAACAGACTGGGCTCATTGGGATGGGGGCCTGAAAGAAACAGAGGCTAAAATGGCCTGTTTCAATCATAGGCTGAACTGAGGGGTCGCATAAAGGACCGGTATATGATAAATATGGTGTTTATGTTAATGTAATTTTTGATTCTATTACTGGACCACATGGTTCAAAGCAAGGGGCACACTTGGGCCATTCCTGTCGCACTCTCTCACAGCTGCGTTGATAGAAAACCTTCCTGATGTAGCAGCAGAGGTTTTGCAGTATTGTGTTGCTCTACTCAGCCTCTACAGCTGTCACCACAGGGATCCATTTTCTCCGCCTCTCCTCAGTTCCCAGCTTCACTAATGACATGACTTGGTATCATTGGCGAGGCAATTTATACCTGAGGATAAGAATGGAATCTCCAAGCTTCATTTAACCATCAGTGTGCTCACTACAAGTAGCTGGTGTAGTTTTCAGACTCGTGCTTATCAACTCTGACAGTTATCAAAAAGCCTGAAACAGAGTGACTGACAAGTGAATGAAAACAGACAACAGTAGGCTATATTTATTCTATTTCCCCTGAAAAGACTCTGAGTAATGTAAAATATGATTCACACACATGAAACCCACACAATAATAATATATAATATAAATTGCTTCTCAAAATTCTTTTTATTGAAAATATTTTTCCGCTTCCAATCAGACATGCAGCCTATTTGGCTGAGAGGCTGGGTAGAAAATATATGTTGTAAATTGCACCCTGGCTGCTATTTGTAATTATGCATTTTTGAAATCCAAGAGCAGAAAATCGAGTCAGGATTTTAGTGTGAGGGGGTGTTTGTAATTGATATAATGGAGCAAGGGGAAAAGCTTTGAAATGAGGGCTTTAGTGAGGAGAGCAGAGAAAAGCCTTTGTGCTGCTGCTGTACAGGCTCTTTGTCTATCTGCGTAGAGGCGACACAAAGCGCCGCTCATCTGAGTTACAGCGTTAATTTTTTTCTTAAGGATTTAAGTGTCTCGATTTCTCGACAGTATTGGCTCGCGACACATCAAAGAATGCCCTCTAACTCAGAGTAAACAGGCTCTGTGTTGTCCAGCATCCACATTTTTTTAAAAAGTGGACAGCATTAATGGATGTCCTCTTGTATCAGGACATCTTGGGATTACCGTCTTTCTTAAACAGCTGCTAAATCCTTGAGATGAAAAAGCATGTGTTATACAATCCTCTGTTTGATGCTCTCAGATCTCAAAATGCTGCGTCATACTTTTAGATAGCAGCAGGTGCATTGGATCAACTATCTCTTCTCATCTGATTTTGGAGGGGAAATATGACTGGAAGCTTTGGGAGGAACACAGGCTACATTTGCACTAGGACAATAGTTCCCAATCTTTAGGATCAGGACCCCCAATGGGCCCTGAGGTAAATGTAAGGGGATGATAAGAGTCAGGCCCATTCAATTAAACTTGTATAACCCAAAATCATAAACCGATTTAGCCTCAAAGGGCTCTAAAGTCTGGACAGCATGCAACACCCTGTCTATCCTTACTCCCTCGGTGTCACGACGGTCAAATTTGATTAAGTGTTCATTATTCATTTTTGCCATTTACTCTGTCACGAACTTCTCATGTCCTCCCAGATCCACTCTCACTTGTCCTGCAGTAACCCCTGTCTTTCCATCATTCCCACGAATTGATTTCCCCACCCACCTGCACATGTGTTCCATATTTCCTCATCAACACCCCAGTTTTTATATCAGCCCCTTTCCTCCAGTCATTTGCCAGATTGTCTAATGTGTCTTAACGCTCCAGTGCTCAGTACAGTTTTTGCTGTTTAGGGTTGTAACCCTCGATTTGGATAAGGAAAAACAACAACCCCAAATAGAGGAACAACAGAGGAAGGTTTCCTCTTTCCAGACAGACTGACTTGCAGTAGATATGTGCAGAGTAAATACATAAAAGGGATAAGAAAAAAACACTTTGTTCCTGTTCCTTTTTTTTTTTTGATAAGGGATGATTCTGCAAAATTGTGGATTACACTCAGTGATTCAACATTTTTGAAACATGCTTTCTACAATATCTGCACGTGGCGCCTATGTGATGGTTAAGGTTAGGGAACGATCATGGTTTTTGTAAAATAAACTACTGTCAGGGTTAAGCAACTAAAACACTCTGTTAACTTTAGAGAAGTTTAGTTAAAAAGTGAGAGTTATTTATACCTCTGATATCCACCACCCTGATCACCACACACTCACGCTATGCTTCTCTACATAAAAGGCACGCTATGCATTGGTACAAATAAAAGTGCTTCACTGATGACTGAAAAGCTGATAAAAAAACAGAGCAAATGTAAACAGTAAAACAATGAGACTGATGCACATGAGAAATGCAAATTCTAAAAAAGTATATAATGTAAAATGTGCATATATATATATATATGAATATGAATATGAATATAAAATAATATACAATAACTACATAAAATAATAAAACAAATACAATCCATAAAGCATTGTAATCTAAAGCCAGGATAAAGAAGTGGGTTTTGAGTTTACATGTAAAAATATCAATACTTCAGCTGCTCTCAGATGCTCAGCCAGACTGTTGCATGAGACATTAGATACTGAGTTGGATACTGTTCACATAAAGTCTCCAAAAATCTCTCAACTGAAACAATCTGGTGAGAAGAAAATCAGTCTTTGGTCGAGCTGCTCACGACTCATGCCCACACTGAATCTATAATCTGCAATGAGGGTCACAAACAGACTCCGCTTCATTCTAAAGGTTGAGAGCAACAAACTGATTTTAAAGACATATTTAACCTTCAATAATCACAAATCCAGTGATGATGTTTTCAGTTCTGTTAAATTATGAACACTAACTTCTTCAGATTCATTGTTCATTCATCACCAAATCTACTTTTGCTACAGTTTGCTGCTTGTCGAATGTGTAATACTGCTCAAAGTTGACCGTTGCCAGATCATTATAACACACTTTTTACAGAAAACACACAAATCTGGCACCACTACAGAGATCTTATCAATAACAGCATGTGGACTTAAGATGTCAAGATCGTTTAAGATCTGCAAAAATATTGGTAGAGACAATTCAGCAAAACCTTGACACTGTTAGAGACATGTCCCTATGTTCATACCCAAATCTATGCCCATGGTTAATCTGTCCCTCAGTGCGTTCTGTCTGTAATGTCTTAAAACAGCTGGACTGTAGTTTTTGGCTAAATTATTCAAACAACAGTAAATAGTGCATTTGTTGGGGAGTACTTTCAGTTGTGAATTGATGCACATTTGGTTCTCTAGTGAGACTTTACAGCAGCAGGATGGTTTATATGGGATTGACTCAAAATAAACTACTCTGCTCATGCTCATTATAATGACAGAATATGTCACTCAGTATAACTGTGTGGCTCATTTATGTGTTTTAATAGATTTTGGACAACAGTTAGAGTCTGTGGCATAGAACAATACACTGCAAAAGGGTTTTGGATGCATGGGTAATACTTGTTAGTTAGATCGGTTCATTGTTTTTGGTCTTTTCATGGGATTTGCTGACAGGAAGAAAAACAGAATATAACGAGACTCATCCTTAAAGAGCTTAGCTGTCTGACATATTTAGCAAACTAAGGGGAAAACAGTCTGAAAGCAGTGCCCCACCTGAGACTGCAAGAAAAATAAACTAATTATCTTAGATGCACTTATGAATGTATTGATTAGTTCAAAGGAATTACGTGGAATTAAACTGCAATCTTTTTTTTGTAATTTTCTCTCAACAGCTAAGACTCAGATACCAGAATCTAAGAATAATAAGCAGTAGTACCATGCTTTATCTCCACAGTTAGATGGTACTTTACATGACAAACACCTCAGAGCTGTCATCTAGACTCATTTAAAGCCCAAAATCTGTAAGTGAAGTATGGGGCCACCTGTTAGGAGCAATTCACAGTCACAGTGGCTTTGTTTGTGTTTCAGTTTCTTTTGACTAAAGAATGTTTTTAAGGCTAAAATTGATCACTTACGCTTCAAGGTTTTCAAACACAGGCAGCATAAAACTGTTGACAACAATTTTTCTGTTGACAAAATGATGGAGCTCTGAGAATTAAAGGGGACATATCATACTTATTGTGATTTTCTGTCATTTTCATACTGTTATAAGCCGGGTGTCTATGTTGAACACATGTCCCAAACTCAGGGTGAACATATGTAAAATGCCTCAGCCTACTCTGAATGCGCCATTTGTAATATCACCTCTACTTTCTCTTCATGATGACATCAGATTGTTTGCACATGCTCACAAATGGCCGTCTGTTCTGTAGCCGTTGATGCTAACATTGTTCTAGATAGTTTCCATTTTGAGTAAAGAATGAGAAAAACATTTAAAATTCTACCACTACTGTTTGTTCATGTGCCTGTTGAAGGGCAGTTAACATAAGCTAACCAATCAGAGCAAAGTGGGCTCATTGAGAGGGGGGTCATTAAAGAGACAGCAGCTCAAACGGCCTGTTTCAGACAGAGGCTGAACTGAGGGGCTGCATAAACAGACAGCATAAGATAAGTATGCCGTTTTTTGAACTGTAAAATGCAAAGATATTCCAATAGAGCGCCATAGATGTATACCTTGAAATGTGCATGATACAACCCCTTTAAAAATGTATGACTTATAATGCCTCTGATGTTTCCTTTTTCTTGATTTTCTGTTCAGAGACCTGACAAATGAGCACCCTTCAGCTTTTTCACTCCTTGTCAGCTCAGGCAGAGCTCTGCAAATTGTGTCAAACCTCCTCCTCTTCTGTTTTGAAAAGTAAGAAAAAGTGTCTATAGTGTGACAACATGGGTTGCGCGTAAAGTCTCTAAAGGATGTAAATAGCATGAAGAGGAGATGACAGTTCCCACTCATCTCCGTCAGTCTGTCCTTCACATCCTCAGCCTTCTTCCCACACGGGCCTCCACCAGCCTGCCTGCATCACTCAACCTATACTCCATCTTAGACAACACCTCCCACCCTATGAGTCTGCATGATGTTTCCCGCTGCACCGCCTGACTGTATAAACTACACACACACACACACACACACACACACACACACACACACACACACATACACACACATACACACACTGTTTTCAAAGTCCAGTTCATATGCAACCTAGGGGGATGACTGATTTCAATATTTATGTACATCTGGATGCATTATGGCAATGATAGAGACAACATAACATCTTTCTGTGCTATTTTAGCATGCATAACTCTAATTGCATTGGTTACATGTTTATTCTCATTTAACTTCAGTTTGACATATGCATTCCTTAGTTTTATGTCCATGTATCACCTTGTAAAATACATATAATTATTATCATGTTTATCAACAGATTCTTACACATGAGCATCACACTGCGTAATATTTCTTTCTACATATTGTGTAAGAATTTCGCACTGAAGTGTTGAGATGATGGACAGACACAGATCTGTACATTTTGTACAATCTAAATCTGTGACGTAAACAGACTTGCATATTCACACATCTAAATATAGGTGGGCAGTCCTGTTAGTCTCAAGATTGTGCACATAATTCATATTTTGTATGCTGTATATATTGTCATTTCCCATCACCTATTTACACTCATTTTTTCCTCATTTGTTAAATATGAATTTTTTATCTGCTTGCGCACTCCTACAGAACATATTTTCATATTTTCAGCTATTTAAAATACTGCTGTGCATAATTGTTCCTCCATGAATTCTTTTTTTTTTCTACCTAGTGCCACAAAGCTGAATTTTGTTGCAGTAGTTCAAAAACTCATTTGCGCTCTTCTTATTTAGATTCAGCTTTATTGTTTTTTATGACTGTGGTGATTGTTGGCTGTATCATCCCAGCCCCCCCCCCCCCCCCCCCCCAAAGAGTAATTTAAGTTTCTTCTCATCTTATCTTCATCTGCATTTCAGCAGAGATCTGATTTTAATGTGGATATGGCAGAGAGGAAATGTGCCTGTATATGTCATTTCGGGACACTGCCTCGATTTTCAACAAATATCAAGATACTTTTCATCGTCAACACCATCACAGAGATACATCTGGAGCAACAAACAACTTTATGTTTTTAGTTGCTGCAATGATGATTTATCCTACAAAATATTCTTGCTTAAAATGTTACATTTAAGATGTTAAACCCAGTCTAAACTACAAAGTGAGGTGGCATCAAGCATCTCATGCCAACTTACTGACATACAGTATTAAACACACAGTCTGCTTTCCCCAATGTAATTCTGGAGCTGGATTAGAAGAGCTGGTAAACTGAAATTTGGGAGAGAAGCACAAACAGAACAGCAGTGACTGACAGAGAGCTCTGTCCACAGAAACGTGGTAAATATCATCCGGCTGTGTGCATTTTTGAAACACCCAAATAGATGGGGTCTGCATTCTGTGCCATTTTCCAGAATTGAAGCAAAAATGTGCAGTGGTTTTGTTGGACAAAGTTTAGAGTCAGGGGCTTGGTAATCAGTGTGTCCACCTGAGCATTAGAACTGAAAACATGTGAGTATGTGAGAGTGAGATGGAGGGAGAGGGAAAAGGTTGCGGTGGGGGAGGGAATAAATAAGTTAGTTTGCTAAATAACATTAGTCAGAAACAGAGCATATTCATGTTGAAAGAGCAGCTGCATCATTGTGACTCAGACACACACACCTGCCTTTTCTCATTATATATGAAGGCTGATGCCTAATAAAACAGCATGTATCTATTGCATGTATATTATATCCCACCAATCTTACAGCAATCTAACAGTGTGCATCCTTGTTTTCTGCTTAGGAGGAAATCAGCCTTCATTATACTGAGGTGTAATAGCCTGGACATCATATAACTGTGGAGAAAACTATGTACAATGGGCAAATATGTGAAAACAAGTCAAAATAACCTTACAATCTTAATATCTTATCTAAAGTTAATGCAAAAAGCGCCAAAAGCATATGAAAGCAAACATATTTCTCTGGTAGCACTCTACTGTGGGGCTTTGGATCAATGACCACGCTTTTTCCCTTTGGGTTTTGACAAATACAAGAAATTCATTCTGTAATGGATACTTCATACGCTCATGTTTGGGCAACCTGCAATTAATTGTATGAATGAATATATGATTAAATCTTTACATTTCCTGCAGATGAGATTCATATTCCAAAGAATTGATTGCTGCAAACCACACACCCAAACACAAGAAATGTAATTTAACAGAATATGTGCATTACATACAAATACAAAAGTGATTGTTTCATCTTTTTCAGCATTCCTCCAATAAAAACAATCTTTTTAATTCTACTAATTAATCTCTGCCTTAAATCATGATATAAATGACAATATAAAACCAAATCTAATTTAATTTTCTAATTAATTTCACTCAGATCATTTACAAAACTATCACCACAAAACATATCAACAAACAAACACCCACTTTCACAATTGGGATCAGACTTGATCATGCAAAGAAGACATTTTTAAGTTTTAAGGTTCTAATTGAGTCCATGATTGACTATACTTGTACCTGCTATGGTCAGATCTGAGTGATCTTACAGCTTTGTTATTGTTACACTCAAATGCATTTACTGGCTCACTCCTGTTCTTATCCTTATATCCATTCTAAAATATAATGGCAGTCTTAATGTTTGTTATTGCTTGTGAAATTTTAGTTTTTATATATAGTATATGAACTGTGTGTATGATGTATAATATATAGTATATGGATACATTCAGGTTGAATGAATGAATGAATAACACACACTTCAATTGGCTACATACAAATCACTTTTATGTATAGCGTCACAGTTCAATTATTCATCAAAGAATCAGGATTGTGACATAACAAGACAAAACCATATATAAGCACCTTTACTGAGTGGTGATGTAGACCTGTTTTAGTGAAGCTTGTTTCAGAGTACAGATGTTGATCAGTCATTTGAATGACTGCAACACCTCAGCGCTCTCACTCCTGCTGGGGTCGGCTCTCCATGAGCATATCTGTCCAGAGGCCCGCTATCTAGCAACATGATGTAGCAAGACCAACAACTCATTCAAACGGATTTGGTTGCCATGACACCCAAGCTTAGCCTTGGTTCACAAAGTGGATGTTTACTGTTTTCTACTTTCATTTTTCTTTCACTCTTTGTCTCTCCTCACCTTACCTCAAGGAACTGTAATACACCATTTGTGCACAGCTCAGTAACACTTGTCAGATCACGATGTGCTGGGCTGGAATATACACCCACTTCAGCTCTGTTGTGCAGCAGAGGAGGCATCCTCGCACCCACTGGATGTCCCTGGGATAATTGGCAAAGAACATCTTGTTATTTGCCCTCTATTTTAGTGCAATGCTGTCTGTTGTGAAGTCTTTCCCTGTGGAAAAAATGATTATGTTCTCTTGCTTTGTCTGCGCTCGACCTTGGCTGTGTCATGTGACTAGTCATTTCAAACCTCACTGGTTGTCATGCCAACAGTATATCTAAGGCAGTCGTGCTGGTTCAGTGGAGAGATGGGATGTTTGCACTTCACAGACAGGCAGGCAGGTGCATGCAGTCGGTCCAGGACTATAACCAGGGCAGAGTCTTTTTAACCAAGGTACACTGGCAGCCGTGCCGACTGTGAGGATACACTGCAGAGAAAATGTCTTAAACAGTAGCTTTCATCTCTTGTTAAGTACACATTTGATGAGTCTGATTCTCTACACTGCATCCTCCTCCTCTCAGTCTAAGATGACACGCTGACACTGAAGTGTCTTTGGAGCAGAGAAGGTGATTTTTCTGCTGCTTCTCCCTGAGTTGCTTCTATAAAACAGATACAACAAAAAATGAGCAGTAAAAAGTGACACTGTGTTAAGTTCAGCATAGATGAAAGATGTTATAAATAAACAATATAATAATTAGAGGAGCAGTTAGGATTGTTTATTGTGTGTTAACCATGAAATCGCTGTAAGAAAAAAAAAAAGTACCCAGCAATTAATATTTTGCTCCAAGTTCTTCCTTAATTCTACATGGACAACATTTCAACCACTAATGGTCTTTGATGTCTAACAGAGTCTCTACTGTGGCTGTAAACTCTTGAAGGTTGATTAGTCTTGTTTCCAATTTGTAGCCCATCATGTGGTGTAACTTCTTTTAGATTCATTCTGCAGTGATTTCTTTTAAGGAAGATACTACACTGCAACTATTATTACGCTTTTATGTTCATCCTAATATTCTGGGCTTCTGGAGGAGCTGGGCCCTCAACCCCAACATACTTAACACCAGCTTCGCATTTTTCCTGATTTCATCCAAATTGCTCTAACACAGAATTTCTGTTAATTGTGTTTTATAGCAGTTCCTAGGGAAACGTATTGCTGCTACGCCGGAAAAAGGAAAAAGCATCAGTATCACGTTATAATGTGAAAGTCATCTTTGGTTTCAGGCAGATGACTCCCCATAATGTACCCCTACACTTGATGTGTGATGTGATTATTTTCCTTCAGCTGTTAGAAGTGAGGCTCTATGTACAGTTAAAACATCCTCGGGTCATGTCATCCTACCATGAAGGCTACAGAGAGAGATCTATCTTTGCATATCCTAAAAGGAGTCAGGGGACCACGGCCTGTGTGCTCTTTAACATGTGTTAGTGCTTGTGGACTGTGGTGGCCCCTCCTACATCAGTTAAATGAATGACCCTACCTTAAGTGGGTCGGATTCATTCATCATTCTGTACACAGCTGGATGAATGAGTCCGACCCTTCGTATGCAGCTCCATGCATTTTAAAATCCTTCTCAGTGTAAGCATATTTATTACAGTATCATCCACTCTGCTCAGTAACAGCAGAATCTCATCATGTCTGTGAGTGGGTGAAACAAGACACAGGTGAAACACATGAACCCCCCCCCCCCCCCCCCCCCCCCCCCCCCACACACACACACACACACACAGACACACAGACACACAGACACACACAGATACACAGACACACAGACACAGAAAACCTTTCAAAATAAGACACAAACTAAAACAGCACAGGACAGACAGACAAGATGTGACAAACTTTGCAATTATTATTCTTTCACTTGCAGCAGTCTGGTTTGTGGAAGCACAAATCAATCAGTAAAACCAATATCAGCAAAACCCATGATTTAAGTTCTGTTTCTGGGACTGACTAATACTATCGTACTAAGTAATGACTATATTGATTCACTCTAATATTGTTTTAAAATTCTGATTCACATGCAGCTATTGTTGTGAGAAGTGAGATTTAATGAGTTAGAGCCTCAGGCATCCCCAGGCCAGATGGGGTACGAAGTCCTCCAGTGAGTCCTGGGTCGGCCCCAAGGTCTCCTTCCAGTCAGCTTTACCCGGAGCTCCTCCAACAGCATGCGCCCACTGGGCATCTTCATTCACCAGCTGCTCTGCTCACCACCTCAGTCTGACACAAAGCCTGCATGACAGGCAGTCAGTTTCATAATCTTTCTTACCCTCTCTCGTGAATAAGAATGTAAAATGGCTGCTGTTCCCCTCACCTGGATGGGACAGGCATCTTTGTTCTGGGATGACTGCAATCTAAAACTCTGGGGGGCTGTTCCTCATTCAAACTGTGCTATGCAGAGATGCAAACTGCTCCAGTGCACTTTTATGATCATGGTTTGTTCCCAAGAGGACACAGTTATCTGCAAGCAGCAGGGTTGCCATCATGATGTCTCTAAACCTTTTATTTATGACAGTAGAAATGTCTCATAAAACACAACACAAAAAATGCAACACAAAAACTACTAAAATAATAACTCAGGTGCTGAAATGAACACAAGCAAAAATCAAAACAATAAAGTCTGTTCACTAAAAATTAACAATGCAAAAACAGTTTTCATCGCCAGCATTTTGTGGTCATAATAAACAGGTTTTCCAGTGGGTGCTTTAAGTGTAGACTTTATTGCTCTGAAAAAGCAAGTTTGAGTTCACTTTGCTTTGGATCATTTCACATCTCCAGAGTTTGCTCAGTTGGGTAGATATTACTTTACAATAACTCTGCTAATACCTTAATGAATGCTCATATGTTTTGAGAAAAAAACAGTTGGAAAAAAACAATAAACTCCAACAATCTTCAAGCAGCTACTACATGGCTTCTAAAGCTACTTCAGCAACATTGTTTTGCCAAAACATTTACAAATATACTTCATGCTGTCATACACATATACCAGGGGTAGGAAAATACTGGCCTGTGTGCCAAATCTGGCCCTCCAGCAAAAATATTTGTTTTGAATTTCATAGTTTACAGTAAAACTTAGTTGAACCTACTCGCTGACCCCTGACATGTACTATAAACTATTTGTCAGCTTATGCTGTACTGTGTACTATACACTAAAGTTTACAAGGGTACATCCATACCCTTCTATAAGAATACAGCAGTTTAACATTTTGGGAAAAATGCTTGTTCACAGTTAGATGAGAAGAGCAGCCAGTTAGCTTAGCACAACAACTGGAAATGGAGGGAAAGAGCTTCCCTAGCTGTGTCTAAAGATATTAGCACTTCTAAATCTCATTACTGAATTTTTCTTGAATGTTTAATCTGTACAATAAACTTAAGTCTAACATTTTGGTTTAATAGGGGATTGTAGGGTGGACTATTTCTTGGTCAGGAGCAGTGACTTCCTGGTAGCCAGGTTAGCAGTCTCCCACTGCTTCCAGCCTTAAACTAAGCTAATGGCCTCCTGGTTCCACCTGCAAATTTCATGGATAGCTATGAGAATGATGGCAATCTACCCATTAACACTTGACAAGAAAGGACAAGATAAATGGTTACCTTTAAACCCGAAACCTCAGATAAATTAAAAGCAGTCTTGTAACATGCAGTGAATGTATTTTTATTAAGTTTGATGAGTTTAACACGTCTAGGATTAAAGGATGTACATACGGTATATATAGGCCTGGATTTGATAAGGTGAAGTAGGTATGAACCTTTTCTGTGACTTCCAATTTTCAGCTTAGAGTGCTGCATTTTCACCCACACAAGTTGCTTTGACTTATGCTTCATAAAATGTGTATTAGGACGCCTGCAAAGGCAGCATCATCAGTCCACACGCAGCAGCAGAGTGCTGTAGTGTTCATCCAAGTGAGACGTTCTGACTATTGCATTCCATATAAGTTTAGCAGGAACAGGGAGATAAACAAATGCTGATTTGTCTTATTTCCTTCTTGCTGTGTTTTCTATTTAACTACAAAAGTGCCTCTCTTCCCAACCGGTAAGAGTTTTGCCTAGGTTTTTGGATGGCTTAGGTGCTATGGTTGGAGTGGATGGGCTCTGTGGTCGTGGGGTGTGAGGGTCCTCTCCTCCCTACAAAATGTAATGCTATTTAACTAAAAACTATGCATTATCACATCATTTTAGACTGTCAATACTTATCACAGAGGTTGTAGTTTGTCGCACTAAGATATAGCAAGAGAAAAAGTGAAACAAATATGCTTACTGATGAAGTCGAGCAATGCCCTGAAGTAATCCTTCACATTTTGTGAGTACGACATCAAAAATGATCAATCACAATGTAACATTGGTTAAACAAGGCTTATAGTGAATGGATTTCAACAGTCATTTGCTCATCCTCCCAAAGTCAGGATGAAACCACTAACCAGCTGTAGGAATGGTATATATCCATACTCATCTTACTGGTTTTCATCACAAAAGAATTGGGTTCATTTTTAAACAAGGATTCAAAGCAGGATTAGAACTAATTTATATTTCAAATAGTGTTTTTAGAGCAGCAAAAGTAATGTTCACATCAGCAAAGTCCCTATATAAACTCAATAACATCATACCGGAAACAAATCTAAAACATCAGTAACATAAATAATATTCCTGACATCAAAATACTGAGTGAAGTTTAGAAAGAACGAAGAACTCAGACATCAGTCAGTGTCAGTCATTCATCCTGTCCTCAGTCCTTGTCCCTCTGCTGCGGGTTGAGGGAGGAGTGGCTGCCGTCATAGCCAGCTGCTAAGTGTACAAAAATTTACAAAATGTTCAGACTACAGTCAGAATACATACAGACAGTTTTTGTTTAAGCTTGCTCGTAACAATTCTCTATTAGCTCAACAAGCTGTGGACAAAGCAGGTGGAAATACTGCCTTTCTATGTGTTCATTGTAGTTGTTGTTCAGTTGTCAATTAAGGTTAAGACTTTATCTGTCACTTCACCTGGTTGACTGTGTCCTCCATTATCTGTCTCTCCTATGCTCTGCTCTGTGTGTGTGTGTGTGTGTGTGTGTGTGTGTGTGTGTGTGTGTGTGTGTGTGTGTGTGTGTGTGTGTGTGTGTGTGTGTGTATGTGTGAAACACAGAGAGCAGAGGGCAGAAACTAGTGCAACCATAAATGATAGCAAAACGTGGTAGAGACTCTCAGCATAGTTTTTTCTTTTAATTGGGTTTAGGTGCTGTGAAAAAAACACTAACGGTGCTGCACACTCTATGCAAACTGACAAAATATGCACTCATTCTTTGTCAATGGGAAGTGACTAATTTGCTGCACAAAGCTTTCATAGATGAAGCTGGCAGTGCGACAAGAGGGCGGGACCAATTCAAAACTTCAAACGGTGCTCACATCAAGACAGCTAATCAAGTTGCACAAGTTCATATGAATTGGTCGCTTACAGTGGCTGCACCACCAGTCTTTTGATGTTAGGGAAAACCCTGTTATTACTTTATGGGTAATGAAACAGCATAACATATACAGTATTACTTGACATACTGTATACTGAGGAATTGAAGATATTATACATATACAGATATATAAACAGGCAGTATATTCCCTATCATATATTATAATGACATATTTAAATACTGCCAAATTGCAGGCTTCTTACTGATCAAACTGTTCCTTTAAGAAATATTTTAAAGCCTTTATTTGAGTTGTCACATTGTTCTATTACCAACACTGTCAACATGTCCATTATTCTCTCTGTTTTTGAGGCAGACAAAAAGTGTCGTCAGACACAAATATCAAATCAATAAAATAATCAACAAGCCCAGTATTTGGCTGACAGTACTTCAATATGAGGCGTTGTTCTGAAATTACAGGCTTTTAAGGGTGAAAGGCTAAAAAGTAATCTGATATAGAATGTGGTATTGCCTGTTCTTAAATTGCAATATACACAAATGAGATTCATTGACAGACGACCGTTAACTACTGCTTTGAAACTAATCAAATCTATTCATTATAATTGCGGATGATTTTTCATTGTTTGGTTTAATTAAGCAAGAGTTCAGTGTGGTCGTTGTAGATAGAGCTAGAGGAAACTGTAATTTAACATGAACCAGCTCTGTAACATTACCACACAAACTATACAGCTGAATTGTATCTAATTATGGAGGCATCAGAGCATTGCTTATTTGTCTATAGTTTCCTTAGCTTTGCACAAAATGATGTGCCTCATGTGAAAAATGCTTCCTGGCAAAAATCAAAAATCAATAAAAAATACAAAAACATCTGCTAACATACATATGGCTTACTTTCAGATCTAGCTGACTCATACATAGTCCATATGATACTCTTAATCACCAATTTAGCCTATTTAGTAGATGCATCTCATGTTTCTCAAGGCAAACCACAATCTCAAGATTCAGATCAGGGGAACACCAGTAGGAATTGTATATCAATGCAAGAATCCAAGACAGATTTTGTTTATTTAGCCTAGGCCTCTCATCTTGATTAGGTGCACTGTGAGTGATGCATTTGGATCATTGCAAGGTATCTGGAAAGTTCTGGCAAGGGTTCTGTCAGTCAAGGCTCCTTCCTGAAAAAGCCTTGAATGTGGCACAACTTGCAGAAAAGAGGCAAGATATTATGCTGATGCAAAATGCATTATGGGTCCTGAGTGATCTCCTATCTGCTTTTTATCCATCATCACTGTAATGTGAACCCTGAGGCAAGGAAGCACTTAGCACTTCTCATGGATTTAACCTTTTGCACACCTGCAGTGGTTTCCACTTATTCATAAATCCTTCATTAAGTTTGTTAAGTCCTTTCTAGAAGACCTTGTACTAGTTGCTAAGACAAAGAAATCATGATAACAAGAAAAAGTCACAGTAAGCAGTAACCAAACTTAGTTGGTTTGACATTGTAGTATTTTGTGCAGCAGAGAGATGTCTCATTAAATTAACCTGACCCAACATTTAAATTGCATCACTGTTATAGAAGTTACAGGCGTAAACATTTAGTAACAATTAAATAAGAATTATAGCAAGCTAACGTTAATTCAGTGACTTAGCCCATTCAGTTTGCTACACAATACTTACACCTGGCAGGGACAGGTGTAAATTTTAATAGCAATGTTCTACTTCAAATATACAGCAAGCTAATGTTAATAATGCCCATTAGCTAGTTCATTTGGCTACACAACAGTTACCTGGCAGTCACAGGTGTTAATGAAAATAACCTCTACTTAAGGATGGTAACGTTAATGAAGTGTGCTAGTTCAGTTAGCTACACAACATTTACACCTAACAGCTACTGGTGCAAACATTTAGCAATAACTATTCTTTAGAAATATAGCAAGCAAAAGTTAATTATGTCAATTAACTAGTTCAATTAGGTACAGTTGAACAGTTTCCTGGCAAAGTAAACATTTAATAGCAACCTCTGCATAAAAACTACAGAAAGCTAATGTTAATTCAGTGAGTTTGGGTAGCTGTTTAAGTTAGCTACGCAACATTACACAGCAGTTACAGGTGTAAACATAGAGCAGTAACTAAGCTCTGCTTCAGAAATATAGCAAGCTTACATTCATTCTGTTGGTTCAATTAGTTATTCAACAGTTACCTGGCAGCTACAGATCACACAACCCCTTCCTTCCTCTGACTGCAGTTTTTTTTGCCCCCCCAACCTCTTTTTTCTGATCTCTGTGAACTCAAAGTGAGTCACTAGAGGACAAAATGTTATGTACCACAACTGAAACGCAGATGGCCATGAGCTTTGCTTGAGCCATCGCTTATTGCTCACGAACAGGTTAGCATGCCAACCAAGTGGTGTACTGTGACAGAGAAAACTGTCACAGTACACTAGTCAGTTTGGCAAACCATCCTGCTGCCTAAAGTATAACTGCTCCATGTTGTGGATATTACAAAGTCTCTGTAACTGGGATCAGAATAATAAGCAGATGAAATTCAAATTATATTAGCCATTTTTGCTGGAACATTCAGCCATTTCATATGAGGTGCTTCATGTTTAGAGTGAGACTGCTGCTTCATCCTGCACCACACTCTCTGTAGCCAGGTCTGTTTTACAGTAGATGTATACTATATTTATAGGTGTTGCATGTCTAAGTGGACATAAAGGATAATTTATTACTTTGCACATGAGTGACAGGAGGGATCATACCCAGGCAGCAGAGGAATCAATGTCACCGAGACATATTTAGTTGGCCCCACTTGTCAATCAAATGGCTCTGAATACGTGCATTCTGCGTGTTACATGTAAATGTTTGAAA
The DNA here is from genome assembly GCF_027409825.1 of Scomber japonicus. Taxonomy (NCBI): domain Eukaryota; kingdom Metazoa; phylum Chordata; class Actinopteri; order Scombriformes; family Scombridae; genus Scomber; species Scomber japonicus. The sequence goes on from NC_070594.1 coordinate 21,838,456, forward strand.
ACAGTGCATATTTCAGCCTGCCGTCAAACACTATAAATCCATCTGAAATTAAATGTAAAGCTGCTATAAGACCATGAGTTTTATGTACCTTCCATTTCTAGGTACTGTTAAATTGTTTGATGTTGGGTATTTATTCAACCGTGATAACTGGCCAAACATCATGGGAAGGTGTTTTTACTGCATTTTTATTTTTACGTGATCAGAAACAACCCTAACCCTAACCCTAGATTTTATTTTAAAAAGACTCTAACTGACAAGGACAAACAAGCGACTCCTAATGAGGGGACACAGTTGTCAGGGGTACGTGGAAAGATTATTGAGTAGCTACACAAAGCAGAAATATATTTACATGTATATCCATGTTTTTTCGGGATTAAACTACCAGCTATGATTAGCTGACAGCCAGGTGTGACTAACTTTTTATTCCCTGATACTAATCCTGATACCTTCAAGTCAAAGCATCTTCCAATCCGAGGAGCAAAGCAATAAATTGATGTTATTGAGTCACTGAATGTGGCACTAAAAACCAAGTTAGAGGCCCGTCAATGAATGAAGGTAAGTAAGTTGCTTAATTTTATGACATTGGCGAAGAAACTTGAATGTGTAGGCTAATGGTCAGTATTGGGTTGATACTACCCTGTTGTATCATCATTGACATATATGCTTTGAAAGTACGTGAAAATCAGTTAAAAAAAACAAGCAGAAAATGCTAAAATTATAGCTGAAAGTATTGCCTCTCTACGGGGTAAAACATGCTAACAAAGAAACAGACCAGTCATAAACATGGGACAAATTTCAGGATTACTTTGGCATGTATGAAAAGATTATTCTATCCACTTTCTATCTATCGATTCTATTTACTATACACTTTTATGTTATGAGGAGTGTTAAATAGTATCCATTAAATAATGAAATCAAATGAACATATTTGGAACAGGATGGGAGGTGTTGATGAAGGGGCACTTGCAATCTCATCTGTGGGAATATAAATAAGATGCAAAAGGTTGTAAAGCACTGACAGAGGGAACAGAAATGCACATTTCATCATAATAAATGGGTACCAACATGTAGTGACAACAAGTTAACCGAATGGAACATGCAGTCCATGACCTCTCTGTAGGTGTTCAAAAAACAGAAGTCGACACGCTACGTTGAAGTTACAAACAATGAAAAGGTGACCTACATGATCAGAAATAGCTCCCATGAACAGAAACATCATAGACTCATGCTCTGTAAGAGTGGAAGGGTATCCAAGGGTGACGTTTTACTCTCAGGGTTTAGAGGCAAACTTGAGTCTGGAAGATCATTACTTCCAACTCCTGTACGATTCAAGAAACCCTGAGCAGAGGAAGTGAACCAGTGTTATTCTCCTCTCAATCCTTTGATGTTCCCCAGAACAAGGCATTTATCTACCAGTTGCTATGCTAGAGCTAATCAGTTATCAACAGGCGAGGAAGAGGGCTTTTATTTTGAATCAATGTGTGGAGCTCAGCTTTTATCTGTATCTAGTCTGGTAGTTCATGGCTGTAAATAATGTGTTCTTTCTCAGTTTGCTTATAGTTGGAGACTTGGAGAAGATGTACAAGTAACTCAGCTGTGTACACTGACAACCTGCCAGCAGTTGATTTGCCAAAAAAGAATATTGAATTCACAGAAAAATTACTCATGATCAATGTTCATAAGACCTTTTTACCATTAACTGACTGTAAATATCTTATGGTTTTGGGAAGTAGAACATTTTGTTCATTTCAGACAGAGACGGCTGCCATGGCTGAGCAATGTTAATAATTACACCTGTGATGATGACAGGGCAGTATAGCCTCATTTCAGACCTTAACTGGCACAATATGTCCATGTTCTGTCTGCTGAGACAAGCTGTGGCCATGTTAATGCATTTATACTGATTTTATCTACAACATTGCAGCCATTCAGATCCAGTCTCCATTGCCTGCACCACTGATTCTGCCATTGTGAAGGGTAAAAGCACCACTAAAGTGTTTGCATAGATATTGCCAAATGAATATAAATGATTTTAATAAAATGATTTGATCATTTATAATCAGTGTCTTGAATCTGTTTTTATTAAGGCCAAGCAAAGGCCATATCTTTGTTATTGTGATTCATAGGAAGATCTAACTCGTTAATTTGGTGTGCTTTATAATCTGATCGAATCTGCTGATAACTAACTGGTTTATCGTGTGGAGAAAGGACATCAGGGTGAATGAAGTGTACAAAAAAACATAACAAAATGAGGTTGGATCATATTGTGTTGTCACATTACCTATCAACCCATGTGTAATAGAAGTATTTTGCCTTTAACATGTACTTTTCTTTTCAGGACTTCAAAAATTTGGTTCAATCAGTGAGGAAATGTGGACAGCTTGATTGGTGCAAAGTAAAAAAGTTAATAAGAGGAAAAAGACAATGGTGAGAATTACCGGCTCTAGCTTGACCAGCATCAAACATGGTTAAATCTGCTGTTTGTTCTTGTTGTCTCCAATTTTGGTTAATTATTTATACAATAAATAGGCTATTAATAAGGTCTGCAACCTTGGTGCCTTTAAAAAGTGAAGATTTTGTAAGAGAAATGCAGCTTTTTGTTCCTGCAAAATGTAGAAATTGTATTCACAATTACCTTATGAATTGAGCAGGTTATTGTAAACTTGATCTTATCTGGGGTTTTGTGCTTTGTGCCGTGTTGATGCTGCTTTCTTTGTCCGAGTCTGCGATAAGAAGAGCTTTGGGAATTCAAATCAGATCCTTTTTATAAGCCACCACCCCAGTCGTCTCCCTTGTTCATGCTCCGCACTTGAAAGCTTCATGGGTTGGGCAGATAAAGCTGTATGGAAACACGTGACGGGGCTTGTAGGAGCGACTCTTCATAAAAGAGCGGAGACAGAGAAAAAGATTGGACAGACGCTGGAGCAGCAGCAACAGCCTGTTTCACAAAGCTGGAGCGCACTCCAAGAGCGACAAGACGCTTCTACAGACATTTCTTCAAAAACTTATGTTACACGCAGAATTAGACAAAAAAAAAAAAAAAAAAAAACTCGTAATGATAACAACAATGATGATTTTATTCTAGTACATGCACACTGGTTGTTTTTTCTTTCACGCAAGATCAGTCTTGTTTGGATGATGCGCTTCTGACTTGGATTAACGCGCGGTGATAAAGGGTGATTCCGGGCACTTGGAAAAAAATATGTAAGGTAAAGGACCACTTTTCCTCTATGAAATGTTCAGTTAAGAGTTTTAATAATGCTTTTCAAATTTGTCAGCGTCACCACTAAAGTATAGCGACGTTTTTTTCTTCTTTTTTAAAAAAATGTGCGTATTTCTGCATGCATTAGTGCCACTTGGATCTGAAAATGTATGCGTTTTCACTTATACATACATTATTAAGCTCCATAGACATTGTGTGCATATAGTTAAATTGTGTAAAAGCAGTTATATTACTGTTAAAAATCACACTACTCATATTAGAACATGCAAGTATTATTAGTCGTTTTAGAGAGAGGTTATTAGCTTTATTCCAATAGTCGATGCTGGTGTAGATGAATTGCATTATTTTATCCACTTAACGTTTATTGTGAGGTTCTTAACCTCATTAAATATGCTTGTGTTTCTTGTTTTTATATGTATGTGTCTTACTCGTGAAAAGTATAGCATTCAGTGATAAATAACTGTGAAAAGGACAGGGTACATGATGAAGTATTTATAAGGGTATCAGTGCTTAGAGACCTGATGTGCTTTATGCTCAAACTAATCAAATGGATTTTTTTAAAACATGTAAAATTTAACAAAATTGTAAAAGGATTGCAAATTTCTACATATTTGCAAATGAAATGAACCTCACATATGCACGTGAAGGTATTTTACAATATTGATATTTTCACATCGGTGGTGTAGACTCAAATATTGCAGCTGCAAACATACCAGAAAATATATTCTCATTATATGCATGAGATTCTTCTTTTAAGTTTTTCAAACATGTCTAAAATGTTTGTCATCAATTTATAGGTTGTCCAGGTCTTAAAGTGCAGTATTACCCTCAGACACAGCCATGAAATCTGTGTTGGATGGTGTGGCGGACACCACGTTCCGGACTATTACATCTGGTTTACAGTATCTGGGCTCCAACGACGCCAACTATGATGACCCCATCAATGATGTAGACTTCAAGGGTAGCTTCACCGCACAGAAGCCCTTATCTGCTTTCCGCAGCAACTCCTTCCCTGACAAAGTACCTGCGGATGAGGAGCTGATCCTTAAAGGCATCCCTTTCTTCCCTACCAATGCCACAGACCTGTTTGGCAACAGGAGCACATTCAGAGATGAGACAAACAACATACAATGTGGGGAGAACTTTATGGACATGGAGTGCTTTATGATCTTGACTCCCAGCCAGCAGCTGGCTGTGGCTGTAATGTCACTGACTCTGGGTACCTTCACAGTGCTGGAGAACCTGGTGGTGCTCTGTGTCATCCTGCAGTCCCGCACCCTACGCTGCCGGCCGTCCTACCACTTCATTGGCAGTCTGGCTGTGGCTGACCTGCTGGGCAGTGTCATCTTTGTGTACAGCTTTCTGGACTTTCATGTTTTCCACAGGAAGGACAGTCCCAATGTTTTTCTCTTCAAGCTGGGTGGAGTCACGGCATCTTTCACAGCATCTGTGGGGAGCCTTTTCCTCACTGCTATTGACCGCTACATCTCCATACATCGGCCACTTGCTTACAGACGCATCGTGACACGTACCAAGGCTGTCATTGCCTTTTGTATGATGTGGACCATCTCTATCGTCATCGCAGTGCTACCACTGCTGGGCTGGAACTGTAAACGTCTCAATTCTGTTTGCTCAGACATATTCCCTCTGATTGATGAGAACTACCTGATGTTCTGGATCGGGGTGACCAGTGTGCTGGTTCTTTTCATTATCTACGCCTACATATATATCCTGTGGAAAGCACACCACCATGCTGTGCGCATGCTGAGCCGCACCTCCCAGAAGAGCCTTGTTGTCTATTCAGCAGATGGGACTAAAGTGCTGACCACACGCCCTGAGCAGACACGCATGGATATCCGTCTGGCCAAGACCCTGGTGCTTATCTTGGTGGTGCTGGTTATATGCTGGGGCCCATTGCTTGCCATCATGGTCTATGACCTCTTCTGGAGGATGGATGATGACATTAAGACAGTGTTTGCATTCTGCAGCATGCTCTGCCTGCTCAACTCCACTGTTAACCCAATCATCTACGCCTTGAGGAGCAAGGATCTGCGGCATGCCTTCCTCAGCTCCTGCCATGCTTGCAGGGGCAGTGCCCAGCAGTTGGACAATAGCCTCGAGTCAGACTGCCAGAGAAATGCCAACATTTCTGCCAACAGGGCTGCAGAGAGCTGCGTGAAGACCACTGTGAAAATAGCCAAAGTAACAATGTCTGTGTCAACTGAAACTTCAGCAGAAGCTGTCTAATTGGCTGTCATTGGGGAAACTGTGTAAATGTCATCCTCCCCAAACAATGCCATTCAACACAATAAAGCAGAACTGAAATAATCCAGTAAAAAAAAAAAATCCTCTCCTGAAAGTACTGACTTGCATCCTCACATAGACGCTTAGTGGTTGCATCATTTTACGTTACTGTGTGAGCACATAGTGTGCCAAAGTGCCAAATGGTATTGCAAGGTCATAGAAAGGACTATCAAAGACTATCATAAGTCTGCTGTTTACCATAGACTTCATGATATCCAATTAGTGAAGGCATATTATATTTTTGTACTGTGAATTCAGGTTTTGAAAACAATATATCTTCATTTATGGGATAAGGGGCTACTGACATTTTTAATTAGAGATGTTTTACTGTGTTATTTAGACTTTAACATGTGTCTTGCACCATAAATATAACAAATCCTCGCGCCTTGACTTTCTACGGGCTTCATGTACATGTTGCGTATAGACATTTCTATAAGCAAAGGATTTGGAAAAAAAGATTGTTTCCAAAATTGCCATTAAACATGTCACTTTTGTACGTCTTCTGACAACACTCAGCGAGTGGCAAATGTGTGAAGAGATTTTGAGAAATGAGAGGTGAGTCATGCTCAAGAAAAAATAAATATATATAAATATCAACATCAAAAATAAAAACAATACACTTTCTTCTCTGCCTAAATGGAGGCAAATACATATACAGCTTTTGAGTGTGTGGAAAATCTAACTGAAACCTGAAATGGTATTTTCTGTGGCAGAGTGATGATTGTCCCTGATGTCCATTTCTTTACTCGCTAGCTGTTAGACCTTTAGAGTATCGTGTCTTTGTTCAAATGTATACCTAACAACTGTACAGTGTTTTCTTGCAAGATAAGGTGTTTAACTCGACTCGTTCAGCTATACAGCCAACAAGACAACAACAAGAAGCTTTTGGTCAAAGCTTGAACGAATTCATCAAAACTGAACATGGATGCAGTGTGCTGGTCACTACTGTAAAAAAAACAAAAAAACTGAAGTGGTTTCTGACTATAGCTGCTCTCATCAAATGTATGATTTTATTGGATTCAGACTTGTATGTATGTGATACCTTGTGACTTGGTGATATATTTACAACCCCAAGCCTTTGATCATTGCAGTGAGTTGTTTAGTGCTACTGTTGCAGCGGGGAATCATTTCGGAAAATAAAAAGCAACCCATGCACAGGCCTAGTGAAGTACTTTTGGCGTAACTTTAAATGATAAAATATGTCTGCTGTTAATTTTACTTGACAAAGAAACAAAGGTTTTCGTTAGATGGTAACTTGAATGGGAGTTTGTGTGTATGCATTGTATGGAGAATTGAGAACTGGCCTTACAAAAGAATACAAAAGAAGGAAGATGTGATTTTCTAATAGGTGATGTAGTACATTTTAATCTAGAAATCTCACAGCACAATTGTTATATAGACATCTATCTTGGTGTAAAGTTATCCAGACAGCTGTTTATCAGTATGCTTTGCTGCCTCTTGTATTATTGAGTATTGAAGATCAAAATGTCAACTGTCAAGTGGCTTCTGTACAGTGGTGGCATATTGAGGAATCGATGACTTAAAAATCACAATTAGTCAAGTGTTTTAGTATTGCTGTTTTCAAACTTTTGAAATAAAGTCACAGCTGGTTGTCATTTTGCCTGCAGTTATTTGATTGATTACTCCATGATGAGAAACAGTAACTCACAGCACATTTTTTTGCTTAATTTATCCAACAATCACTGCTTAAGAGGAGCACATATGATGAATCCAATCCTTGAGCAATTGGTACCCTGAAGACAATTGGTGATGTTTTAGTGCCCCCTAGTGGACAATCTGTTAAACAATTTCAATGCACAGCCTTTTTGAGGAAATAAGCCATCTCTACACGATATTTTAGTTCTGTTAGTAATAACATGGTTACTTCTTTTAACCCCCAAAAGTGACAAATTGCAAGGAATCGGGTGGAAGAGCAACATATGAAAGCAGCATATGCTCTGTTCTTTTCATCTCTTGGCTTAAAGGGAGAGGAAAATTGCAACATCTGTTCATGCAGATGTCAACAGGATTTTGTTCATTTATCTAACAAATACTTCAATCTACTAATAGCCAAGAGGAGGGTTTACTCTATCACGTGTGAAGGCTGCAGTGAGGGTTGAGAACAACACCAACAAAAACCCCTTAAAGGATATGTTCACACTTACTCAAGTCTGTTTTAAAACATCAAATTCCCTCTTTGTGTTTCCCCGTTGAGCTGAGGTGGAAGTAATAGTAACAAAAACTTGGAGGACTTTGGCACTAATAAGACTAACATTGAAAGATATCTACTTGATTTGACCCATTTAGGAGGCTAAAGCTACATATTAACTTCAGATAAACTTTTCTATACATTTTTGCACAGGAGGACTGTGGATTTTGTCCTCCATCACTTACATTGTAAGTGCACTGAAGGGATCTTCTGTGGTCACTATGAACAGGAGTAATAATTACAGCAAGGAAAATCTGTTTCAATGCTCATTTGGGCACTGTGTTTTAAGACAGACATGTAACATTGTGAGCTTGTCCTTTAAATAACACAAAGGTTGGCAACAACAATGCAGGATTTTTCTCTGGCCTTGTATTGCAAGTGTGACACCATTGAATTATATTCTATATTATATTCACTAAAACATTAAGACAGTTTTCAGCATGACACTGGGGGATTATGACACAGAAATTACAGCTCTATGAAGCACCATGTTATCATATATGAATATAATCAATATAAATAATATTTGGCTTATTTGGCTTCAAAAACAAATTGCAATACCGGAGACTCGCACAGGCTCTTTCATTTCTATACAGTTCAAAATATGTGAGTGTTTGCAGAGGTTGTAAAGGAAGTGGTGGCAATAGAAGGGAAATGTCTCAAACATTTGTGTGTGTGTGTGTGTGTGTGTGTGTGTGCAGGGAGTGAGAGGGCTCTTGGGGAGTTTTCCAAGTAATGAGTAAGCTTTGTATTATCTTGTATTCTCCTAATTCACCACTTGATACTGCAGGGCTTACTCACAAATAACATAGCTGCAGAGAAATCACATTGGATACTCCTCCATGGTTACGTTTCAGATGAACTGGCTTCATTCTCCTATTAATTTTAAGGAATGTTGTGACAAAATAAAGTTAAAATGGATCTTGGAGCCAGCAAATATAAGACTGAATCTCCTGCAACTCAGACTTTAGACAAAGCTGGCTACTCTCAAATCCAACTAATTGCAGACCAGCTTGCACTTTCCATTACTACAAATGACCATTATGATTCAGCCTGCTCCTACAAATTGACCTTTATTGTCAATTTTATTTGCTTGGTTTGCTTTAATTGTTTTTATTTTTATTCTGTGTACTTCTGTTTGTTTGCTTGTATTGTTGTTTTGTATCGTTTGTATCTTGTGCTTTTGTCTGTACGTGTGCTCTGTAAAACACGTTGGGTAGTCTTTAAGTATGAAATGTGCCGTAGAAATAAATGTGCCTTGCTTTATAAAAATACGTAAAAAGTTTCAAGTGAAACAGAAACTTCTCAGTGTCTTAGGGGGTTTAAACAAACAAAACATTTTGAAAAACGCACAGTATGTGTATTTTTGGGAAATGTAGTACTCAAGCTAATAGTGTAATGAGCGTGATGGGGAATAAAAAACTACAACTACCAGCTGGGCAACGATTTCATGCGCATGCCCAGTAGCAACCAAATACAACAGAATAGAAGGTGAGCTGTTGAGCCGTTAAAGGTACTCAGATCAAGTTCGGGGAAATCTTTAATCATCTGACTTTACGCCACATTTTACCTACATTATTTGATCAAGTTTATTCCAACATCTACTTGGTAACTTCAGCTTTCTGCGATTTACCAGCAGGACGTAACGAGAGACGAAAAAATTGCGTATTTGTGTTCAGCCCGGAGTCGCTACTGCCGACCCAACCTAGGTAACGTTAGCTAGCAGTAGCAGCATAGACCGGGGCCCAGGCCGGCGACTTCAACAGATAACACGGACTTTTACGTTTTGTAGTTTAGCTTTATAAACACGTTTCAGCGCGATGGCTTGTGGAGCTACTCTGAAAAGGACTCTGGATTTTGACCCGTTAATGAGCTCGGCTTCCCCAAAAAGGAGGAGGTGCGCCCCGGTCATGTCTCCGGTCTCTTCACCGCAGAAATATCTGCGTATGGAGCCCTCACCTTTCGGAGAGGTGTCCTCCAGGCTCACCACAGGTAAGCATTTAATGTCACATGTTAGGTCTATACATAAATATATATATATATATATATTTAATCTCTAATGGTAGTTGAATGTTTTGGCTACGTGTCGCAGTAGGGCATTGCTGGTGTTAATAGTTCTATTCAGGGGTGAAGGAAGTACTTAAACACTTTACTTGAGTTAAAGTGACAACACAGCAATGTCAAAATACTCCAGTACAAGTAAACGTCCTGCATGGCAAATGCTACTAAGTACATAAATATTAGTAGCAATTTTGTTTTGTCCCTCTGAATGATATATTATTATATATGACATCATTAGATTATTAATACTGAAGCATCAGAGCAGCATGTTACTGTTGTAGCTGCTGGAGGTGGAGCTAATTTCTACTACTTATACAGAGCTTGTTAAGTCCAGTGGTTCCCAACCTAAAGGGCAGAGGCCCTCCAAAAGGTCACTAGATGAGGGAAGAAGAAAAAACAAAGAAATTATACCTTTTGTCTAATGTTTGGTAAAATATTGGATCATTTGAACATCAATTGAAATGAAACCATGTCAGAAGTTTAGAGGGGAAAAAAATCACTATTAGAGCTGTTAAGAACTCAGACATCTGAAATGTGACTCTGACTACATACTGCTTGTTGTGAGACATCAAAAAGCTAAAAAAGTTGGAAATCACTTTCTGTCAAATGAATGTAGGGGGAGTGGAAGTATAGTGTAGCATCACATAGAACAACTTAAATGAACTACAAGTATCTCATAATTGTGTTCAAGTAGAGTACCTGAGTAAATGTACTCATATATGTTACTTTTCACCACTTGTCATACAGGTAAAACAAAACTCCAATACAATATCTGTACTGATAAATTAATGTTAATCCTTTCTGACAGAAAACACAAAGGAACAAAAGTAACTCTTCATTGTCCTTTTGTAAATTCAATGCCTATCATTCTCTCTTAGTGAAACTTTGTTTACATGAATTAGTTCACTCTGGTTTGGGGAAGTACTGCACATTGCTATGATGGCAGGAAACATTTGTTTAAAGTTTGTGTCGCTGTTGGTTGTGTTGTTAGTATATTGGACGTTCACTGAATTGGGAAATGATTTATAGTCTCATTTGAATATCTAAAGTCATCAGAAAGGCCACATGAAATCATCTAATCTCAATGATGCAGCTTTGTCTCCATACAGCTGAAATATGACTGAAGATGTGAAATGTTTTTCTTTGTTTCAGAGCAAATTCTCCACAACATCAAACAGGAGTACAAGCGGCTGCAGAAACGACGACACCTAGACAGCACTTTCCAGCAGGCCGACGGCTGCTGTCCCCTCGACCTGCCAAACGTACACCATGGATCCGCTCTACCAGGTACATACAAGCGCCACGTCTTAATGAGGATATCAGTATTAATATATCAATCTTCTCTTTGAGCTTAAAGGGTGAAAAGTAAACATTGTCTACTATTATTTAGAACAAAGGTGTCTAACCATGAGCCACAAGAATGTATTTTATATAACCATTACTTCACAGACCAGTCCACCAAACCACTACTTTATAGTGACCACTCGATGTAGGTTTCATAAAGGACAGACAGAGAGACAGGAGATAGCTTTATGAATCCCAAAGGGACATTAAAGAGTTAGAGCAGCCACTTGACATAAATCCAATTGCAAAAACAAATTAAGTGGATAAAAGAAGTAAATGTAGTTTAAAGATGAATTATATACAATAACTCAATAGACTCATTAAAAATAAATAGAATAGACCTCCCACAGCACATGGTTACTGGCCTGGTATTTATACTTATTATTCAGTCTGTCTTCAGTTTTATTTAGCCCTAACTAGACACTACAGACTGATGAACCAGTCTGCTCTGACATATTTCTGTCACATTAATGCTACATTAAACATCAGCGTTATTTCAGTTGAAGTAAAATGTGTTTTGAAAAGGAGGGAGATATCTATTTATATACATGTTTAACAAGTCAAGAATGTTTGGGAAATCCCAGAGCTGCAGCCAGCTCCGTGAGCTGAAGGAAGTTATTCCTTTCTGAGTGACAGTTTGACAGGGAGTGTTAACACATGGGAGTTTCCTGAAATGAAGGGCTTGGGGTTCAAGTTCAGCAGAGTCTGGTTTTTTCTTTATTTATCTGTAATGTGGTCTTTACTAAAATTCCTCAGATGAGGATCAGCGGTGGCCAAACACACGATACACGTGTGCTGCCTGTATATGTGCAGTCATACCTGACTGGCTTTAAAGTAGGAAGATATCAATGTGAAAGTTTCTGTGATTCCAAGTTATTCCTCTTGTATTCATGACAGGTACATCCTCGGGTGCCTCGTCTCCCACCAGGAAAGAGCAGCCGTTGTTTTCCCTCAGACAGGTCGGGATGATCTGTGAAAGACTACTGAAAGAGCGAGAGGACAAAATCCGCGAGGAGTACGATGAGATACTGACAACAAAGCTTGCAGGTATGACTTTATTTTTCAATCCATAAAAAACGCTCTCCCAAGTGGTGAGTAATCCACACCAAGGTTGATAAATGTGTTTTCTTCCAACAGAGCAGTACGACGCGTTTGTCAAGTTCACACACGATCAGCTGATGCGACGGTTCGGAGAGCAGCCTGCAAGCTGTGAGTATATTTATTATTGTCAAGCGTGTGTGGGCCACAGGTGGTTTCCACAAAACTTCACTTTTTATTGATCAGGAGCCAACTTTAACTTTCACAACTTAAAACAAACTTGGACATTGGTTGGGCAATGTATCAACATTATATCAGTATTGTAATATGAGACTAGATATCATGTCATTTCCTGGTCTTAAAGGCTGTATTAGGGTGAAGTCATGTCATTTTCTGAAATATCCTACTCGCTGAGTCATAACGATATTACTGATGAGTATTACAGTAGTAATAGTACAGTAGTATACAAAATATCATATTGTGTAAATATTTTGTGAAAGCACCAATAATCATCCTTAAAACAGTGCTGAAATATTGACATAGAGGTATTTGGTCAAAAACATGGTGATATTTGACTTCATACTGCTGAGCTCTAGTCCACGTGACCAGAGACACGTTCATTGTGTATATTTCACACATCTAAAGGTGTGACTTGTGCTAAGAGACAGTGGTTGTAAAGTGAAATGTGTTCATGCAGAGAGGACTCTTTGCTGCAGCGTGCTGTAAGAATTGAGTGTTTTCAGTGTCACCAGTCTTTGTCTTAATGCCCCACAATCAGCTTATGCTGCCTAACTCGAGTAAAGCTGCTAAGTCACGTCAGTGTTAATGAAAAGCTTATCCTGGTTTCAGCGTTTCACTCACTTGTATAACCACTATTTTCCCTCTCTGCTGTGGTGAATCCAAGCAGTCCAGTTTTTACTTCAGTCTATGAAGATTGAGACCCACAAAGTCATTTTGTTAACTCATAGTATAAAAACAAATGTACAACATGATGATATTAAAAACATATTCTGGCAGTCTGAAAGAAAACCAATATCCACTATGTTGTTTTTTTTTTTAAGGCGAGTTTGGAAACTTGCACAAAATCCTCTAGTCAATTAATAAATGAATCGATTAGCTGCCAACTATTTAATTAAGTCTCTGCTTCCATCTTCTTAAATGTGAATATTTTCTGCTTTGTTTCATCCTCTCTGACAGTAAGCTGAGTATTTTTGATTTTTGGACTATTTTTTTGGGACAAAGCAAGACATTTGAGGACGTCATCTTGGGCTGTGGGAAACAATCGTCAATATTTCTCACAGTTTTCTGAGATTTTATAGACCAAACAACTAATCAATAAATTGAGAAATAATCGCCAGATTAATCAATAATGAACATAATGGTTAGTTGAAGCTCTACATTTAACTCAATGTTTATGGTCAGTGATGAAATGAGCATTCTTCCCTCACCGCTGTGGGGAATTGAGCTTTCACCTCACCTTTTATTTCTATAAATAAGAGACCAAAGAAGTCAGATTTTCATTTTGTGTTGTATTTGCACAAAATATATGGACAAACAAACAATGTGTTGGTATCTACAGTATTCTGCCAGTTTGAATAGTGTGTTTTGTTTCAGGTAAATGTTAATGTTGACACTTCCTGAAAATGTTGCTTTAATCCAATATTGACGCTCCCGTTATTGTAGTTACAAATATTACAGTAAACAGCATCATCATGATAATCCTGTTTCCTGAAATACAGTTAAATTACTCCACATCATGATCGCCTTGGGTTTTATCCTCTGAACAGAGATCTGGACAGTATATTGACATTTTAATAGATTAAGAAAGAAATAACATCAAAAACTGTTAAATACCGTTCAAAGACATTTCTAAATACTCACAGAGAATCAAAAAGTTAGGCTGGGCTCTTACAGGCCACATCCTCTGAAAACGACGATAATCCTGAAACCTGCACATGCCTTAAGGCTCAGCATCTGAAAATGTGTCCTCATGCTCTTCTGTGTCCTCTTTTCCCTCCTCAGATGTTTCATGAGTGTCTACGTTTGATCCGGGGGGAAAAACCATTTGCTGCAAGCTACTCCAGGGACTCAGTGGGACTTTCTCCTAGCTGTGCCATATCGCCTCTATGTGGACTCACTGCCTCAAGGCTTCAGTCAGTGGCATCCACGTCTGCTGTCGCTACCAGAGTTAGGAGGGCTTCCTGCTGCCAACATGTTCGAGGACTCTCTGTGACTCACCCAGTGGCCTCTTTACTGCCGTGTTGATATTTATTTGGTTTTGTTCTGACGCCTTCGTAAAAGGCTGACTGCCACCATATTCTTGGCTTTTCTGATTTTGATTTTTATCTTTGTCATATTTAGTTATTTCACAGAGAAGATGTTAGTTGTGCAGCTCCTCCTATATGTACATTTTTAAAAAAGAAAAGAAAAAGGGATCGAACGCTGAGAAGTGGACAAACTAAGGAGCCTTCAGACTGGAGTCCAGAAACGGACCTCTTGGCTTTTTTTCAGCAATGTTTTAAACCGTACTGGCAATTACTGCTATTACATTTGTATACACTGTATTTTTTATTTTTTTTGCGTTCATTGTACCAAAACTTCATGATTTTATTTGCTGTAGGTATAAAGGGGCTTTGAGGAAAAAAAGCTGATGATTAAAGGTGTTTACACAAAATGTCCTGGCTCATTTTTCTCTTTTTTCAGTTTGTGACGACTCAGATGACAACATCCCGCACATGACACAAAGTTTCACTTTATTTGTGTTTTTTTTATGATGGATCACCACTGAGATTTGGGCTCCACCACAATGTAATAGGAGTTTGTGGTGTTCACAACAAGGAAAAGATTGTGTTTGAGAAACCCAGAAACACTGTCATTAAAAAAAACACCTTACTGTCAACAGTAACAATTTAATTGTTTCCTGAAGAAAACTGTTCAAATGAAAATTACCTTTTTAATTAGTTCCAGGCTGCTGTTTTATACATGTATACGATTTTCTGACTCAAGTGTGGGGCAAGTAGTTGGAAATAAGCTGCACAAAGTATTTCATTTATTAACAGGAACATAATAAGCACAAAGTGTGACACTGACAACCTTTCAGGTCAGCTTATATCTTAAAATGCAGACTGCCTTGAAACGTATAAAGCACCTGATACTAAATTATTAAAATAAAAAAACAACTAGATTTTTTTTTTAAGTTGATGTGAAGCTTATATGAGGCTTCAGCAGTCATATCAAGTGGATATCTACCACATTTATAGTCTTTTTATCATCAAATTCCCTTTATGATTTGCCCTGTTGAAGCTTCATATTAACTTATAAACTGTTCACATCTTTGCACAGAAGGACTGTGGATTTTGTCCTCCGTCACTTTCATTGTAAGTGGATTATGAAGAGGTCTTCTAATGATCATGAACAGGAGGAATTATTACAGCAATAAAACCCAGTTTCAATGTTCAATTGGCCTCACGACTGTTGTTTTAAGACCGACTTGAAAATGTGTTGAACCCGTCGGGAGCAGCGGAGACAGGAATCAAACACACCTTTTTACTTTGTGACGTAGTTGGAAAGCGAAGCCTGTGATTGGTCGAGCTTAGAGGAAGCGGTGGAAGTCCAGCTAGCTTACATGTCAATGTGAATGTGAACACATCATGTGCAGAATGAGCTAATTAAAAACAATATTATCATTAAATAGTGCTCGCACGTCCAGGAAACATGGCTTGTTTCTTTAGAAGAAGAATAGCAGAGAAGGTAATGAAGCTAGAAGGCTTAGAAACGGGTGCTAATACTAAACATTGAGGCATGCTTTGACCCTGGAGAAGTCAAAATAAGAGGCAGGACACTAGCTGTATTCAGACTCACTGTTGCTTCATATAAATGTTTATTGAAGTGTGTTTTGTCGTGCAGCTGGGCAGGACGCTGCAGCAGTCTGAGGACGCCTTCATACCAGCTCTGTCAGCAGTGCCTGTCTTTAAGAAACAACAGTTGAGTGTGTTTGTGTTGCTCACATGAATCCAGTCAGTGTTGTGTTTGAGTGAGATGCTCCACCTGTTCCTTACCATTCAGCACTTTTCTCAACTTGTGCTCCTCAGGCAGACTGCTGACTTCAAACTGTCTCTCAGCACGTTACGAGTCAGTGGCATCTTACCATCCAGTGGAGACATCCAGCTGCAAACAGAAGATTTGGTTTCTCGGGTATGATTTAAAGACTATAACACATCTAATATGTTTGCATGATTTATCCTATGATCAAATAGAAGCAAAATCACAGAAAAGATACAGTAATCCAATAGTACTTTTGGGTTTTTTTCAACATAATACTACTCTTTAAAGGTATAAAATACAGTCAGAAAGTGCATTTGAAGTTAATTTGAAATATGACAGAGGCATGCCAGAATAATAGTAATGAATAACACTGGTGTACTTCAGTACACTTAAAGTTTGTCGAAAGTTCTGCATATTTACACTTCACATACTCAAGTAGTGCTCAGGGGCTACTTGAGTATACTTGAAGGCAACAAAAAACCAAAGTTCAGTTACATACTAAAAGTGTACTTAGGACATTCTTTAAAAAATATAATTGAAGTATAATATTTTTCCACCTGGGTCTCCTTCAGAGGTCCCTTCCTGTTAGGATGATGCAGCTGTACACCAAGTAACATCCATGAAGCAATGGTTCTCCTTTGTTTTGCAGTATATTTTTAGTGAAAGCGAGTCTGAAGAAGCCCTCTTCCCACCCAAAACACTTTGTGGCAAAACTGAAGATGTATACACCGAATACACCTCCTTGAATCCCCATCCTGATCTTAACATCAAGATCCCAAATATAAATACACAAAACATGAAAAGGAACTTTAGGCATCAGAAACTTAGTGTAGTACAATTCACTCGTGACCTTAGATCATCCACAGAAAGACCAAGACTTAAGTACTGAAACAATTAATCAATTAACCGTTCAATAGAAAATAAATATGATATGAACTTCCTGTTACTTCCCAATATTTTCCCATCTGTATGAGAGCAAACTAGAGCTTCAACTAACAATTACTTCCATTAATCTTGTGATTATTTTCTCAATAAATGGTTTGGCTGATTTCAAATGTCAGAAAATTGTAAGAGATGCCTGCACAGTTTATAAATCTGAACTTTATACCTTCAAATTGCTTGTTTTGTCTGACTGTCATTATAATAGTAAAATAATCAGATTAACTAAGACAAACAAAAGAAAAGCTGCATATTGTCACTTTTGAGAGGCTAAAACAAGGGAACATTTTATATTTTGGCTTAAAAATGCAATTAATGGGTTAATAAAATAGCTTAACTAGTTTGAGGTGGATGATCTTGTCTGGCCTGC
Source organism: Scomber japonicus (assembly GCF_027409825.1). Lineage (NCBI taxonomy): Eukaryota > Metazoa > Chordata > Actinopteri > Scombriformes > Scombridae > Scomber > Scomber japonicus. The sequence continues at coordinate 21,855,988 of NC_070594.1, forward strand.
ACAGCCCCATCAAACATGTTCAGGATCATCTGAAATGCAGACTGTGAGTCGTTGTATCAGCCAGCATCAGCGTTTCCTAATAATGAGCAAATCTCTGGAGCCAGGTTTCAAAATCTTGAGGAAAGGAAAGGGTGGAGAGGCAGGTGGAGGCTCTTACAGCAGTTTATTAATGGTTTTTAGAGATTAGATGGGCAGCAGCCTCTATTTATTGTATTTTTCAGCTCAGTTCAGAATAGTTTGTTTGCCCTTGAAGGGGGAATTTGAAGCAAGCAGGTTGCAAATTTACAAAAAACTGACACACATAATTCTGTAGATTATTTTTAATATTATCCTGAACTTAAACACACACATGACTTGTACCCATAACATGAAGCTTTGTTTTCATTCATTGTGTTTTCCAGTTGAAGCAGGACAGTGTAGTGGAGGATGTATCAGCTGGAAGTGGAGTCATCAACTTCAGAGTTAATCGCAAACTTCTTGTCCAGGTTAGTTTTTTCTTCCACAGCGATAAAAAAACAGCTTCGACTGCTTCTGCTGTTGTAGTAATCTGTTTTCTACGTCTGCTCCAGAAAATATTGGAGCCATTTGGAAAGGAGGAGGATGATAAATTTGGGTTAAACAGTGAACTTTTTAAAAGCCTGAAGAGAGGAACAACATTAGTGGAGTACAGGTATGTTTGACAAGTGTTTATATAGATTCTTTAACACTGTATGATGGATTTCATTCTTACTAACTGTTATTAATGTTGCAGCTCTCCAAATATTGCTAAAAAATTCCATGCTGGACATTTGAGATCTACGATTATAGGTGAGTTTTTGGTTTTCTTTTTGAATTAGTGATTAATTGATTCATTATCTTGACTAAAATGATAAACTCTAACTCCAGGTAACTTCATTGCTAACCTAAAGCAGTCCTTGGGAAATAATGTCATTCGTATGAACTACCTCGGTGACTGGGGTATGCAGTTTGGTGAGTAAATAATGGAGACATGTTTATGTGGAAAAATATTCACATTTGGTTTTATAACATTTAGTAAATGATCTTTTTGTCTTTTTCTTTCCTTTTTTGGGTTTTTTTTAGGTTTGCTGGGAGCTGGATTCAGCCAGTTTGGAAGTCAGGAGAAGTTGAAACAGAATCCCTTACAGCATTTGTTTGAGGTGAGTTCGCCTGTTTGAAGAAAGAAAGATAGATGACCACCGACTCCAACCTCAGAGAGCAGTGATGCCTGTCCAAGGAATGTTTTATAACTGAAAAAAATTGAATATTTTGCTCAGAAATGTGGCCGTCATGCCAGGTGAACCTCCATCTCAACCATCAAGAGTGTCATTTATTGAGTTAAGAGTTTTGAGGGTTTAAGGTCTAAATGCTGTAACGTGTATTAACCAGTTTGAAGTGTGTTTACTCCCCAAACCATCATACCAAAAGTGCCATACATGCTTTAGACAATAACATAAACAGCCTTTCTGCAATTCTGCCTGTTAACCTGCCTTCAAAAATATATGTAGATCAAACAGATGACCAGATAACAAAGCTGCAAATAGAGCCAAAACACAAAGGTATGCTGACTGAACACCATATGGTCGCAAACGATGATCGATCTTCCACTTTATGATTTGTTTTCCTTGAACAGATGTCAATGATTTGTGGTGGAGACCTCCCAAAGCTCCTGTCTCAAAGAGAAATGTTGTGGATTGGCGATGGTCCCACAGGGTTTAAATGACTCCTTTTTAATGTTTTTTTTTGCAACATTATTGCCTTTTCTGGGACTTCTGGGTATTGCCTTATTAGAGTATTCTATGTCAGTATCAGTGTGGACTTGTGTTTTTGTGTTTGTGTTTTTAATTCATTTCCATTTTTTAATTGAAATTGTTTCATGGCGATTGTTGATCACATGATGTAGCCTGTAAAAACAGAGCTAACTGCTTTTAAACATCCCCTGACAAAAACTTTTCAACGGCGTCAGCAGATTTGTCAGATTAAATTTCCCCAAAGATCAACACATGAGGAGATACTTTTACTATTTGTTTTAGGGAAATACAAACATTACCATGTTAGTATTTGATGTACAGCACACTTATATCATATGTTTGTGTCCTGCAGGTTTATGTTCAAGTGAACAAAGAGGCAGAGCACAATGAGGATATGAGGCTGGCTGCCAGAGACTTCTTTAGACAGCTGGAGCAACATGAGAGCCAGGCTGTGTCGTTATGGCAACAGTTCAGAGAGATCACTGTGGAAGAGTATCAACACGTTTACAAGGTACAACCAGCAGGGCTGAGCAGCATAAACCTAACTTAACTTATAACTTAAACTTACCATGGTAACTGAGTCTGTGATGATAACCTTCTCGCTGGCAGGTTTCTCTGTGTCTCGTCTCTCCTGCAGAGCCAGACATGAAACACATTCATTAGCAGAGTTTTACTGTATGTCAGAATCTAAATCCAGGCTATTACACAAGGACTATTTAAAGTTACCACTTTAATGCACTGTCATTTCTTTGCCCTGGCATTCAAATATTACACAGTATGATTAAGCTTCAGCTCAGAATCAAACCTCTGCATGCCCTTCTGTTATAACACTGTGACTATACACACAGGACAGCTGTTAATAAAAACATTTGGTCTGACACTTTAGACACATAACTCCTACAGTATTGGAGAGCATATGTTAATATTAATGAGTGAGCAGGTTTGTGGTGCAGCTGCAGAATGATAAACAGAACAATGTTTAAATTTACTACAGTTACTGAAGCAGTCCATATAGTCACTGACTGCTGTTCAGGCAAGACACGAAAAGAGCTACAGCTTGATGAACAGGCAGATTCTGCTTTATCATCCATTAAGAAAACCTAAGTCTGATCAATGATGATTCAATGGACAACACTAAATGAGTAAAACTTCATTGTGTTAACTTGTTTACACTTTTCCGATCGGACTCAGGCGTCCGTACTCAGCGTTCATAATTCAGAGTTAGTGTCAGAGTTTGTTAAACCTGCTTTCTGGAGTAGACCTTCACTCTGAAATATACAGGTATATACATATATATACACCTATGATAGGAGAAAAGACAATATCAGTAAAGGTTGATTCAGCCAGTACAAAGAATGATTTAAAACTCCCTGACTCCATTCATTTTCATATCTCTCATTGTCAGCGGTTGGGGGTCCACTTTGATATTTACTCCGGGGAGTCCTTTCACCAAGATCAAGCCCAGGAAGTGGTGCAGCAGCTGCGGAGCCGAGGTCTGCTGAAAACCACGGAGTATGTGACAGTATTCTTCAGGAAATAGTTTGTCTAATTTTAAACTTCTGCTTTAAGTTGTCTCACTCAGTATGCATGTTGGTCACAGTTCTCAAAGACAATGGGTTAGGGTTGAGTTAGGGTTAGGGTTATGTATTCATGTAAAAATGTAATGCACAGAAAATATCAGACCACAGCATAAAGTTCACATATTGTAAAATAAAGAAAAAGATTTGACTTATTTTCATTTATTTGGTGACTCTTATCTTTTTGTGACTGTCTTTATGTAGATGGCAGATTTAGTAGATGCTCTTTTATTGCAGCTGACATTGATGTGTGATTACATTAATGACAGCTGTGACCTCAACCCTGCATGGACTGAATTTTATAGAAGTTATTATGTTTACAGGAAGGGAACTGGTGTGGTGGATGTCTCTCCAGCTGGGGACATGAGCAGCATCTGCACAGTGCTGCGCAGTGATGGCACAACTCTCTACATCACCAGGTTAATATGGTCACATGTGTGCTCATTTAAAATCAGTACAAATGTAGGATTTTGAGTGCGGGTTTAATTGTGCAGACCTGGACGAAAGGTATTGAAATGGTCTGCTGGTTCAGAGTTTATGTAACATGGCTAAAATCTTAAAAAGGTCATTCTGATAGAAAATGAAGCAAACACCCTGAAAATATTGAATTATCAAATGAATAATGCATAAGACTTTTGGAAATGGATTTGGCAGTGAAAGCTTATTTTGCATTTTCTTTATTTCAGAGATATTGCTGCAGCCATCGACCGGAGAGAAAAGTTCAATTTTGATGAGATGATTTATGTGGTAAGAACAGTGGTGCACTCAAGCTCAACACATTTACCTTTTAACTCATTCACTGCTGACCTTTTAAAGAACATTTTGTGCAAGTCAACAGAGTACAAAACACATTCATCCACAATTAAAACTACAGTTTTTGACAATCAATAGATCTTCAGTTATCTTCAATATTACAGGTTTCTTCACTCATTTATTTAAATTATGTTTTAATTACCCAATAGCTACCAGATTTTTAGCTCTAAATATTCAACAAAATGATCAACACATGAGGTGACTTCTTCACTGGTGTGCCACATTTTGTCCTGAGTCCGTTTTAAGGAAAGCAAACACAAATACAACTGTATCCTCTCAATTCAATGTCTTTTAAATGCATGCTGACTCAGCAGCAATGTACTCCCTTTGTGTTACTCATTTACTGTTATAAAAGGTGATTTGTTTTTACTAATATTATGATACCCAAATACAAAAATGCAAAATGGATGAGTGAATATTTGTGTACTCACTTTTTGAAAAAAAATTTGAATAATTGAATCTATTCAATTTGCATATGAGCTCCACCAGTCTGGTTTCTCCCTGTAGACTCACTGTTCATGTGCAACAGTAGGACTCGTTAATTATAGAACACAATGAATCCACTTGTAGTGATCATATGTTTGTCCCACTGTGCCATGATACTGTATGTTCATCCGTTACTATTTAAACACACTTTTACACACTATACATGCCTTTTGTTGTTGTTTTTTAAAAATATATATTTGCTGAACAGTAACTGAAGGTGTTTTTATTTTAAAGACGGACAAAAGTCAAGCAAATCACTTCCACCAGCTGTTCCAGATCCTGCTTGGTTTGGGACATTCTTGGGCTGACAGGTAGCAGGAAAAATACCTGAACACATCTACACACCAGAGGTGGAAAGAGTACTGAAATGTTTGACTCAAGTAAAAGTACCACTACTTTGATGAAATTTTACTTGAGTACAAGTAAAAGTACTGGTCTAAAAATATACTCAAGTAAAAGTAAAAAGTTGCTTGTTAAAAAAATACTTTGAGTAAAAGTTACTTAGTTACTTTTATAACGGGGGTGGGGGGGGGCTGTAGGACAAAGTGATGGCTCATAAATCTCTAACTAGTTGTTTTAATTAAAGATAAAGGTATACATTTACAAATTCAGCTTCAATGACAAAATATGTCGACACACAACATTTAAAACATTTATGGAGATATGTGTCATTTTAGTGAAGACCATCCCATAAAACATTTTCAAATAACACAACCATTAAATTGAAGATGGCATAATTGTGGATTCTGTAAACCCAGAGCGATTTTAGACTTTTTTTTTTGATTTTCTAACACCCCTAAAGTTGATCTCAGCACCCCTAAAAATAAATGATAAACCCTCCATAGTCTCTAAATATTGTGTGGGAAACACTGAACGATTATTGGGGGGTTTTAAAACATGTGCAGGGCATTGAATGTCAAATTCTCATTAGGAGCTGGGACCCTCTAAAGCTCTGATCCTAGTCCTACAATCACCCCGTTGTAAACCAACAGTCATACTGCATATCTATGAATCACTACGGGTCAAAGTCACAAAAGCAATAACTTTTCTTTAAATGACCCAAAGAAGACCAAACTTTTAAGTACTCATGTTTAAAAGGCTGTGCCCCTGTGCAGCTTTCGCTCAATTCTCTCATTTCCGACGCTGTCCTTTACATGTGAACGCATCATGCTCAATGCCTCGTCCTACACGAAGAGTGAGACAGATGACAGCACAACGTCTAATGGTCATTTCTTTTAGAGTTTGTTGTGTTGTGTTAGAGTTTATATGTCGCTATGAGAGCTAGCTGCCAGGTGTAACAGGCTGCATGAATGTTAAGTCATTGTATCATGCTGGTTAATGATTCTGTACGATACTCTTTGCTTTAAAAAACATTCGGCCAACATTTTTTACTCAGTAACGGATGTGATTTAAAATGTAGGGAAGTACAATACTTCACACAAAACATACTTAAGTAAAAGTAAAAGTACAGATTTTTAAAACTACTTTAAAAAGTACAAGTACACAAAAAAGCTACTGAATTACAGTAACGTGAGTAAATGTAATTCGTTACTTTCCACCTCTGCTACACACACACACACACACACACACACACACAGGTTAAACAGGTTAAATGAAAATACAATGGTAGCTGTTAGTAGCTAATATGTGTGCAGTCCAATCTAACCTTGCTTTCTAATCAGCTGTCTTAATAAGTATAACCAACTCTTATTTTCAACAAATCTCATGAGCAGCCAAACCAGCAATGGACTGATGTACTTACAAGTGTTTGGTGTGTATCCAAATCTTTATGTATCTTATTCCTCTGTTCTGTAGAACTGTTGTTTTTATTAAAAACACGTCAATGATATTTTCTTTAAATCCAAAGAGTTTGAATCAGTAGTTTGTTTAGAAACGGCTCCACAGAGTAATAACGGTGAGTATCAGTCTCTGGAGAGTAGTTACTTGTATGACAGACACCACTGTGATTGTGGTTCCATTGACAGAGCTTCTTTGGCTCTTTGTGTTGCATATCACAACCTCTTGACTTTATATTGAAGTTATTTACAATGTAGTACATGTTTAGTAATCTATGGTACAGAAGAATAAAATATCAAGCTTTGGATACATACACAATATTTATAAGGAGGATCAATTCAATTCATTGTTGGTTTGGCTCTGCATGTGAGATTTGTTGGCAATAAATCATTTAAATCCTTTAATAACAGTGTCTCATATTTTGCAATGCTGTTTTTGGAGTCAGCGCTCCACCCAGAAACACAAACAGCAGTCTTAATTAGAAACATTTCTCTTCACACCGCCATCAAAGTCGCCCCTGCTCTAATGTGAACTGTTGGTGCTTGTTGTTACAGATGTCAGCACGTGCCCTTCGGCCTGGTGCAGGGCATGAAGACCAGGATCGGCGAGGTGGTGTTTCTGGAGGACGTGCTGGACGAGGCCCGAGCCAGGATGCTACACAACATGAACCAGTCAAAAAGTAAATCCCCTGACACGGGAAGTTAGAAAGTTATTTGTCATCAGAATTTATTCACATATGTCTTGGTATTACATTTTTACATTCGATGCTTCAGTGCTCAAGCAACTAGTATATACAGCGTAAATATGAAGTGGGTGAACTATGCTGAGAAGTATTACTTTAAAGATGCTATATGAAGCATTTTAACATGAATAATTATCATCTTAGTAACTTTGACACAGTAATATAGGAATGACTTTGACATTTAGAGCATGAAGTGGGATTGTCTGATGGCATCTTACAACAGGAAGATGGCACTGTTCTTCCATTGCTGCATTTCTTACAATATTGGGAGATTTGAGTTGAGTGTCAAATACTTATATATATTATACTTAAAATATTTTCATAATATATTCTCCAATAATGCAACATGCAAAAGAAATACAGAAGGGTTCTCTGGGGCTGCAACTAATGATTATTTTAATTATTAATCCATCTGTAAATTCTGGATTGGTTTTTGGTCTATAAAATGTCAGGACATGGTGAAAAATGCAGGTAATATTTCCATTATATCAGGATAGTGTTGGTAATGGCTCATTAGAAATTCCTATAATCAGGATATTGTAAAGAGAATAGATGCATGAATGAAACATGCAGTCATTACCATTACAGATTTCATGTATTTGATGTATGATGGTGCAGAGGAAGGGGTGTGTTTGGGGAGTAATTAATCTATATGTTGCATTTAACAGCAACAAAGGACATGGACAACCCTGAGGACACAGCAGAGAAAGTAGGAATCAGTGCACTAATAATTCAGGTGAACACATAACGGATTTAAAACTCTACTTTGGTCTCATGTCAAACATTTATCTACCACCTGCTTCATTTCTTGGTTCTTCTGCTCAATGCAATGAGATATTTTAAGCTCCTCCTTAATCATGTCTTTTATTGACTTTGTTTCAGGACTTCAAAGGTCCCCTGCAGTCAGACTATAAGTTCGATTGGGATCGGATGCTGCAGGCTCAGGGAGACACAGGCGTCTTCCTCCAGTACACGCATGCTCGACTCTGCAGGTCAGTATTCATCAGTCACTCAAAATAATGTTCCAGTAGTTCTGTATTTACTCATCTATTTTGATTGTTTAGTCCATAAAATGTCAGAAAACAGTGGCTCAGTCTCACAACTTAAAATGTCTTATTTTGTCTGACCAAGACTTCAAAACCCAAAGATGATAAAAAAAAACAATTATTTTATTTATTTAATTAGTCTATATACTGTATATGTATCAACCCCCCTCCCCCAAAAAAAGAGACAAGAAGAGACTGATTTATAAAGTTGCTCATTCACATCTTTATTGTTTCTGCAGTTTAGTACGGAGGAATGAAGGTATTGAGACGGTTACGTTCAATCCATCACTTCTACTCGAGCAGGCGAGCCTCAGTATTGTGCAGCACCTCCTTCGGTAAGCAAACCACCTTTTTAAGCTCTGTGGACTTCAAGTTTCTCTGCATCCTGTCAAGCCTCAGACGATGAAAGACGTGGCTACACTCTGCGAGTAGTGTATCAACATTTGCTCCACTTCTTACAAGAAAACCCACTCTGCTCTGTTTGTTTGTAGCTATGATGAGGTGCTGTACCAGTCGGCCCAGGATCTGCAACCTAAACATCTCGTCAACTTTTTATTGAAGCTGTGGTGAGGAACATGTTTGTTAGGAAGATCATATTTAGCTGCTTCATTACAACCAGTGAAGTTTTAAAAAGGTGCTTGTGAACTTAAAAACTGTATGCTCAGGGGTGCTCATATTTTTACCTCTTCAATATCTTGCAGCCACCTGGTTGCCTCAGCACACAGGGAGCTGCCAGTAAAAGGAAGTCCTCAGGATGTTGCACAGGTAGGAAAAAACTCATCTTTGTACATATGAGTATGTTTCTTTTCTTAAAAATGCACCATGGCAGAATTAGGTCATTACTACACTGAATATATTAGTGTAATTACCAAAAACAGATATTATCATCAGGGTAAACACATTTGAGACTTTTGCAGTGACATTTTTGCATTCTTTCCTCTGAAACTTGTTTTTTTTTTTAATTGTGAGGTTGGCTCTTTCAAGTCGGATGCAACAAACTCACTAAACTGCCCGAACTTCTTGTTAATTACACGCTTGGGGAACAAAAAGAATTTCACACAGCAGAGCTTCAAGTGCTGTTTTCAGAAATGAGTTTCAGTCAGTAAGGGACCAAAAATCTATCTGTTCATGACTCATATGACAGGTCTGGACCATTCATAAAATTAGTTGATACCTTTTTATACAATTTTAAGTACGATATAACTTTAATTATCTTAAATCACTTATTCCTGCCATTGATCTTGTATGAACTAATCTGTACTTTTTACTGAAATTTACATGTAGTACAAAGTCTTGTGATATGAAGCACAACAAGCTGGTGAACATCTGTAAGTGTTCCTGCTCATGCTCAGTAGCATCTGCCTGACACAGAACTACTCTCTAGAGACTGAAAATGTGATCGCTGTCATTAGTCTTTGGAGCCGTTTCTCCACAAATGACATTAAACATTACCTTTGTGGTGAAGGAACATGTCACCCAGTGTGGCTGATTGATTGTTTTTTTGGAGGTCTACAGCACAGGAATATCACTCACACAACACTTTGCTTTGGGTCAATTGCCAGCCATATCCCTCAATTCATTTTCTTTTAACCAGCATGAACACAATTAGTAGATAAACGTGTGTTAAGCTAATGTGGTTGACTGTTAATGAACTTACAACAAAAGGAAAAACCACAAACATGTTAATTTTCTAAATGTCAACAGGCAAGATTACGACTGTTCAACGGCGCCTGCTCAGTCCTGGCCAATGGGATGAGGATACTCGGAATCACACCGGTTCATAAGATGTGAAAAATATCTGTCTATACTTGTGTAATTTCACTGCTATTGATACCAAACTGCTGCTTATAAGTTGTATTGTAAATAAAGAGCCTTACATTTTAAAAGATATAATCATGCACAGAAGCATTTTCATTCATTCCCACTGTCTTACGTTTCCACTCAGACTGAGAGTCATCCGGTGTGAAAGGTAGTCAGTCAAACCAAGTTACTCCTCAGTGAGTCACCTGGTTTTGTATTTACTATTGTCAGCAGCTGGAATCATGTGTAGACCAGTCAATGTTGCAGCACAGCTAATGTCACTGGCTCATTTACTAGTAACGTTGTAACATGTTGCTAAGATTAGACTGGTACAACCTGTTCAACACTTTGGTGTTCTCTTGTGCTCAAATGATGAAAACTGATGGTCTGACGACTGAAATACTGTCCATATAAAGAGTAGAAATTGTACTTTTAGGTTTTGATGCACACAAAACTACTACACAGGACTTTCTGGAGTAATAAAAAGGTTAAAAAAATACCCACAATGCTGTGCAACAAAACAAAAGGATTACGTTAACCACAAAAAAACGTGTTACTGTCCGGTCCTCAGTTTTTGATTATTGTAGAGCTGCAATGATTAATCAGTTAGTTGGCAACGATTCAATTAATCACACACTATTCTGATTCCAGGTTCTCAAATGTGACAATTTTCTGTTTTTTTTAGTCAGAGTAAACTGAATATGTTGCAGTTGTGGAGTGTTAGAACAGAACAAGACTTTGAGGACTGCATTATGGGCGTTTTATACACCAAAAAAACTAAGTGATTTATTGAAAGAATAATTTACAGATGAATCCATAATAAAAATTAGTTAGTAGTTATTGCTTGATATTATTTTGAGTAGAATTCAGAAATGACACTGGTTTGTAAATTAACACATTTCCATCCAGTTTTAATAAAAGCATTAAAACGACTTCAAAAACAGGATTCAGCACAAATGATGCTACAGTGATACAAAAGATGCAAGACACTGGAGATGATATTATAAACCACACATGCAGTTTGTCGCCATTCTTCTAGTACGTTCTCACATTCAGAATCAACAGTGATATGGACATAAGACACTCGCACTGCAGTTTGAAACAGACTAACTGCTGATTGAAAATAAAAACACTCTTTGACAAGGAGTTGTGATATATGTGTCTCCTATAAGATACGCGGAGGCATCAAAACGAGAGTAACAAAGTTCTGGTACTACTTATGACTCCACTCTGGCTGAGGTGGAGTTACAAGACGTCACTGATGCTTAAAGTTATTTACATATGTTAAAAGCAACTTCTTAAAAAGGGCCAGTTTCTCTTTTATATCAGTCGATTGCCCAAATCATTTTGGCATAAAAAAATTAAAGTTTGTTCAAATCATGTGTTTCATGGTACCATCACCAGTCGCACGTAGGTGGCTGCAAAGCATTTACAGACCTACATCTAAGTACTAAACAGAGAGCCAATCAAACTGAGTGTCTGTTTGAAAAATAACAGGAGTGGCTCTCAAATCCTCTCCCCCACCAGTGCACGGACTCCACCACCATGTCACCACAGAGCGACCCCAACACAGACCTAGTCCACTGTGGTGATAGAGGTCACACATCGATCAGTTTCTGTTTGGATTCCTTGTCCGTGTCCTGCCGGCTCAGCTTGGATGTGTCCTGCTTTGGAAGTCCATACAGATAAATGGACACACACACAAGGAGGGCTCCGCACATGAATGTGAACGCTGCAGAAGCGGGAAGGAAAGGAATTTGTTAAGATTAGGTAAATCAAACCATTTTTGAAAACTTTTTCCAGCATTTTTAATCTATTAAAGTTTTGAAGGTGAAGAAACAGGTAGAGAGAGTTATGACTGGACTTGAACCACAGACATTGCAGCCATGGTTATAGGTCTTAATCAGTGAACTACAGGGATCCCAGATCAAACTGTCCTTTGAATGAAAAAAATCTGCAATTCATTGGAAATAACTTAAAATAATTGAAATACTGTTGTATTTCAGTTGCTTTCTAGGACATTCTATGAAACTTTGGGACCTGTAAAATAAAGTTTGTAATCATGAGCAATCATCAAAACACTCAACATGTTTCGTTGGTCATTAGTTTAGACTGGCACTAACCAATGGCCACATAGTGTGGTGACGGTACATATAAGCTGCTTTATCAGATTACTCAGATTTAAACATGTAAACTAGACTTCTCCTTCATCACTCAGTCATTTGAAATTGTCCAGCTTTTTAGAATTGTTATGGTGAAGCCTTTGTATGTTTCTGAGACACTACTATGTTAAATGTATTGCAACAGTGAATCTTAAATCTAAAACAAAGAAATCTTTTATTGAGGCTGATATGAATGTTATAAACCTTAAATCATGAGTCCAGAGAACCATAAACACCTGCCTGCCTTTGTCCTGCCTGCAGAAACTGTAAAAATGTCTTCCTCAGTCATCACTGTGTTTGAGACCAACTTACTTATCTTTAATCCAAACAAGAGGACAGACGCCACCATTGAGAGAACAATGGCGGCCGCAGCAGAGAAGCCCTTCATGATGTTGTCAGTGTACTTCACCACCACCGATGTGTACAGACCTCCCACACTGGCCAGAACTGGCGGCGCACAGAGAGAGAGCAACATCAGTCACAACAATGTGAGGGGGAAAAAAGTGAAATCAAGTGAATATCTTCAGATTTAATGTTACTCACATACTACAAAGCACACCCAGGGTGTGTAACCGAAGAAGAAGCCTTTCTCCATGACCTTATCGCCATCGGTCATGTAAACACCGAGGAGGGTGACGACAATGCCCGACAGATACATCTGGATGTTTCTCACCCAGAGAGATGTGTCTGAGCTCTTCAACACCTTCTCAAAGTACACACCTTCATCAGAGAGAAGACAAAAACTGGTCAGGTGCATGACTCACTAAATATTTTATCACCTTCTTGTGAAACCAGTTGGTTTCAGTTTAATATTTACATATTGTGTGTCTGCTTGGTTGGACGACACTGTGGCACGTAGCAGATTAAGTTAAGACAGGGACTTTTATTGTAAGGTAGCTCAGCCAATATTGAACAAAAGGGTGGAACTACCACCTGTCATTTACACAGACACTTGCTGCACACGTTTTACCTGCAAACCCAGAGCAGAGGACAGCAATACCAATGGCCACAAAGCCAATAAAAGGGTTCTGCTCGACCTGGGGGGGGGAAAAAAGAGAGTCACTGATAGTGCGAGCAACAGGATGTGGATAATAAAGTCATGTACGTCACTATGACGATAACTGCATTTGGTTTGTGCCGAACCTACCTGAACTTTCGTGGCCTCTACGGGTTTCCACTGTACGAGTGTGACGCCCCCACAGAGCATGAAGACAGAGAACCACTGTAGCCGGCTCAGAGAGCGGTTCAGCATTAACACTGTGCACAGCGCCGTACATGGAATCTTCAGCTGATAAGTCACCTGCACAGAAAAACTGAGGTCAGAGCTGACATTGTCCGAAATCTGACATCCTATATGACAATATTTTAATAAAGAAAAACTTTTTCAGGTACGCCTTATTTCATACCGGGTATGTTTACAGGCACACAAATATTCCACTATTATTCTGAATATGATAATATTCTGAATTTGATACGGGTCATTTAGTCTTTGTATTTGTGTACCATAGTGTTTGGTGATTCCGAATTCAGCATTTACCAATTCAGACATGCTGACATTCCAGTCTTAGGAGCATTCTTTGGACATGAATACAGCCCATTCAAATTATGTCTCAACTGAGGACATACGACCCTCTCTTGCCTACAAGCAAAATGACACATGCTGAGAGGAATAAGAGCAGAGTGGAAAGCTGGAAAAACAGAGTCTCCATTACAGGAACAAAACAGATTGGTTGTCATTATCCAGCTACAAACTGAAGCACCAAAAACCTTCACTGTAGTCATCATCACAACCTTGGTTTAGTTTAGTTTAGTTTATTTGGATCCCCATTAGCTGTTACCCAGGCAACAGCTACTCTTCCTGGGGTCCATGTTAAAATAAATACAACCAATTACAATTACAATATAACATAAATGCATACTTAAATAGAGTCCTGATGTAGAGTTGATGTATTTCAAAAGTGTGACTTATTCTGTTAAATATAAGGATGTGTTTTGTATCCATCAAAATTAAGTATCAATATAGTATTGTTTGTTGTCTAAACTGCAGCTGAGGTTTTAAATGATACCCCAGCTTTAGATATGAATGAGAACAACCACCGTCTGTTACTGGAAACCATAAACTTTGTGCATTTATATTCATACAGTATTTGAGCTTTACTTCCCTATATGTGTTTGGTTCTTTTATCAGTTTATGATCATTAAAAATACAAAACACTTATAGATAAAACTAAATAAAATCAAATGTTATAATATTAATGTGTTCATTGAAGACGCCACAGTCTAATGCCTCAGCTGTGGAGCTGTATTTGATTAGGCTAACTACCCAATTACACCTTAGTCCAAGATATACCCACTCTCCTCAACGCAGCCAGCTACAGCTGATGGATCCAAAACACACAGCAGTGATGAAACATTGACTTATTTTACTTCCAGAAAGTAGTATTTGTACCGCTACCAAAATGATATAATTTGATGAAGATAGCGCTGATGTGTTTTAGTGAGAGTCATAGAGAGTCTGTGACCATATTTATAATTTGCAATCATTTTAATACCTTTTTTAAGTAAAAACCTGTAAAACAATCTCTTGTTTCAACTTACTCTGATGTAACTGCTGATGGTTAACACAGACAGTTCACAAATGACCACGCCTGCTATTGTGTAAAGCCTACGTACTTAACATCAAAAACAGGATTCAGATCATACCTGATAAACTGCTGCATCGAGGTTACTCAGGGCGATGAAGGCCATGTTATTCTGTACTGCATACACTACTGAGGGCACGCTCAGCTTCAGCAGCTCTTTAGGGCTGCAGAACACATGTTCCACTATGGCATTCTTCATCCTGATGGGGCTTCCTGTTTCTCTGGGAGAGGAGACATAAAAACAGACTGATCAAAACTGAGACAAAACTTTGTATGAAATACAAAGCTTAAATAAAAGTAGAGTGAATAATTTCCTGAATGTCCTTTTAAAATCTACATATGTTGATGGACCAGTGTTTAGAATTTAGAGGCATCTAGTGGAACGGCCTTGGAAGAAAGTATGTTTTATTAGTGTATAATCACCTGAAAATAAAAATGTTTTTGTTTTTGTGGCCTTAGAATGGTTCCTTTGTATCTACAGAGGAAGTGGGTCCTCTTCCACAGAGACCACCATGGTGCACCGCCATGTTTCTACAGTAGCTCAGACTGGACAAACTTAACACTGACTCTAGAGAGAGAACGCCTTTTACACAAGTTTCATGACCACTGAAGGTTCTCCTACACGCTTGGAAGGGGTGGGGAGGTGTGTTCAGTTGGTTGCAATCTGCTACCTCACCACTAGATGCCACTAAATCCCACACACTGGTCCTTTAAAAGGGACAAGTGTTTAGTGCACAAAGGTCACTCTTCAGGTTTTATTTGATTCAAAGTACAGAGAAAAAAATCCAGTGAGGCAACTTTCATTTTATATGTGGAAACAGTTTCCCCATAAATCATAAAGTAGCTGAAAATGTTGATATCTTAAAAACATGTATTGTTGTTGGTTTTCCTTGTCTTGTATCTATTCATCATTATTTATCAGTTTTATTTACATTTTAATCTTGTATCTTTCTCTTGGACTATCTTTCAAAGCCTTGAGTAGGATAAACAATTCCCAAGATCACAAACTTGATGCTTTATTTTTTAGTAAAATGTTATCTGAAATAAATATATCGCTCATGTTCTTTTATTAATTTCTAATTATTCTTACTGCTCATGTTATGATGCAGTTTTCTAATAATTGTATTATATTTTCAATGTTAGAATCTACTCAGTGTTTTTAATAACGCACCCCTTTTCCACCAAAGCAGTTCTAGTGCTGGTGCTGGTACACAACATAGACTGTATAAACACAATCGGTTCAACGGCGAACCAGCTGAGAACCAATTTGCTTTTCCACGGCTCAAGGTGGTTAGGGAGCCACATCATTACGTCACTGTATACGTCAGTTACGTCGTTACCTTCCCATAAAGACTCGCGCCAACTTCGAAGCAACAACAATGGTAGACTATGCGTTTGTACAGCTGTTGCTCCTGGCTCTATGAGGCTTAATTGGCATTCAAACACGGCAGATACAACGTATTTGTGCTGCTTGACAGGATTGACATGGTTAGGTTGGCCTTTGTTGTATGCCAGCGTTAGCCGGCACAGCTAACTCACAACACAAATATGTATGATTTTTACCATCAGTCAAATGTTCAAGGGATAATTCACCACTATTTGGTCTTGTTTGTTGTGGTTGGTCTCAATAATTTAAGTGGTTTGTTCTTCTAGTCCAGCAAAGAACTGGTGCCTCTCAACCGGTTTTTCTTGCCGGGAGCTGGTTCTTTGTCTGTCGAAACCAGGTTGAAACAGGAAAACCGGTTCGGTTCCAAATTAAGCACTGGCCCAGAACCAGCACTGGAACTACTTTGGTGAAAAAGAGGTAGAGAACACAAGTTAGAAGAGGAGTCCTGGTCTGACACCTCATGTCTCAGCTTGAGTCACAATTAGCAGCCAAGTAATCATACAGGTCTGAGGTTAGCACTAATACTGCTTACTATTATCACATCTATGAAACCACAGCGGGACAGGCACTGAATATAAAAACACCATTAGCCTGATAAAGGCCTGTAGTTGGTTGAAATGCTGCAAATAAAATAAATGATACATTCTGCGGGTCCTCCTTGCATCTACTAAAGTAATAACCCTCTCTACTTGTGAAAAATGTCTGACAATATACATGGACTGCTATTCACATCAGTGGTTTCCATGTTTTTTCAAGCTTTCTTCCAAAATTTACATCCCATGATTTGAATTACTCATCTCCACATGCTCCTCAAATAAAACTAAATAAGTCCTCTTACATTACAATGCAATGTGTGTGGAGGGGTCCCAGCTTTAATTTTAGGGGGTCATAAGACTAAACGTTGGGAGCTGATCCTGTGGTTTACATCCATCTACCTCATGTGATGATCCTGAGAGACTTTTACCAGACAACACCTATGAATCTGTACAGTTGTTTCTAATTCACTTCTTGTAAATTGTTTGAGTGCTTTTCTGGTCTTTGGAGTATCGTTTTTATTCAATTAACTGTGGTCAGTATAATGGAGTAACACTTACTTTGCGAGCATCCCCATGCTCAGTATTAATTTAATAACCTCAGTGATGCACACTGCGGTCGTGGAGAAGTACAGGTCCCCTGATGAGATGGTCCTTGTGTATCGTAGTGCTACCGTGTATGTAGCTGCCACCAGTGTCATCACTGTCAGGCAGTACAGCTTGAACACCACACTCACATTTTCTGAAGGGAGAAAGCGACAGTAAAATGTTAGCGAACAAGCTGTACCCAACTGATACATTTAATATATGACGTTACAGCGGCAATATACACCTTCATTACAACAGTTTACAACATCTACAACCACCGTCGTTAACCAAAAGAGACACTAGAAGTGACATATAGTGGCAAGAGGCTCATAATTTCAGCGTGTTGTAGAAAGCCGAAAGCTAACGTTAGCTTGAAAGGCTAACTGGTAAAAACTCACCGCCGGCCATTGTTGCTCTGGTTAGTGTCCGCCTGACTGTTGAGGAAATAAATAATCCAGCCAGCGTTACATGCCATGAAATCTGGCAGACGTGTCCACTGTTGAGGAAGGAATGTTGTCCAACCTGCAACACATCAAGGTGTAAACTTGAGCTTCCTGGATACTACCTGCTCCCATACCGCCTACATTCACCACAATGCAGCGCGATACCAATGGGTGACTAAGGGTGAGTTTGTTTTCCATGTCCTGAAATACCGGCGCTCCTCTATGGTAAATGCCAAGTCTCTCTCTCTCTCTCTCTCTCTCTCTCTCTCTCTCTCTCTCTCTCTCTCTCTCTTAAAGATTAGAGAAAAAGTCCAAAAACAGATTTGTGAATCAGAACTTTGTTTTTTCTTCTCTCCTCTCCCATTAATCATCTCATGACCCCTCACATATATCTGGTGACCCTTAGGAGGGGCTCCACCCCTATGTTGGGAACCACAACTAAACTCACTAATTGTATATAAAGTAGTTGAAATTATCTCCACCTCCAGTGGCTACAACAGTAACTGATGCTTCACTATTAATAACCTAATGATGTCATATATAATATATCAGTCAGAGGGACCAAACCTGTACTTTTACTGCAATACTTTAACTATTTTTGCCTTTTACCTAAATAGGATTTTTCATGCAGGACTTTTTGTGAAATTGAATATTTTAACATTGTTGTATTGGTACTGACGGACACATAAAGTAACACAAGACACATTTCAATAAATAAACATATGCTTGGATTTATTCATTTCTCCAGGTTTCATTCAAATAATTTGCCACCAGTCAATCTAAACATTTGAAGAATTGAAAATAAATCACTGACAAATTCACTAAAACACAACTAAGTGAAATGGCCACAGATACAAAGGACAACCTGTGGGAAATGAGCTGAAATAAATCAGATGGCTGGAAGAAGACATTTGCAGCAAGAGTGTATCGACATGCAAAAGAGAAAAGTTGCCTTCCATCACTGTAAAACATCTTGATCAACTCTCATCATTTATGATGAGGTAAAAATGAAGAGGGGATATTTGAGCTCTTTATAGGCCGAAACTGATACCTGCTTCATAGGAAATAAACATCCACAACACACTGATAATGATTAGCATTAATGTTCATTTTTTGTTTACACTTACATACTCGGGGATACAGCTAATATTTGAAGTATTTGAAATAAATAAACAGTTTCTAGCATAGCAACACCTTGAACACTTGCTAGAGAAGGAATGTTTTCCAGCATATCTCTTTGTAACTTAATGCAAATATATTTTTTCCACTTTTCTAAGTCAGACTCAACAGTCTCGACCGGCCCAATCTTCTGTTTAGATGACCAATGCCAGCAAATCTCTACATAACAATCTGAGCTTCTTGTAGGGAGACAGGAGTGAATCCTCTCCCTCTGACAGCGGCCCACATCCCAGCCTGTTGGACACATATTGAAAATGCAGGCGGTTCTAAAAGGGACTGACGAGCAATGGTGCTGCCCATTTTAACTCCTTAGATGGTTAAAGTTATGTGAAATTGTCCATCGCTTCTTGTTTGAACTTCCTGCGAACACCCAGCCTGTGATATAATTTTGGTGTAGCTCTAATCACAAATGGCGCACTGTCCATGCAAGTCCATGCACTGCTGCTGGAAGAAAAGCTGTAGAACGCATGGATGGATCATCGTAGCTGCAACTGAGGTGAACTCAGGAGGTGTCAGAGGGAACGTGCTCGAAGCCTTCGCTCTCCCTCACCAGCGCCCTCTCCAGGATGACGCGGCCCTCTTTGTAGCGCTGGCTCTCCTCCGTAGCGAACTCGTACATCCAGCCCAGCTTGCTGTTGCAGTTCTTGCAGCTGACGTCTCGCACCATGTGTCTTCCTGTCAGCATGACTCGGTCTTGCACCTCGCTGTGCTGCAGATTCACAACCTTTGAAAAGATGAGGAACAGACGGAATAGCAAAATGATTTAAATGATGTATCGCAGCTACAATAATTTTCATATATTGATCAATGGATAAACTGTCTATAAAATGTCAGATATGGTCAATAAATCCTCACAATCTCTCAGAGCCCAAGCTTGTGTATTTATATTACTTTTTTTTCTCCAGTTAACCCCAAAACTCCAAATATTTTAAATTTAGAAGTACATAAAAGGGACAAAATAGGAAAAATTGTCACATTTGAGAAGCTGGGACTATTGTGTTTGTCATCAACTATCAAAAATGTTGCCAATTAATTTTCTGCCAATGAAGAATTCATTAACCGACTTATCATCCATATGACAACCACAGTCATCAATAGATTATTATATAAATGAGATGCAATATTTCATAAAATGAGGCCTGATTTACTTTTCCAAGTTCCAAACTATTTTCAAAGTAGTTTTAATGTTTGTTTTTAAATGTCATAACATCATCGTTTATGAGGAATATTTTGTGCTTTGTGTTGACATGACAATCAGAAACCTCCTAAAATTTTGCTGAATATCAAATAAGGAAATGTCTTTAATGAGGAGCTGATCATTATGTGAATAACCCTCTTTGTTGGGACTTATATCACAATGTAGGCACAAAGAACTACAGTGGAGATAACTATCTGAGTCTGAGTCACCTGGTTCAGGTGAAGAAAATCATGTGTAGGTACCTTGTTGAACAAGAAGGCTCTGCCAGTGGCTCCAGTGAAGCGTGTGGAGATAAGCTCGGCTCTGTTGGTCAGGATGGTGTCACAGTTGGCACAGGAGAAGAGACGAGTCCCTCCAATGTGATCCAAGAAGATCCGCCCCATTTTGCTCAGTAGTAGGTGAGAGTGACCTAGAGTAAAGATGTGACAACAAACAAACAAATGATATTTTCTATTAAGTGTGAGTGATAAGACAGTGTATGCATTATGTACAGTGAGATCATGTAAATGTGTCTATCATATATATATATATATATATGTATATATAAATATTCCTTCACTATCTATGGTTGTATTCACCTATTAGTAATGTTGAAAATCAATACACAGGACTCAGGTAGTCTAGAAAGTGGATTATATGACAGGAAACATTGGTTATTATATTCTTATCAAACCTCTGAAACACAACCTAACCATTAAAGTGAAATCACAGATCGATTAATCAGTTAGTCAATTGTCAGAAAATTAATAATTTACAATTTTGATAATCAATTTATCTTTTTTTTTTTGGTCCTTTTTGAATGAAAAAAGGTGACATTTCTCTCATTTCAGCTTGTACAATGTGAGTATTTTCTGGTATCTTCCTTCCTATATCTGGACACGAGACATTTCAGGTTGCATCATGGAAAGCAGTGATCACCATTCTTCACCATTTTATAGATCAAACGACTAATTGATTAATCGAGACAAAAGTCGCTATTTGTAGCCATAAAGTGGGTCAATTAATTAGCTTACAATTTTGATAAATGATTAATCATTTAAGTTATTTGTCAAACAAACGTGAAAACATTTGCTGGTTACAGCTCATCCGTTGCAATAACTTACTGTATTTCTCTCTTTTAGGTCATTGTAATTGTTGTATTTTGGGACAGTTTTCAATATCCCCTCACAGTACAGTTAGTAGCATCATCGATTAACCCAGTAATCAAAATAAAACATTTAAAAAACCCGACAGATGAATTGACAATGAAGATAATCATTAGCTGTAGCCCTGTTAACCACACAGTTACATTATAAACGTCAAGCTCTCTTTTGTAATGAGTCACTGTAAAGAAAACAGAGTGATATTTACTGATTTATTCACTGATGCTGGAAATGATATGAATCACTTGAAGGCATCATTAGGCCTGGCATGTCAATGTTTACTTCAGGCGAGGGACAGTAAATAACACTGAACTGTGGTTTTACAGCTTCCCATCTTAACCAAATAGCTACACATAAATCTCCACCAGTAAGGGCTCAAACAGGGACAAAGTCAAAGTCACCCTAACAACAGCTAACAGGCCAAACTACGGTGAAGTCGAAGCCATATTTCTCACCTCAAAACAACCGTAGCTGATTTAGTAGTTGAATATGAAACGTAGATTTGCGTCTTTATTCGCCGATATGTCTTTATTCTCTGCAGATAAACACGTCCACTGTTGTTGTTGTTGTCAAACTCAGCCTTGGGGAGGAGGAGGAGGACCGTTGATGCTGACAGTCACAATGGCGTTTGTTTCCGTCAAGCTAACTAGAATGAGAACCGCATCATCCGCTACAGAACTTTCAAAATAAATCAATACTGATGAAAGCATTTTACGAAATTAAAACTTGTAGCAGCGCAATGGTATTCTGAACTGTACCATCTTGATCATAACCCTAATATTACACATGCAGCAGACCCTGTATTGAAGACTGAGGCCCACACACCCATGCTTATAACCAACTGTTATTATTTACAACGTCTGTGCTTTTATTTTGAATTGTAAATGGCCTGCGTATCTCTGGTAACTTGATGCAGCTCTGAATGATGAACAGCAGGGGGCAGTGTTGCTCTGATTTCTGCTGTTTCTTCACAAAATGCACTAACCTACAAACATGGGTTCTCAAAGTGGGGTACGGAGAGCCCTAGGGGTCTTTGAGGGAGTTCCAGGGGTCCCCAGCAAAAAGGGGAATAATTTATTTTCTCTATAATTCCATCTGCAAGTAACACAATCACAAAATGTATAACTGTGTTAGTCATGGGATTCACACACTTTCTGTGATAAAGCATCTAAAACATAAAATCTGATCAGATGTAGGATCCCAGGGCATTATTTTATCTATAGACTGTTTTTGTTGATGTTTAATCCATAGATAGTGGAAGTAGCCATGAGGACATCAGCCATTGGTTTGTGGACTCGCCCTATAACATGCACTGTTTTATCATTAAATGTATATGAAATGGGACCAAAATTTACAAAATGAACATCATGCTGTATTAAAGACTGACTTTATACTAGTGGTTAAGACCATAAACTCATCAGGAAACTGTTTACTGAGGTAATAAATCGAGTGAGAAGTAGGGCAATGTCTTCATGTAATAATTGGACATCTTTTTGGCATCAGTGGATCTGCCCGCTGTTGACCATTAGAGAGATTGCAGACTTCCGCATTAACTTCTTTTCTCAGATCCAGAACCAGCCGCTTGATCTTGATCAAATGGGGGTCTGTGGTCCAATTTGTGTCAGTTTAAGGATCCTTGATGTGATAATGTTTGAGGACCACTGTCCCATCACATGAATTGTTAAATTAGGGCTAAAACACCTTGGATCTTGACAGTGGTGGAACAAATATTCAAAACATTTTACTAAACCAAAAGTAGCAATAAAACATTGTATACATGCTTCCATTTGAAATCTCACTTGTAAAAGTAAAAGTACAAACTTAATATCAGAAAAATATGCTTAAAGAATAAATAGTAAAAGTACTAAAATGCTTTTCAATGTTGTAGTTGGTCAAGGTTTAACTAATTTGAATTACTTAGTATACTGTAGTGTTCAGGTGAATAGTAACTTTAGATATTTTAGATATGGAGCACAAGTGTAAAGTTGCATAAAATGGAAATACTAAAGTAAAATACAAGGGGTTTTCACTGATGTGACATCAGTCCCTGTTGTTTCCCATGTACTTTTTAATTGCATGAATTCATGTAATGCTGCAGACGGGTGAATAAAAGGAAGAATAATGATTTTCCAGCCTGCTGTGAAGAAGTAGGAGAAGGTGCACGTAGTCTGTTGGTTATCAATTGTTACAACCAATCTGGCATTGACCAAGGCCACCAAAGGACACATTTCCTGCCATCCTGCCAAGCCCTTATCATCACATACCATAAAAATTAATCCTCCTATTAGTGACACATTAACCTTCCCACCTTCCCAAGAAAATTTTACTTGCATCCGGATGAAAGACAGGTGTAACAGATACAGACTATACCGCAAACATTTTTGTTCCAGCCTCACATACCACTAACAGCATTTTATATGTCTGCACCAGATCTCAAACCCCCAGTGACAGTGAGCCAAAGGCATTAGCAAATGTCCCAAAGAACCACATAAATATCTCTCTTCTCCTGCATGACTGAGTGCATCTGTTGCCAAATCATGTTTTTGTGCTCTAAACAGCCAAAAAAAGAGTAATCAGTAATATCCATCTGCTGCTCCAGTTGGTGGGATATACAATATGAAGACAGCCCAGTCTGTCTTCCCTTTTTCTTGTAACACACACAGTGGTCTTTATTACTTAACGTTGCTAAACAGACTCTCAGAGGATTTTCTGCTCCCTCCAAAACTGCCAAATTGATTCTTCATATTTAGACCTTTAGTCTATTTTTCCATTTCATCTCAGACAAGACATTCAATCTTCTGCTGTTGCCTAAAATTAAATGATTAGGAAGCTTATTTTTTGCTGTTTCCAAAATCAATTGCTTCTTTTTGTCTTTGCTGGCTGACCTCACTGCTTTACATTGATTAAAACATCAGTGTTATAGGTAATATCAAAAATAGTAATGACATCAAACACTGCAGGGCTGAAAAGTTCAACACAACCAGTGAGAAAAGATACACATAAAAAAGTACTTAAGTCTCAGAGACAGACTAGGAAGAAAAAGCCAATAAAAAGCAATAAATAAAGCAAAGCAGCTATTCAAAAAGCCTGTATGAATAAAAACACTTTCAGCTGCTTCATAAAGATGTCACAGAAGTCTAGGTTCAAAGCGATAACGGGAGCATTCCATAACTTGAGTGCAACAACTTGAAAAGCTCAGTCACTTCTGGTTTTATAGCAGGTAACAGTCATCTCTATCAGAAGACCTAAGAGTCCGGCTAGGTGTATAAAGGAGGAGGAAGTCAACGATATACTAGTGCTTGACCATGCAAGGCTCTTAAAGGTTAGCATTGGTATTTTAAACTGGATGTGAAATCTAATAGGAAGTCAGTGCAGAAAGAATACTGTTATTGACATGTGTGACATATGTGTTGACTAAAAGCTAAGCAGGTGTATTTTGGACAGATTGGAGACTGTTCAATGAAGTCTGATTTAAACAGGTAGAAAGAGTGTTACAATAATCCGAACGAGAAGAAATAAAAGCAAGAATAATCATCTCCATCTCAGCCTTGATGGTTTGTGGAGGATGAATCCTGGTTTCTCCTTCCATCATCATTTTGTCTATTATATATAACAGTTTGGTTTGATTCTTAATCTAGTTTCTCTGTCCTTGACTTGCTGTTGACCAAAACCTATGACTGACTCCTGTTGGTGCCACTTTTTTCTTTGCCTTGTCCTCTAAAGTCTTGTCTGAAGATAAGAGCATGAGGAAACTTTAGTTGTAGGTCAAGAAAGGCCAATCAGTTTTTAATTGTTTGTGCAGATTGCATTCAGCATCAGCATGACTGAATGTAACTACAGGACAAACTGTTCAGCCCAACTAAGCCTGTTCAAAGATTAGGCTCGATCAGGGAGATAAAAAAACAGCTAGGGGTTCATGCTGAGTTAATGTCCTTGGGAGAAGATAACGGACTGTAAAGACAGTGCGATCTCATATCTGGATTACGGTAATCACGCTTTGAGTTGACTGTTAAGTTCGTGACAGCGTTTAAAGCTCTGCAAAATTCGAGATCTGCTAATAGCGACAAATAAACAACAGAAAGATCATGAACTTACAAATGTACTCACTTTTGTTAACTGCGGACCAAACCTCAACTTTAAAAGAGTCCTTTAAAAAGTGTGTGCTGTATTTGCTTCTACGGGCATGTGCACAACTTTGTAAGTGATTTTATGCCTGCAGGATTAGAGACACCATATATTTCATGGCATACGGACATTAACAGTAAAAAAAAAAAATCACGCTAGATGTTTTCTTAACCTTTCTTGACCCTCCTGCTGTCTATCCCTCACCTCACTAATCAGAAAAGAGATAAGCGATAGTGAAGATTTATAACACTGTAGCATCACTGTTATGCAAAAGAGAACTTATTTCCTTGGCAGTGTTGCAGTGATGACTCCATCAAGATATTAACTAAGCACATTACTTAACTCTTTATCTTTTTCCAATCTGTCAGGTCATGCTCACCTCATCCAAAACATTATTTCATTAAAGAGAAAAAAATAACTCTCTAGAAAGCTCAGAACAGAGTTGTAGCGTCACACAAGTAACTCATGTACTGACATACTGTGCTTATATATTCTGATTCATTCCTAACATTACCCCAACTGCTTTTTTACACCTTACATCTTTGAATCTTCAGTCTGATCTCAGTGATGATGATGATTTATGCAACAACTCCTTAGGTCAAAAGGAGCAAGGTTGGTGGGAAAATTGATTTTTCTTTTCCCCGCCATTGTAACCATAAATTCTACAGATAAAAAGGAGATAGTGACAACTATTAGTGTAAGTAAGGGTCAAATAGTCAGCCTATAAGGTGGTGTGATTCTTGACTGCATTGTTGCAGTGCAGAGGTCAAGTCAAAAAAGTCAGAGAGTATTTTCACAAGTGTGTGTGGAGCCAGTGTTGGCAGAAATCTGAATGAAATTTGCAATAAGTTTTAAAGCTTAAAATAAAAACTTTAGTTTTTACTGCACTTGATAAATCCAATTTCAGGGTGATTTTGAGATATTTTTGCTTTAAATACCTCGGGATCGATAGCATTAAACAGTAGCAGAGCCTCGAAAAGTTTCAACACAAAAGACAGATTCAATTTTGGTGTTATGTCATGTAAATGAAGATGTGAAGATTTTATGATCCTGACCAAACAGAATATTAGCATGCATGTTTTCTTTAGCATGTTAAACCAGCAGATAGAGCTTCTTTAAGTGCTTCTTTTATCCAATTACAGAACAGATCATATATGGCCCTTTTGACAGCGAAATGCTAGAACCTTGAAATTAACAGAAATTAACTTTCCTAACAGTACAGTGTTGAAGTGTCGAGTGCAACTGCAGATTTATTCAACTTACTAACAGAAATGTTCTTTAGTAAAAAAGTTAGAAGTACATACAGTCATATTTCAGTTGTGTTCTGATATTTGTTCTCATTTTTATTTATTGATGCCACTTGTTAAAAAAATTAAAGCAGATTGTGCAAGACCAGACAGACAGTCCAATAACCCTAAAACGTTTTCTGTCACTCATCACTACAATAAAGTTGATTTTATATCAGTGTCATTGATTCATTATAAAACCTTATCACTGTGTCCTTTGAACAATATAGTCGGCCCCACCCCCCATACATATTTATGATCTGTAAAGTGTGTGGGCCATTTATAACTGATAACCAGCAGAGAGAGAGAGCAGAGAAGACGGACTGCTGCAGAAAAAGATCCACAAGGACAAAATCTGACAATAAATCAGAGGAAGGATGCTTCCACGACTGGCTCTACTCACACTCCTGGGGTGTACATGGATGACAGGTTTACACTGTTTGCTAACTTTGATGCACTGTCACCTGTTCAATGCTGCAGTTTAAAAAAAAAAAAAATCGGACACATGATAATCACTGTTCTTAAATGCTCAGGAGAATAACTCATGTTGTAAATTAAGATTGTGGATCTGAAAATTGATAGTCATCAGCAGTGGAAAAACATTAAAATGCATTTAGACAAAGGCTTTAAGCCTACACCTGATGCTATTTTCTACAAAAACTCTTAAAATTAGAAATAATATTTATTTTGATGTTTAGAGATTTTATGGAATCCAATTTAGATTTGACAGATGCCATTATTGGATGAATAGATCTTCTTTATGCATTTGTTGCTCCAGAAACTTATAATTGAATCATGTTTTTTTTTGCGTCCATGCAGATTACCTAAATTGATACAAATTGAAGTATTCTGCATGGATGCTCAGTTGTTAAGAGCAATCTTAATATTAGATCCTCTAATCTAGCATACTAATGTCTTGGTGTAATCTTTATTTTCTCGCCTTGCTTTCAGTAACTGGACTGCCATGCACTCAGATGTCCCGCTCTCCGCTGCCCCCTTCCAATGGTACGTCAAACAGATATCGACTTTAATCAAAGCCCAATCATATTAACAACTAAAGATTCACAAAGATTCACAAAGGCAATGAGAAAAATGTGAAAATCATACAAAATCTTGTAATACTGATTTTAAGGGTGATGTGTCGGGGGAGTGTTTCCAGTATTAGTGAACCAGTATCAGTGATGCAATTAAGTTCATTTACTTAAGTACAAATTTGAGTTTCTTGTAGTTTACTTGTACATACCACTGTGAACACAGACAGATATATTCTTCTTTTAACTCCAATTTTATTACAGTTATTTGACAGATTATTTGTCTGTATTGACTACTTCTACTTTTGATACTTGATATATTCCCTGCTTTTTACTGAAGTGAAATTTGAGCTTTTCATGTATTTTTATGGTGTAGCATTACTATGTTTGCCTAATTAAAAGAACTAATTTATATATAGTGATTCACACAATACATATCACATCCCCTCTCACATTATCAGCCCGTTTTAAAGTCCCTGTCCCTCCATTGCATCTTATTTCTGATTTCTCTCAGTGCTGAGATTAACTTGTGTCTTTTTTCTCTCCAGTTAACAGCATTAGGCCTGCAGATGTGTCTGTGTTTTCCTCTATTGGACTTCACATGCACAGGTGAGCTTTGGTCAGCAGTCAGCTTCAACCTGCAGTGATATATGCATCACAAAGTCTGAAATGTATAAATGACTGTTTTTATTTTTTCTTGCAGTACTGAACTATCCATGGTAGCGTCAAGACTTCAAGGTAATTTTGCCATGTTTACAGTGCCTAAAGCAGATTATTTCTAAAATGATCAACTTAATCCTTTTAAAATGTAATTACTGGACTTGGGATGTTGTCTTTTGCTTTCTTACAATGGGACTTTAACTGAAAGCTGCAGGATCTTTGTAATTCGAAGAGGCAACCAAAACGCTTTTTTTTCAATTTTACGTTGACTAGAATTGGCTGTCAGTCTCCACACATGGTATAATACATTGAAAGAGGTTGATATCAGCTTCTATTACACTACTGTGCACTATCTTTACTGCACTGATATCTCAACTAAGCATGATAATTTGAAACAGTGAACCCCAATACACACCAGGCATGTAGTCTGTTATCTTTTTCAAAAGCCATTCATGAAATAAAAAGTACGGAGCGTACATCATACAGATAAAACACTGACTAACTCAAAGATGTAAGGACACGGCTGCTGATTGATTGATTGAATTTATTATTAATAAAATACAAAGTTTGCTGTTGTTTCACCTAAAACTATGATTAATTGGAGTGAAGATATTGCGATATTGAGTGTTATTACTAATTTTGTGGCCGTTTATAATGGATTATCATGTGTGAGGGTGTTAAAATGTGTAAATATTGGCAGTAGCTAAAAGTGAATTGAATTCTAACAAAGTGTAAAACAACACTATTTTCAATGGAAAAATAAAGTCTAAGATTGTCCTAACTTCTCTCCATCAGAGCTGATGAGTTTGTTCAATCCTGCACTGATCAGTCCTCTCTCAGATGAAACAAGCATGTATGCAGCTCAGTTTGATCAACACAGGTACAGTTCAGAGTGTTTTCACAAATATGCCTCCAATAACTTGCGCTACTTCCAGTGATTTTAAGTTTTTGCCTCCATGTTTCTTCCTGTTTCTAGCACACTAGTGGACCAGGCAAAGGAAATGTCCAACCATCTCCAGAACAGTCAGGTGGGTGCACGAGAGGCTGCCTTCAAAAAAGGGACAAACAATGTTCATAGCTAGTTTGAGAGTGAAAGAATACTTTTCTTTTTCTTTTTTTTACAGGATTCTTGGAAGTTGGTGCTTCTTTTTGTTCAGGTGGATCAGCTCTGCACCTGTGAGCAGCAGCAGGTAAACTCATGACACACAATTATAACAAATTACTTGTTCTGTGTTTCTTTGCTGTCTCAAATAATGAAGTTACAGGAGGGAATTGTTTTTATCAATGTCAGCTTTACACTGACCTTTCTTTGACACCGTAAAGAACGCTCCTATAGACATCATGTGCCTCCAATAACACATTCTCTGCTTTACTTCAGGCCGCAATCTGATGTACAGAACACCCTACAGCTTATATGAGAACCATAAAAGCTAAAAAAAATGTGCTGAGGCAGGGGGATAGTTAATGAAAATGTTTCCCTGATAACTGACTGCTTACTTATTGCTGCGATTATCACCCATGTGTACAAATTATTACCTGAAAACCAAACGTTAGAAGACTCATTGTGCACCCTTACTAATACCTCATGACGAGCTATTTTGTGTCATTAGTAAGAAAATCAAGCAGATCCTTAAGAGATTACTTTTTACTAATATAAGAAGCTCTGTTGTGTTTATGTGTGCAGGTTCAGTCTGTTATCAGGTCAGTAGTTGAAGATGTGGATAAAGCTCTGCAGTTGCTGCATTCTCAGGTATACTATATTTCA
The DNA here is from genome assembly GCF_027409825.1 of Scomber japonicus. Lineage (NCBI taxonomy): Eukaryota > Metazoa > Chordata > Actinopteri > Scombriformes > Scombridae > Scomber > Scomber japonicus. The sequence goes on from NC_070594.1 coordinate 21,886,138, forward strand.
CAGTATTCTTTATTAATTATTACTGTATTTATCAATATTTACACATTTTAAATTTGCATTGTTCTGACTGGTGTTGCAGCTGAAGCAGACCATTGTCAGTGTTGCATTATGGAACGGAGAGCATGACAGTTTCACAAACAAGTAAGTTCACGTGTGCAATGTCCTCATCACTGGTTTGATATACAAAAGTTTCTCAGTTAAATTAATTGTAAGCTTTTCTGGCTCAAATGAATCTAAAGTGCATGGAGAAGGGAAAATCCTATTTGCTGATATGTATGTGTGTATTCTTTAACTTAAAACTTTTTGAGTTTTGCCTAATTAAGTTAAATGGGTGAATGGGTGGTGAGATGTTTTAAATAAAATAATGAAAAACAATAGGTGATTTATATACAGACTTTTAGCTGCTGACATTTTAAAAGTAATATGAGGCTGTAAATAACAATACTGTTCAATACTGTTCTTAAAACCTTTAAAAAACCAACTCTTTTTCTGGCAGGATGTGTCCATGTATGGAAAGAAATGGTGAAGGAGAAGTCAGACTACTGAGGGCCATGCTGACTCATGCTCTGCAGGTGTGTACTTGTCTCTACTGCATCTCCATTGCTTTCTAATACTAAGCTACATTTAGTCCTTTGGTTGAGAATCACTGATCAAAAACTGCTGAATATCTGAGTTTTTTGTTGTTAATTCTTCCTTCAAATATTTTTACATTGACCAGGAGTCTTTGGACGAGCTCTTAGTGAAGAAGCGCTGGTACGCTGACAGAGATGACTTCACCGTCATCCTGCAGGACTCACCTTTCATCACAGATCCCTCATCTATCGCTGTGAGTTGTAGATATTCAGCTTTCAGTCAAATAATAGGTTCAAGTCTATCTTACGACAATACAGATATGCCAATACAGAGATAAACTGAGGATGTACTTTCTGTATCTAACGTACAGTACTGTTGTTGGTTTTCTTTGGACAGGGTGGGAACCCTATCTCTGAGTCACAAGCGTCACTGCAAACTGATAAACTGTTGGTGCAGATGTGGAAAAACCTGGTGAGGCCTAACACAACCTACGTGATCTCTATTTGTCTTGCATACAGACACATACATACAAAGTCATTGTTCACTCTGACCTAACCTTGAAGACAATGATTTGTCTGTCTTTCAGCTGCAGCCCACTAGTGCCCAACATAACACAGAGGACAATGGAAAGATCATTGCATTGCCGTGTCCAACTGAGGTGAGCAACTATGTTAAAAACTCACAAACATGCAGTTAAACATGCGTGATAAAATTAAATATGTTACCATAGTGATATATCTGACAATGGTGATTTACAAGCTCTCCTCTCTCCTCCTCTTCCCACCTGTTTCTTCTTCTTCCTCCCCAAGGACCGACCCTTTCTGAGGACGGAGGGGAACTCTCCTTCATATCACCACAGCCATGCCTCTCCTCTGCTTAAGCCAGTGAGTACTGTCTGGTATTGAGCCAAATGGAGGCTTTGGTAGCATTGTGCGCCTCATGTTTAGTTCTGACTGTGGATGTGCTCTGTGTGTCTGCTCAGTTCACAGGCACAGAGATGCCCTGTGAAGACCTCAGCCCCTCAGCCTCAATACCCACCTCAGGTAAGAGGGTCTACACTTAAATTTGAGATTTTTATTAGGTACTGAAGTGACTTTAATATTGAATTGGCCTGAAAGTTTATATTCATAATGTATATTTATGTATGTACAACACAGCAAATTAAAGATGATTGATGAGATATTGGCTTTCCCTTTGACTTTAACATGACACTAATTTGTCTCCCATCTTTATATTTAACCCTGTGACCTTTGATTTTCTGCCCAATATGCTGTGTATTGCTTTTGGAGCCCCTGTTTGCCACCTTGCAAATGCAAATAGTACTTTTCTTTAATCCATCTTTGCAGTATTTTTAAAAGTATTATTGCTATATTATTCTCTTTACATGTAATATGAGCCTTATATTATTATTATACAGTCTCTGTGTAGAACCCTTTGTTATCCTAACTGGCCTCTTTTATTTTCCCAGTGCATGAACTCAGACCTGCAGATATCAAAGTTGTGGCTGCTGTGGGAGACTCTTTGACAGTGAGTGAACTTAAATCTGGATTTTTGTTATTTTATCATTACTTTAAATAGACTGAAAATATAAAAACTATGACAACAAATACGATGGTAACAGACCCTAAAAGTAAGACCATAATGATATCTAATAATATATGCTGGATATTCACTGTTCTGTGATAGTGCCTGCTAAGATACTGTTGAGTAATTCAAATCAGTCCATAATGTTGCTGAACAGTAAGGTGCAGAAATGTCCTTCAATATTAAAACTGTACATTGGATATATTTATACCAAAAAGAGAAGGTGGAGGTCTGTTATGTAATAATTTAAAGTTAGATACATATAAACTGCAGCTGTAGTATGTCAAAGATACAACAGATGAGTTTGTAATCAAATAAATGATCAAATAATGAGTAGATTAATCAATAATGAAAAGTCTTAATTACATAAAAAAAATACTAGTCTTTGCCTTCACAGACTGTAAACAATCTAAAGATCTCTGTCTGAATAAACTGTATGTAGTTTTCCAAAGATTGAGAGCTACCATGACACTTTATCCTGTTACTAAAACACCTTTTTCTTCTCAGGCAGGGAACGGCATTGCATCCAGCCAACACAACATACTAGATGTCCTGAATCAGTACAGAGGTTTATCCTGGAGGTGAGTCAAACCTTTTCAACATCAACATCACACAACATTACAGCATAATGCTTTTGTGGAACCTCTTGACCAGTGTTGGTATTAATGTGCCAGACTTTCCTTTGCTTAGAATGAACTTGATTGTTTTAACTCTAGTGTTGGTGGAGATGACAACCTCACAACTGTAACTACTCTTCCCAGTGAGTCTAATGATTTATGGTTCAAATAACATGTTTATGTAAGTTTGTGTTGCTCTATGATCAGCATTGTCATTTACTCTATTTCTTTGTTATTATAGACATCTTAAAGTATTTCAACCAAAACCTGACGGGCTACTCTGTTGGGATGGGTAAACAGCAAAATCCTAAGGCCTTCCTCAACCAGGCTGTGGCAGGAGCAAAAAGCGAGTGAGTCCCACCAGAGGCCTTTTCAGCTGAATCTGTCTTGTTTTAATTACAGAATAACTGCTTTATGTTGTAAGAATTCAGCAGATTTAAGCACACAATCACAAGTACATTCACCAAAGCTGTTAGTAGTCTAATCCATTTGGTTTACAAGTTATTGGGAGTTGAGTAGCTCATGTTTTTAGTGCATGCCACCTAGAAAAATGTCTCAATTTGTACACATTAATACATCTTGCTGAAAGGATTGAATCATTTAAAAAAGACACAACTTCCAAGCTAATGGGAGTATGAATAAACTGAGAGTGAACGTTAGAAATAGCAGTTTGATTAATAAAATCTTGATTTACAGTCTATCTTTTTCCAGACCTTGAATTAAGACTATTTTTTATTGATTTAGAATTAACTGTTAAAAATTCTTAGAGTTGTTTATCGAGACTGAAAACTATGATGGAACTGCTCATTGAGTGTCAGTTACTATAAAAGCTAAAAGCTGAGAGAAAGTACAGTCGGGATAAATATGTCTTGAAATGAACTCTGAGTGATGTATTGTGATATTTGATGTATTTATGTTTTCAGGGACATACCATCACAGGTGCGGACCTTGGTGGCAAAGATGAAAAATGACTCTGTAAGTTCATATATGTTTCTTCTTTAATTATCTTTACAATTGCCAACTTCGCTATAGAATTATCATTTGCATATATTTTGTCTCCTTTAGATATAACAACAGGAAAGACATTTTTAGAGAGTCAAAATTTGCTAATTATAAGACATGCACATATGGTACATGTCTACAATTTTATTCATATTTCCAACGAGACTGAGCTACTTTTTCATAGCTTGCATGGTAATGCAAGCTATGAAAAAGCACAAAATATAAATGGAGTGTCTCCGTAGCACAATGCATGATATACTACATACTGCTGATGCTCAGTTTTCTGCTTTTTGTCTTACAGAGAATCAATTTTAAATCTGATTGGAAACTGATCACTCTTTTTATTGGTGGAAATGACCTGTGTGACCACTGCTACAATTCTGTGAGTACCAAGTGTAAAGTTAAAGCTCATAAGCCATTTTTGGAAGATGTAAAGACATGACCTCAAATCATTTCCCTTCTTTTACAGCTTCGCTACTCTGTAGAGAATTATATGCGCAATGTTCGGGAAAGTCTGGATTATCTCCACAAAGAGGTAAAATCAACAGACATGCTGCTATATTTCTCCCTGCTCTGCTTAATTGTATGTAAACATTAACTGGGCTTATCTCATCCAGGTACCTCGGGCTCTGGTGAATTTAGTAGAACCACTCCACATTATCCCATTAAGAGAAATGCATGTTAATGCTTCCCTTAAATGCCCAACCTGGCTGGTTAAGTGAGTATTACGTTTAATCTCTAAGCAGCAACGGTCATGTTAAGTTTGAATCCAGCTCGTGTGCTGCTATCATCAATCTTTCTGTGTCTGGTCCTTTATCATTTATGGTGGTATAATACTGTCTTATCTCTCCTTTCTCAGTATTCTGTGCCCTTGCGTCATCTTGCCAAAGCCCCGCTCTAAAGCTCTTCAATTGGTGGAAGACCTCAATAGAAACTATCAGGTATGAAAGACGAGGAAGCCAAACTGTGATCCTTAATGTAACCTGCTTCTGCTCATTCTAATGCATCATCACCTTTTCCTCTTTTTTTTTTTTTTTTACAGCATTCACTGAGTGAGATTGTGGGGTCAGGTCAGTATGACAGTCGCACAGACTTCACTGTGGTCGTCCAGCCTTTCTTCAGAGAAATCGTTGTCCCCAAACTGCCGGTCAGTAACAATGCTAGCTCTTTCACACGTAGACTACATTGACTTCGGTCAATCAATCAGTTTATATGATATTTAACCACAGGATAAGCTGAAAAATCATCAGTATCTAGTGCTTACCAGTGTGTTGGCATAGAGCATGTGATGTAACCGTGGTTAATATTAATGTTGGTATTTGTTTGTTGGTGGGTTTTTTTTTGCCATTACTCCAATCCAAAGTCATTGAATCAACATTAAAAAAACTTTGCTGTCTGAGTAGTTTCACTTTCCTAAGCTCTTTTTGTTATTTTCATACATCGTCTGTACTGGTTGCCACTTGTTCATCCTAGATCAACAGTTTTTCCCCTTCTCTCTCTTAGAATAATAATCCAGCAGTTACATTTTTCCTTGAGCCTGCAGCATATAGACCAAACTCCCATATACTATAGTCCTACATTTTACTGCCCTTATAGTCAGTGCTCAGCCATTTTATATATTTACAATACCTTTCTCACAGGATGGCCGTCCAGATCGTGCCTTCTTCAGTGCTGACTGCTTCCATCTCAGCCAGAAGGCCCAGACACTGATGGCTCGCTCCCTCTGGAACAACATGGTAGGAAATGAACAGAAGCTATTAGTTTAATGCATGTAACCTTTTTGTGGATGCATTTAGCCTAATGTAATATCAATGAATGAATATATCCAGAGGATAATAAAGCATTAGATTAAGATGATTTATCACGTCACTCCAAAGCCTGCTCTGCCCTCACTACAGTACGTGCGTAAGTGCACAGCTATGAAGTGAGCTTAACACATGTCCAGTAAAGGTTGAAGGCAGGAGCTCACCCTTGAGGTTTTCAACACTGGCTACTGTGAAACTGTGCAAACAGTATTTGACAATAATCCAAAAATAATGATCACAAGTCAGGGAAAAAAAGATGAGATATCACAAAATCAACAAGAAAGATGGTCTCACAAGTCAGGAATTTGATAATTATGATAAAATTGTCATGTCACTGTGATTTCCTACATACTGTATACTTTCAAAGCACTGACAGTACTGTTACTCTGACTCTTGTTTTCCCAGCTGGAACCTTTGGGCAATAAGACTTACAGACAAGATTTTAATAACGACATGGACCTGAAATGTCCAACCAAGGTAGAAAATCAGATTTAAAAATAAATTAAATGATGTAAATGTTAATGACTAATGTGATGGTTCTAAATTCTCTTACTTACTTACTCTCTTACTTTTTGAATGTACATGTCAACATATATTTGACTGCCATGATGTAATGTGTATCTAACTCAGCTATTCTCTTTGCCCACAGACTTCACCATATATTCGAACCTATCACAACAGCAATTACACATATACTAATCCCACACCAACACCTGGACCCAACACAGTAAGCATCTTATGTCCATCTGAGAAGCTCTTTAATAACACAAAAAATTGTGATTGAAAATAAATCAGCATGCAAATGAAACTTAAAATGTCACCATTGAATGACAATACACTACATATTGTTTGAATGACAACACATCATTATCCTCTGGGAAGTAGAGTTTGCTCATCCATATATCCATAGTCTTTCTATACTTATTATGGAACCTCTTCCAACATGCACTAGAGGAGAAGTGAGGTACACCATAGACACAGTTTATCAAAGGACTAACACACATAGAAACACAAACACATTCACACACACCCCTATTTTTTTAAAAACTGCAATAATTATACCTTGCCAAAGATGATCACTCTAATAATATCAAAAAACATGGACCGACACAGAAAACAATTAAGCAATATTTCAAGATGATTAATTGTGTACATTCTCAATTTCTGTCTTTGTTTCTTCCTGATTAGAACTGGGGAAGTGACTTATCTTGTGTGAACCTTGATCCATCTGACATTGTGCCAACATCAGGTAAGCAAACCGTCCTTTCTGCATTTATTAGCAAACAGCCAATATGTGATTACATGGTCATATACTGGATATGCTCTTTTATCTAGAGATCATAAGCTGAAACAAAGACCAAACAAAGAACTAATAAAGACCTATGCATACAAGTGACACTGAGAGTGAAAAGGCTCAAATCAAGAATGTCTCAATTATCTACAAATGAAAAATTATACCGTCCCGATAATAAAAATTATATTAAGTATTATAACAACTTTATTTGCTTGAAATTGTACAGGGATGATATTTATCTTTAAGTGATTGGGATACATTTCTTTTCTAAATCTGCTCTCATTTTTATAGTTCACAAGTTAAGACCAGCAGACATCAAGGTGGTGGCAGCCCTGGGAGACTCTTCAACGGTTAGTGCCTTAACACAATAATGAACAGTTTATTATTTACAATAAAAAGTATGAAGAACCTACTATGCCAAACAACTGGACACATACTGGAAATGTATTAAGCAATGTGTGTCTGCAATGTGAGCATTGAGGGGGAACATTAAACATTTAGCACCACATGTGAATCTGTTTATATCAGTTACTTGACGTCATTGAACTATGAACTCTCTAATCAATTTGTTATCAGCCAGATAGCTTTCCCTCCTGATGATGATCTCCTTCATGTTCTGGTGTTTGTGTCTTTGATGTAGAAATGATCTTTGTCAGTTTCACTCCCTGCATGACTTCATATGTAACTTGTTTGTTCCTTGTTTACAGGCTGCAACTGGTGCCAAAGCAAAAAATGTGTTTGACCTCAATAAAGAGTATAAAGGAGTATCATGGAGGTATACCACAAACACAGTGTTCATGAGATTTACTGTATTGTTATATTTAACATGCCACACTGATGTTTATTGGCTTTTTTTGCAGTATTGGAGGGGATGCCACTCTGGAGACTGTCACAACACTACCGAGTAAGTTAAACAGAAAATATTTTTTCTGATATAATTCTGGGAATGTGCATTTATAGTCTGCAGATTATTCTTTTTTTTTAGTAGTATCACTTATTAAAGGCTATTTTCTGTATAAGCTATCAAAAAGAGGAGAAGTGCTGGACACACCTTAAAGGAATAGTTTAATATTTGCTTTCATGCTGAAAATTACATGAGTAGATTGATCTCACTCTCATGTTTGCACAGTAAATATGAAGCTACAGTCAGCAGGGAGTTAGCTTAACTTAGCATTATGACTGGAAACACACCAGGCAGTCATTTCAGCTAGTTGCCTGGCAACCTCACAGTGATGAAAAGACACTTTATTAAGATATAAATGTGTTTATTAATGGGTGAACTTTAATGGTGCTGGTACATTATTTGTGTTGCCTTTGGACAGGGTCAAGCTTGCTGTTTATCCCTGTTTCCAGTCTTTATACTATCCTCAGCTAATGGCTGCTGAAATCTTGTCAAGAAAGCAAATAAATATATTACCTTAATTGTTGAATTATTCCTTTTGGGACAGTGTCTCAATAATAGTGTTTCTTAGACACACATCTAGCAGCCACATCTGGCTTCTATGGTTTTCAATGGACCAGTTAAAGAGCTGTAATGAAAGTAGAAATGTTTACTCATTCACTTTATTATCTAGCTGCTATTGTGGCACAAACCATCAGTGCACTGTTTCCTACTCTAGTGTCAGATTCATTTCTTTTCTCCTCAGACATCCTGAAGAAGTTCAACCCCTCTCTAAAGGGCTTCTCCAAAGGTCAGCTGGCAGTGCAGAAGGGCTTCAACATGGCTGTGTCTGAAGCTAAGACTTCGTATGTGCATATACTTTTAATTACTCCATTTGAGTGAAACTTCTGATTGACTCATTGTCATCTCTCTAACACTACTGCCTGTATTTGCTCTGTCTGCCACAGAGAGATTGGAGCACAAGTCCAAGCTCTCATCAAGGCCATAAAAGACAACAAGGTGAGTCTAAATAATTTATAAGACTCTGTGCATTCCTGACTCCAATGCCTCTATTTTTCATGCTCATAATCTGCATACTACACAGGCAGTGAATTTCGAGAAGGACTGGAAACTTTTGACGTTATTCATAGGGGGAAATGATCTTTGCCATTATTGCTTAGACCAAGTAAGTGATCCTTAAAACGCATATTTTGTACATAACTGTCTATGGTAATGAACTGCACTACAAATCATGCTTTATGTCTCCCCTCAGAATAATCTGTCACCAAAGAATTACAGCCACAATCTTATGCTTAGCTTGGACATGCTTTACAAAGAGGTAAGTTCTATTAAAATGATAATTTAATGAGATCTGCTGTCCTTGTGAATACAAGTGAGACATATTTTTCTACCTTTTCCTCATCTTTTCTATTTTTCTGTGTCTGTAGGTGCCAAGGATGTTGGTCAATGTGGTGGAGGTCTTGCAGATAGACCCATTGAAAAGAGTTAAGAAGAACTCACTGAGCTGTTCACTGATGCAGAGGTTTGTTTTGTACTTCTCAAACATGCCCTTTGTCTGTTTTATCATGTTAATTAAGCTTGGTCATTCCAGTGTCGCATTCTGATAATTTCCCCGTAAATATAATAATAAATTCTAGTCAAGACTTTATTTATTTATTAAGCATGTAAGTTATATGAAGATTGTATAAAAGAATAGCTTGACATTTTAAGACGTGATTATGTGTTTGCCAAGAGTTAATTGAAGGGAATGATACCACTCATGTGTTATGCTAAATATGAAGGTACAGCTCAACATAAAGACTAAAAATAGCTAAGTTGTTATTTTTATAGTTTTTGCAGATTAAAAAGAATAACCAAGATAAAATGTGTTAATAAAGTGACCTTTAGAGGTGCTGATACCTTTGGACAGAACCATGCTAGCTGTGTCCCCCGCAGGGTTTATACTAAGCTAAGCTAATCACTGCCGTCATATTTAACGTATAGATATGAGAGTGGCATTGATCTCATCTAGTTTTCACCAGAGAATCTTTTTCCGAAATGCCAAACTATTATTTAAGAATCAATGAGAATGACAGGGTTAAAGTTTTCCAGTTGCTTAAAGAAGTTAATTATGTGCTACCTTTAGGTTAGCTTGTTTATGGATAATTATCTGGGTTACTCTGAAATATGTTCACATTACTGTTTTAAAAAAAGCATTATTTTTTTCATTTCCAAATAATGTGTACACATATGAAGCCAACACAACAGCTTAAGTGGACATAACGCAGATGCTAACATTGTTAACATTGTTCTTGAACTAGCTAATGTTTGGCAACATTGCAATGGACATTATCACATTGTTGAGGTTTTCCAAAATAGATACTGTTGGTTCAATTGTCTTTTTATAGTCCTAACTTCATTTAATATCTAAAACCATTTATTTTCACTTGAATAGTCAAGGATTTGTATTTAAAATGTCCATGAATATGTCATGGACAAGTCTCTACATTCATTCTTTTGTGATCATCTAATTATTTGTCCCAGAAAAAGGGGCATTAACATGGATCTGTTTTTGCAGGGGAAGCTGTCCCTGTGTCATCAATCCATCTGAAAACTCCCCAGAGTTTGAAGAGATAAAACGGATCAATCGTGAGTACCAGGTAAAAGCAAATAGCTTTCTTAGGCAATTAAATATATAAATAAAAAACATTTTAAAAAGAGGTTCCCTCCTGATTGCCTATTTTTTTCCCCAGGCTGAAATCCAGCAACTGATCTCTGGAGATCGCTATGATGGAAGAGAAGACTTTGCTGTTGTTCTTCAACCCTTTTTACGCACTTCCTTTATACCTTATATTGGTGTAAGTTACAGAGGCAGGCAGGTGGAATCAATCAGGCACACCTTTACAAATAATTAAATGTAACCTTGCTGAAAATCGAATCTTTTTACCAGATGGGTGAGCCAGACACTAGTTTCTTCTCTGTGGACTGCTTCCACATCAGTGAGCGGACACATGCTGAGATGGCTATTGCCCTCTGGAACAACATGGTGAGGACTGAGTGGTAATGGATCAAACTGATGTAGAGAAATGGGTGTTTCCCTGCAGTTTTTTTGGTGTTTTGTGATTAAAAAAAACCCCTCTGTGTTTTAACAGCTGGAGCCTGTAGGCAGGAAACAGGCGTACAACAACTTCACACATGACCGCTCCAAGCTAAACTGTCCATCTGAGGTACAGTATGCGTTAAAACTTCTGGAGTCTGGAGAGAAATCCAACCGGTCACAACTCTGCTTTTAGATTACTGTATTTAGTGTTCTTCTATAGTTCATCATTTTTACTTTTATGGAGATCAAAATTTTTTAATATCAACTAAATAAATAAGGCAATAAAAATAATCATCATATGACTGAGTACATACAAAAAGTATAATATAAACATTAAATTGTGAAATAATCCAATACATTTTTAGCTTAATACTATGAAATGAAACTTAATTCTTCTTCTTTTAACAATGAACAAGTTTATTCCAGGTCATATTTATTTCATCCCATTAGGATTTACAGTTTCAACAGACTTTGTGATGAAATGTGGTGTTATGAAATAAAACAGTCTTTGTTAAAAGGGAATAAAAGATGGAGGGGAATGTGAAATGTAGAGAGAAAAAGTGACCTGAAATAAACATGTTTCGGGGTGAAAAAGGATGAAATAGTATTAAATAAAAAATAGCTTGATTTGATTATAATTCACAGTTTGATAGTTACATATTTTGTCTATTTTATTAATATAACTGTTTATTTCATTCAATGCTTTATTTATTTAGTAATGAATAATTTAGGTCGTTGTATTACTTACTCTTTTATTTACTAAAGCATTGATCCATCACCTCTGAGCTGTGGAACAAGGCTGGATTTAAGCAGTACACAGATTATTTAAATGTATTTTTTAAAGTTTGTTTGTTACATTTCTTCTCTGAACTATTTTACCTTTCTTATAGGCTAATCCCTTCATCTTCACTAAGATGAATAGTCTCGCAAGTCCACCTGTGATGACCACCACGGCCGCTGCTCCTACCACCAGCTCCAGTCTTGCACCAACCCCCCCCATAGTCAAGTGTGACTCTGCCATCCCTGTGTGGGTGCCAGTGATTGTGGGAATTGTCAGTCTACTGGCTGGCATTATTGCCGCCTGGGCAATTCTTTCCTGTGTTCAGCGCCGGAAAAAAGAGGAGAGAGGAGTAGAAATGAGAGGAACTGGTTTTTAAAGCTGCTGACCTTATCAATCTTTAAGTATTGTCAAAAGTATGTTAAAGCCTTGCAAGACCAAGCTATTTATTATTACTAAAGACCAGCAGGTAAACATAAGAAGAAACACCCAGCAGTAACATTTGTATGCCATTACAGTCCTGTTCTGCCACCTGTTGAATGTGAGTTCAATATTCAGTTGCTTTGTAGTCCTGGTTTCTTGGTTAGTTCCACCAATTCTTGAAAAGATTATCTGGGATACCTTTATCTTGGTAGATTTTCAGATTTTCCATTTTCTTCACCACCTGTATGTTTACTATGGCTCTCTGTTGTTTCTTGTGTGGGAAGTGAACACTGAGTTTGTCTGAAGTTGTTTGGTGGAAGCAGCACTTCAGTTCTATTTAATAGGTGTCAGCATGTGCTACTGATACTCAAACCAAAACAATGAGCTGAAAGCAACATAGTGCTGCAGACCGCTATGTTGATTCTCTGTTGCACCAGCACTACTAGCAATATATTTATGTAAAAGAGTTTTAGTATGATTAGGGGTTAGTATCAAAGGTGTTGCCTAATGGGGCTGCAAGTATGTAAAATATTTGTAATTTTTTTGTACTGCACAGAAATGGTGAAATATTCCATGATTGCCCTTTGTGAATCCAGAAGTTTTGTACATATCCCTTTACTCTGTGTATTTATTAATAAATTACATGACTATACTAATATTTGACTCATGGCTGATGTACTTTGAAAACAATTATGATGTTTCCTCTGACACAAAGAGGAGCCCTGTTCTACAAGATGCTGACAGTACTGCAGGTAACGGTTATTTTGATAATTAATTAATTCATCTGCCAATTTTTTTCTCCATCAATTGTTTTGTCTAAAAATAATGAAAATGCCTGTTATAAGTTCCCAGAGTCAGAGGTAACATGTTCAGATGATGTCATGATGTGTTGTTCTCTCTGACCAACAGTGCAAAAAATCCCAAAGACACTCCGTTTACATTTATTTCATTTCATATATGAGAAAGAAACGCATTAAATTGTCATATTTGAGAAGCTGAAACCTGCAGATTTTTTCAACTGTCAAAAATAGTTGTAGATTAGTTTGTTGACTATCTTTCCAGCTCTACCCTGATATAGGCTATGTCTCCCATCTCCACTGTGTGGCCTACACTGTATCTATTTTTGGCCACACCAGCATTTTGTCTCCTCAGTTTGTGCATTTGTGGCCTGTTGATCCAGACTGATATATCTCAACAATTGTTCAATAGATTGCTGTGCTCTTTTACAGACACTCATAGTGCCTAGAGGATAAATCCTAAAATATTTTTATTATCATGCCACTGTGTTGATTGATAGGCTATTTGTGGTTTGTGATTAGAATTAAATGTCTGGACAACTATTGGATGCACTACCATGACTTTGGTATAGATCTAAATCTGGATTCATTGTGTTGCAAGTTGGGATGTGGAAAAATATGTGTTACTATACTTAAGTGGTGACAGTAGACCTACTTAGGGTGATCCATGATATCACTATCTATGTGATTTCCTGGCAGGGCTAGTCCTCTAGTAGTGAGCCTACAAGTCAGCATACAGGGCGAACTTTACCCGCCATCCTGCCTGTGTGTCAGAAACATGGCGGAAAGCGAGTTGAACGTTGACAGCCTCATCTCTCGATTACTGGAAGGTAGTGTGTCTCCATGATATCCCGTCTTTCTTTACGCTTTATCAATGAATTGGCTAAATTGTACGTGTTGTTGTTTTTTAGCTTGTAACTTCACGGTATGTTAGAAAACCGTTTTAGCAGCGTGCATCTTTATCTATCTGTGTTCATCATCGACCCATAAGCTAACCGCTGCGTTACAAGAAGCTCTCAGCTCCTGTAGGAGAGTTATCCCGTTATTATGCTACCACAGCCCGCAGCAGCAGCGACATATTCTCTCATGTTAGCTTGTTTGATAACGTTAGTGGGAGCTGTGTGCCTAAAATGAGGAAATAGCTTGCTGCTGTCAGAGAGAGGAAGAGACACCTCGGTGTTATAACAGACTGGACGAGTTGTAAAGTGAGGCAGGTTAACAAAGCGTTTTCTGCTTTAATAAACGGAGAATGATAATGAACGAGAAACAACCGTGCGACGTTGTGGTTGCTTAGTAACGTTAACTTTGCTCGTTGTCAAGGTAGGTAGCTAGCACGTATCCTGTCGCCCCCCTCTTCCTCCTCTTCCTCCTCCTCCTCCGCACACACCCTGGATGTGTTGGGACCTATGGTTGGGACACACCCCCAGCTATTAGCCCGCTGAAGTCTGCATGACTTTGGGATTTCGTATCAATAATATTTGATTTTTTCTTTAGACTGAAATGACGTTTTGACAATAATATAATCTACTAAATATTCGTATTGTTATTGACATTGATAGCTGTTCAGTGGTGGGAAAATACTCAAATACTATACTTAAGCACAATTTGGAGGTGCTTGTACTTAACTTGAATATTTCCATTTCATGCCACTCTGTACTTCCACTCTATTTCTACTCCAACTGACATCTGTCTGTCAATGTTGGTCACCATTTTCCAAAGCCCAGATCCTTCCTAAACAATCTTGTTTTGCCATAACCTACAGTCTACAGTACTAGAATATTCAGTTTGCTATAATAGAGGCCTTTAGAAAACAGTCATATCAAGAAGCTGGGATCAGAGAATTTTGACATTTTTCCTAAAAAAAATGACTATGACTAAAAATGATTATTTATATAGCTAACAATTATTTTCAGTCATTTATGTTAATTTAAGTATTAAACTCCACACTTTAATTTGATATTTTACTACTTAGAAACACGTTGAACACCTGTAATGCCTCAGTGCTTTGAACATATTGTTCAGTAAAATTATAAATAAAACTACTTTAGCTGCTAAAATGCAGTTATAGCCTCAAACACATTACTCAACAAGCTCACTTGTTTATTCTTTACACTCTAGTTGCCCTCTAGACTTTGTGTCCTGTTTGGACCACACAGCCCTCGCTCACACACTTCCAGCTGAGCCGACAAGCTGTTCATTCCTGTACTTGCCAGTTCATAACAACCCGTGTTGACTGGAGTAAATGGCATGTCTGGCCTAGAAGCAAAGCAAATGCAATGATCAGCTCTCTTTAATGGCACACTGATGCAAATGTAAACAAAAGGGTAGAGCAAGGGTAAAACACATGATTTGAACAGGCTATCGCTCACATAGTTACTGAGAGGCCTTTTAATGTAATGGCAAACTCTAAAAATATGTAATGTTTGCAGATTTTTTAATAGTTTAGTTTACATCATTAATGTTTGTATGAATCCATCAAACAGGCCGCCTATACCATGATCATTTTAGTTGTCTGCAAAATGTTTATTATCTATAACTCTTTACAAAGTTCCCTATCATGGCATGTGTAATTTTATATCACAATATGGTAGCATTTCAGAAAGTTGAGGAATTATTAATAAATAAAATAAGTGTATTTTCTGCTACTCCAGCAATTATGTAGCTGAATAAAAAAAAAAAGAAAAAAGAATACTGGTTCCAGCTTCTCAAATATGAAGATTTCTTTCTTTTCTGTGTCACTGAATATCTCAGACAAAACAAACACATATAAGAACTCATACTGTAGCTAATCAGACTGTAACTGAATTTGATTTATGCTTGTGCTGATCAAATAAACACTGTCAGGTTACTAATTGTATTTGATTTAGTTCACCCTCATTTCTTTAACAACCAGCCCATATAAAGACTGATCACCTCTGTCCTCTGTGTGCTCTTGACTTGCAGTGCGAGGATGTCGTCCGGGGAAGGTGGTACAGATGACGGAGGCTGAAGTGCGGGGGCTCTGCATCAAGTCCAGAGAGATTTTCCTCAGTCAGCCCATCCTGTTAGAACTGGAGGCTCCACTCAAAATCTGTGGTGAGAGCATTCATATAGCTGTGACTTGGTTATTGATCACTGTCTTAAGGACATTCTGTATTTAATCTATCTTTATTTATTATATTATTACTCTTATTATCATCTGTTTTCATCAGCAATTGTTAGATTGTGATGTTAAATTGTTATATGAACGAAAAGTGAGCTGAATGCATCGTTCCAGGTGATATCCACGGACAGTACACAGACTTGCTGAGGTTATTCGAGTATGGAGGCTTCCCTCCAGAGGCCAACTACCTGTTCCTGGGCGACTACGTGGACAGAGGGAAACAGTCACTGGAGACCATCTGCCTGCTGCTTGCCTACAAGATCAAATACCCAGAAAACTTCTTCTTACTCAGGGGGAACCACGAGTGTGCCTCCATTAACAGGATTTACGGCTTCTATGATGAGTGTAAGTTGTATGTCATGTGGCTTCATATGAATACTGCTCACATTCTTCAACAGTGGGTTGATGCATTTTGTAACACTTGCTTATTGTAGCGTTTTAAATATGAGCATTAGCTGATTTTTTTTTTTTTTATTGTTTGTTTTGTTGTTACAGCCTAGATCATTCCTCTATGCTATTAAGCTTTGCATGGAGGAATTCAACTTCCTTTACATGGTAAAATATCAAATGTGAATGTAGAAATCTAGTATTATTCTGTCTCAAGCCTAATTTACAAGCATGATTTGTTCTCATTGATTTTAACACCTCTTCATCTTTTCCTCAGGCAAGCGCAGGTTCAACATAAAGCTCTGGAAGACCTTCACAGACTGTTTTAACTGTTTGCCAATTGCTGCGATTATTGATGAGAAGATCTTCTGCTGCCATGGAGGTTTGTGAAGCATCTATGATTCGTAGAAACCAGTAATGGGCTACTGGATGGTGTGATAAGTTGTTCAAAATAGCGGATTATGCCATTACATCATTACATTAATAGTTAATAGTATCAATAGTTTTTTTCATGTACACTGTGATGTATGCAGGATTTGCTGTGGTGTTGAAAACTTTCAATACCATCATCTGTTCTCTTCAGGGCTCTCACCTGATCTGCAGTCCATGGAACAAATTCGACGCATTATGAGACCCACTGACGTCCCAGATACAGGTTTGTTTATCCTACGTGTTCAGATAGCTTGTCAATACTTTAAAACTGGAGTAAAAAGAGTCAGTTAAGTAGCTGGTGTTGAAATTTAGCTTGCGTATAAAATGAATGTTGCCGACAACATATTTGTCTTGTGCTCCACAATTATGAAACAAATGTATAAAGGCAATGATGTATTGTCTAAAATAAAGGAAAAAATGTTGGAAGGGCTGCTCAGAGTGTGGGTTTATGCATATTACAGTACCAGAGTGTTTTAATTTGGATGAATCTGTGACTAACTGCTTGGCTGTCTGTGTTTTTGACTGCTGCTGAATGCTTTTTTAAATTTTATTTATTTTTTTTTCTAATCCAGGTTTGTTGTGCGACCTGCTGTGGTCAGACCCAGACAAAGATGTCCAGGGCTGGGGGGAGAACGATCGAGGAGTTTCCTTCACCTTCGGCGCCGATGTTGTCAGCAAGTTCCTCAACCGCCACGACCTGGATCTCATCTGTCGAGCACATCAGGTACAGAGACACTCGTGCCACGTTGTGAGTGTAGGACACATTCAAAACGATAGTGGCAAATTAAACTTTATTTTAATAAGGCAAATAAATTGGAACGACTTTACAAACTCACAGGACTGAGCAGAAAATAATAGAAAGTTCTTACAGTATGAAGGTCAAGGCTGTTTTCTCTTAATTTAAGTAATTTTAAAATACTCATTTCGTAGAGATGGATGAAAAAAGTAACCAGGTGGAAGAGTCTGGTTTTTTTTAGTTAATCCAGTGAATACCTGACAAATTAACGCATACAGTCCTAAAATATCTTAATTAATTCCAACATCCTGTGTTCTAATCGGTGCAAATAAAGGGAAAACTAGCACTGCAGTAATGTTATTGTAAAATCTTTTAGCTGACAAATCCCTATTTTCTCACTTCATATTGTGATATTGTTTTTTAATATTAGTGCAGCTCTGCTCTCCTGTAGCTTTTTGTTCCCTCTACATATCGACACAAAATACTTTAAGTGCTTTTGAGCAAATCAAAATTGAAACAAATATTATCCTGTTGTCCCGCAGGTTGTTGAAGACGGCTACGAGTTCTTTGCCAAACGACAGCTGGTGACACTGTTCTCTGCCCCCAACTACTGCGGGGAGTTTGACAACGCAGGTGGCATGATGAGTGTGGACGAGTCTCTCATGTGCTCCTTTCAGGTAGAAAGTGTAACGTTTCTCTTACTGGCACACCGATGCTGCTTTACGCCCTGTCGATGAATTTATTTTACAACTACGATGATCCTGTCTTTCAGATCCTAAAGCCGTCAGAGAAAAAAGCAAAGTACCAGTACGGAGGGGTGAATTCAGGACGCCCCATCACCCCGCCCCGCACCGCTCAGGCACCGAAAAAAAGGTGAGCGGCTGGCCCTGACTCTCCTGCTCCTACCCCAGCTGGTCTCTGGCCCTCTTCCCTGCAGGCTGCCTCAAACACTCCAGCCTTCTCTCAGTCAGCTTGTTCGTGTGTAAACAGAAATTCCAGGAGTGTTTTTTTTGCTTGTTTGTGGGTATTTCTATGAACGTGAGTGGTATTTCTTTTTTTTTTTTTTAACCATGATATGTATTACTCAGCCCTCACTTCTGCTAGTCAGTCCATTCAGCAATATTGAAACCAACCTCTTGTGGAATGGGCAAGATGTTAAGAAAAAATGCTTCCCTGCTTTCAGATTAACGGTTTCCATAGTGATTTTGTGAATGCATGCACGCTTGTGAGACTGAGATGGGTTATTTGCCCTAGCCGATGTAAAATTCATAGACTGTCCCAGACAACAGGGCCAAATATTTCCTGTCTCTCCTTAACTGATCTAATGTTCATGTCATTTACTTAATTACTGCCATTGCCCCCTTAAACATGCCTGCAGTAGTACACTGCTTAAAAACAGCTAGTTTGACATTTCCATGATTTTTCTCTTCGACTCAAGAATGTTCTTCTCTGCGTGGAGATAAATAATATCTTAAGATTTTGCTAATTTTAAGTGCAATAAATATTGCTAGAAATCTTGCTATATGCAAGCATAAACATATGTACAGACCATTCAAGCCTATTTGATCTTTAAAAACAGGACACAGCATTGTTATGCTGTATTTTACTGGGACATTCATATAGAGTAGATGCTCTATATTACATCAGTGTTTCCAGCCTCTTTTCACAACCAACATCTTTCACAACCAACATCAGCTATGAACCTTTTTTAGCCCTTGCATCACTGAAGGAGTGTTTGAAGAGTTTCCATTGTTGGTGTAAAATGGGGAAAACAATGCAATATTTAAAAATGAAGTTTTCTGTTCTTACTTTATGTAAATTCAGTGACACATGTGGGAAGCAAACAGTGAGAACTCTGAGTTTGTGTCCTTCACTCTGTTAAGTACAGTAGGTGAGTAGAACAGTAGAGACGGAGCGGCCGGCACACATGAGGATGGTGTGTAAAAGAAATGAAAAGAACATGAAATCTTGTTAGATAAGAAACTGGCATATAACGCAGGATTTAAAAAAATAGTTTTCAGTATATTCATTTTTAAAAGTGGTCACAGTTCAAAGCTCATATTTGGACAGTTGTACACCTCTCACAACATTGTTCCAGTCATAAAACATCGCATGGCATTGTAAAGATGTTGACATCATAAAGTCAGGATGGTGGCATTTAGTTTGTTGTTGTCATTATGCTAGTAAATGACATTGTTCCCAAATAGTGGTTATTCAATGAAGTAAATCATTTCCAACTCACTAATGGACATCTAACCTATGTATTTTTTTTAAATTTATTTAAATCTTGCCTTTTGCCTTGTAAATCTATCAGTCTTCAAGTTGGAAATGGTATGTTCAAATGTTTTGAGATTTGTACAAGTTCGTTTCAAACGAGTGAAATAAATGGAGTGCTGTTGAGCCTGCTTCCTGCTTGTTGTCTCTGATTAAGTGATGCTGAATGACACACACAATGTTCAGTCATGTTCATGTTGAGTCTTGTAGACTTACGTTCCTTTGCGATTATGTTGATTTACAGGGGTATATATTACAATTGATGACAGTTCCTGACATAAAGAAGTGTGCTGCATGTGTGAACTGGTTATTTACAGCGTAATGTTGATTTTTGTTTTGCTCCACAGAGGGACATTAGTGACTCCTGATTGAGACAGACCTCAATCTGACTTTAGGGCTTGCAGTACTGACTGTGGTACTCTGCTGACGTAGTACTCGTGGTTGCGTAGTGTAGCAAGAACCCCGGCAGAGTTCATGTGCTTTACATTAGCGTCGTAGTGGTATGGATTTCCACGCATGTCAGTCAGTTTACCTGCACAAGAAAAAAAAGAACAAATGAATAATTATTCAACTTTTAAAGCATCTAATTTAAGCATGCCAAAAGGAAATACAGTGCTGGATTGTTTTAAAAGCTTTTTTTAGTGCACTTACAGTGACGCACTTGTGCATTTTAGTACTTCCACATATACAACATGGGCTCTTGAGATAGAAATGAAGGTTTTTACCTCCGACAGCATGTAGAATTGCTTCAGCAGCACAAGTGTCCCACTTCTTGCATCCTGGACTGGCGAAGACATAAGCAGTAGCTCTGCCCTCAACAAGCTGGATTACCTGCAGATGATCATTGGATAAGCATGAATCAACAGGCTCTGTGTGATGGTAGTGTTAATGCTAAATGTCTTTATGTATTAAACAGTAACAAGTAGGGGTGGGGGGAAAAAAAAAATCGATAGAGCATAGTATTGCAATATTTCGTGTGGCAATATTTTATCGATACACAGACGCCAAGTATTGAGCTTTTATTATATAAACTGCAAATGAAAATTTTGTTTTTGGTACTAGAATAATAAAATCAATTGCTTTTTCAGTCCACTAGATGGCTCTAGTTTGTTTTCTGGTGAGGTCAGCAGAGGTGACAGTCAGCGTGCAGGACCAAGTTTTCCTTTGGGGACATAATTTGCGGTTGAAAAAAGGTAATGAATCGCAATATATTTAAAATCGCACTAATATATTGTGACACAAGTATGGTGCTAATATTGTATCATAAAGCCACTGGTGATTCCCACTCCTAGTAACAAGCTTCAGCATCATTAGATCACTGCTTTTTGCTCAGGCTTTGCAGTAGTGCTCACATGTTAAGCCTATGGAAAGACAACTAATAACAAACATGACCAGTTGATAAGGGGGAAAAAATCATTCCAATCACAATTTTGGGCACTCGAATATCTCTGACTGTTGGATCAATCAATAACCATAACAAAGCAGACCAAGTCCTTCATATCTGGTCAACAGAAATCAGCAGACTTCTTTTAGCAACAACACTGAACTACATTTTCACTTTTATATTATACATATTTCAAAAGCTACAGTCTAGATATCTATTATATAAATGATACGGCTATTAAGGCTTCTCCTAATATGATTCTTTCTTTCACAGTTCTTGTTACTGAATTTAATCATTTATCTGCAAAAAGAGCACCATTCCCAGCCGAACATCATCTACCCCCTGCTGTCACTCTGTAATGTTGAACTTGCTCTACTTCAGAGAGGAATGTACAACTTGGTATGCATGTATATCAAAGTCAACACAATGTAAGAGTTACTGGATAGAAATAATAAAGTCTGATCTTTCAGCGATATATGCAGCTAAGGACAGAATCAGAAACCCTGACTGCATTGCTACCTCATGTACAGATCAATTACATTGACCTTAGCGCAGTGTGTTGTTAACTCTAAAATCTATCTCACCTTGTTCCCTGCACCACCCACTTTTACAACTTCATGTGGTTCCATGGCAGCTACGCAGTCTGTTACCACCTTGTTGCTATGGGAACGGGTGGTGGTGACGATGCGTCTGTCACCTGGAACTTCCTGCAGCTGAAATCCAAAGGCTCCCAATCCCGGCATTCCCCATATGGTTCTTCCTAACGATGCCCCTGCTCCAAGCTGATGAGGAAAAGGTCTGAATTAATCACGGGTGAAGGAGAACAGAATGACACGACTGCAGGATCGTTTAGTTTGGTACCTGGTAGTTGTAGAAAGGCTGGTTGATGATGCCTGCGATGGGTTTGCCTCCGTATGCAACACCGATAAGCACTGTCACGTTATCCAGGAGCCCTGTTGTCAGAAAACAGCAGGAAGTTAGCTAGACGCCAGTTAAGAAAGCATTTCTAGCATATTGTGGTCAGTTAAGTGTCAATATGGTATTTACATGCAAGACGGTAAGGAAAGGACAACATCTTTAAGATGAAAGACTGGTTCCTTGTTGGTTCAGACTGATGTCTACACTAGAGCTAAAACGACTAGTTGATTAATCAATTATTACAGAAAAATATTCAGCAACTGTTAAAATAATAATATAATTGTTTTTGTCCCTTTTTAAGAAAACATGTCACGATTTTACTGCTTTTGGCTCTTTAAATGTGAGTGTTTTAATGCTATTATTGTCATAATGATAGTAAACTGAATATCGTTGGGGTTTGAACTGCTGTTTGGGCAAAATAAGACATTTAAATATGTAACCTTTGCCTCTGAGAAATTAGAACGGGCATTTTCACTATTTTCTGACATTTTATAAACAAGTATATCTAATTCTTGATTAATCAAGAAAATATTCAACTCATTAATCAATAATGAAATAATCATTAATTGCAGCCCTAGTTTATCAGTTCCCTGCTGTCGCAGTCTATCTGTCACCCATACAGAGAGCTGTGCTGAGAAGCTGAGAGGTGTCCGACCCTTTGAATGGTGACTGGGCCTCAGGTCGGAGATGCAGATACTTTGACCCTGGGGTCAGCAGAGAGGAAGTGAGAGAGACAGGTGGACAGAAGAAGCATGGAAAGAGGGAAAAGAAAAAAAAGGAAAGTGACAGTGAAGCTCTGACACCCAAGAGCAAGATAGCAACCCAACAACCTGATCCACAGAGGGTTATGTTCAATCAAACATTACAACAAAGATTTAAATTAAAGACCGTAAACCAACATGTTCACTGTCAGGTAGTTCAATACATTTAAAAAATGTAGCAGAACGTATTATTCAGTAACTAATAAAATCATTCAACATAAATCACAAATTAGTACACTTCAAGCAAAGCTCAAGTCAAAAACAAAGACCACATAGTACATTTTAAAATGTAACCATAGCAACAACACATACTGTGAGCTTCACAGTGCGTTACACTTTAACTTACTAGAAGAAAATAACTACTAGATTAAAGTAACTACAAACAAACCTTTCCTTGCACTCAAGTGTGCCAAATTTGAAAATAATGAACTTGGAAACTCTATTTAGTTCATTATCTTATAATGGAACACATCTTTATACATTATTGGTATAACTAACTGGTGAACATTATTCCAGGGCTGCAACTTATAATTATTACCATTATTGATTAGTTGTTTAGTAAAAATGGCCATCATAATGCAATGGGGTGTTTAAACAAAATTAACTATTTTAAAAGGTGTTACTTCAGCTTTAAAAAACTGTAATGGACATATTTATTCACGTTATGGACCTAATGATTGCTTACCTGGAAAGGAATGAATAATCATTAATGAAGGTAATAGTACTGATTGTATGTGTGCTATTATGCCTTTATGAGAGCTGGTGGAGTCACTTTAGAAACACGCCTATTTGTCCAGTGAACTTGTTGGACAAGAATCAATTAGATCACAATGATATCTCATGCTACGTTGCAGAAAGCACAATGCAAGCATTAGTGTTACACACCACTCCAAACATGCAGTATTAGATTTAAAAACAAACACACATTTGAAGAGCTTACCTTCAGTATACTCCTTTGTGCCATCGAGAGGATCCACCCACACAACTAGCTGAGATTCACAGAGACACATTCAAAGTCTGTTCACACAGTGAGAGTGAACTTGCACAAACTGTAACACTTATATTTTCAAGATATTGTAATACACAGCCTATCAGTCATTCAGCTCAATACCTGTTACTGAAAATATATGTTGTATTTCTGAATGTTCTGGTTGTTACCTCCTCCTCTTTCAGCCCACTATACTCTGCTGGACAGCTCTTCTGAAGGATTTCCTCTGCCTGGCCATTTTCAATGAGATCTTCAGTCACCTCCTCAGCTGGAAGCTCCTGTATGAACAAGTCATACTTGTGATCATGTCTCCTCACTCTCTATAGTTGAAGCTTAATAGTTGAATAATCTTGTAAGAGTTTCTAATGCATTCACTCACCTCTTCACCAATGATGGTGATTTTAGGGAAGCGTTTGGACAGTGAAGCACAAATGCTCTGCTGTGCTAGTCTGTCTGCCAGTGTCTGCAGATCATTAGCGCCAGTCTGCTCATGGGGACAAAGAGGATGTTATTTCTAACAGAGACATCTATCAAGATTTATCTCTTATTTATAATGCTGCACTTGTACACCCAATGTGCAATATGATGTATATTTGTATGTATATTTCTAATTTTTATTTCAAGTCTCTCCAACTTTCTTTTCTCTCTCTCTCACCCCTTTTTTGAAAATATGTATTTTGTACTCAACTGGAACTAGAGCTCGAAAAAGCTGAATTTTACTGCCTTCAATGTTGCCACTGGCTGTGTAACAGTGAAATTAAGTGTTTAACCTGCTAAAAAATGTAAGAAGCAAAAAATAAACCGGTCCCACCTTTTCCACAATGCCAAGTTCTCCACTGTGAAGGACCTTCCTCACAATAGCTCCAGCTTTTTCAGCCACAGTGTAGGCAGACGCCACCAGGCGCATAACCACAGCAGGATTCCCAGACATTGCTAAAAGAACAAAAGAGTACACATTCAATCACACAATTAAATACATACAGGTCTGTAGCTTAAAGAGTTAATAACAAAGTTGAAACAGGGGATGCATCTCTCATCTCATCCCACCAGGGATTACTAAAGCAGACTTTGAACTGGCAGAAACAGGCTTTTTGTTGCAGTCAAGCTTATTTTATGCAACTGGAAAAGCCCACATAGACCTTTGTGGGCAGAATGGCTTGAACTCCTGGAGGCTGCTTCTTTTGAACATTTAATTGCCAGAGTAAATAACGTTCGCTGCAAAAGAAGCATCATTTCTGACATACATTGAGGATGCACCTCACCACAGTAACTGCAGTTACCTAATGTTTTCTACACTCCTTCGTAGATTAAGCAGGTAACTTTGTATTTCACAGAAAAGGGGTTAACTAGCTCACCTGGACATAAAGCTAAAGTCAGAGCGGACAGTCAGCCTCTGGCTACTATGCTGCTGTTGATAGTTACCTTTACTAGAACATTTAATCCAAGAATATCAAGTAATAAAGTGTCAGTGGTGAAGTGAGATGAATACTTACTGGTGCTAACTCTAGGAGGTGGCCAATGGACAGTTTTCACAGGTTGCACAAGACGAGTTGAATGTAGGAGCTGTAGGAAGTGAAAAACCTTTGAGCCAATGAGCTAACACTAATTGTCAAGATAGTTATCACCCCAGAACAAGAAACAAATCGTGCCTTATCTCAGGAAGCGAAATGTCTAGCAAACAATGCTCAGTTCAGGAAATTAATATACGATTTAATCAAACATAAAGAGATAAGAGGACCCCAAGAACCAAATGTGAGCCAGCCATGTAGAAAAGATCAAATCTGTAGTTGGCGGCCTGAGAGCAGATGCGGAAGTGTGAGGGGGGAACTATCTCGCTTTACATTCTCTCTGTGCAAAAAGGCATTTGTTGGGTCTTAGTGTCCGTCGGGTTTGAGTTGAAGGAAAAAGGGCCTCCTTGCAGAGATACATATTTGACATTTTGTCCTTTCATCATTTCATCATTACCTTAAACAAAGTTCAATTAAAAGTTTTGCCCATGTTGATATTTTCACGTTGATATTACGCGTGTGCATCATGCGGGCTTCTGATGACGTGGCTTGGCAACCGTTTATGAACTCTTTTAAATGTATTATTAATTTCAGTTATTGATATAAGTGCACATACATTCATGAAAATGGCTAACTTACATAACATAACAAGGATATGATTACAAAAATTACATTATTTTCTGAAAAATAAAATAATATAATTAAATTGTTTACTAGGGCTATGTGCATAGCAACCAGTAGACCCTCCAAAAATGCAGAACACGTGGCTTATCTCCGGTTATAACTGGAGGAAAAACATAGTAATGATATTAAATAAAATTAATAAATAATAAAACCATACATGCACAGCAACCAGAAGCTCCATTATTCCAGAATGCTGACACATTAGCAGTACAATATATAACCACGGCTGTACTCATGGACATTTTTCACAGAGACAGAGAGGTAAGATTGTTTTTATTTAACTTTTTATAGGTAAGTTGCACCAAACTGGGCTAATTAGCGTTAGCCCTCGCTAATTATCTTAACAGTAACATCTTTGCTAAGATTTTTTGTTGGGGAACATATATTCCCAACGAAGAAGAAACTAATTTTACTGTGTTATTCCATAAAAATATGTTTCATTGCTTGTATTGAGTGACTCGTTAACCTTAATGAGTAACGTGGTAACACTTGTAATGAGTTACTGATATAGTGTGACTGATAACATTTTGAAATTCGTTCAGTATTTAATGTAAGTTACAATGCTCCTCCTACCAAGAGTTAATGTGATGGTTGATTTTAGTTGATCAACTACACATTTAAGGCTGACAAAGTTTCTACACATTTAAAATGCAGAAAATGCAGCATGTCTGTTTGTACACATCTTTTAAGAGTCTGAATGAAAGAAATCACAAAATGTAACTTTAGCCTACATGTAACAGAACCAAGAAGTGACATTTAGCCTACTACTTAAAATTCATTTTGCAATTACATTACAACATCTTATTATTTATTTATCTATCAGAATACTACGGCTAAGGAAGGTTGAAAAAGGTTATAACTGGAAAGATGGAGGAAGAGAGAGAGTGGAGGTGGAAGACGAGCAGGAAGGCAGAGATAGAAGAAAGGAGGGAAACTGAAAGACAGGAGAGGATGTGCAGAGGAAGAGTGGAGAATGAGGAAAGAGAAGAAGAGGAGAGAGGGAGGCAGGAGAGGGAGGATAGTGAACAGCAGGGTAGGATTGAAAGGAGGAAAAAGAGGAAGGAGGACAGACAAAGACTGGAGAGAGAGAGACAGGAGCAGGAGGAGAGAGAGAAGGAGGAAACTGAAAGACAGGAGAAGGCTGAAAGGAGGAAAAGGAGGAAGGAGGCGAGAGAGAGACAGGAGCAAGAACAGAAAGAGAGACAGGAGGAAGAGGAATGGAAGAGAGTAGAACTACAAGAAAGGGAGGAAATTGAACGACAGGAAAGGATTGAAAGGAGAAAAAAGAGGAAAGAAATGAGACAAAGACAGGAGAGGGAGGAAAGAGAGAGACAAGAACTGGAAGAAAGAGAGCAACAGGAGCAGGAGGAGAGAGGAAGACGAGACAAGGAGGAAATTGTACGTCAGGAAAAGACTGAAAGGAGAAAAAGGAGGAAGGAAGCAAGAGAAAGACAGGAAAGAGAGGAGAGGCAAAAACTTGAGCAGGAAGAGAGAGAGAGACATGAAATGGAAGAAATTGAAAGATGGGAAAGGATTGAAAGGAGAAAGAGGAGGAAGGAGGAGAAAGAAAGGCAGGAGCAAGAAGAGAAAGACAGACAGGAGAGGGAGGAAATTAAACGACAGGTAAGGATTGAAAGGACAAAAAGAAGGAAGGAGGAGAGAGAAATACAGGAGCAAGAAGAGAAAGGGAGACAGCAGGAGGAGAGAGAGAGACAGGAAAGGGAAGAAATTGAAAGACGGGAAAGGATTGAAAGGAGAAAGAAGAGGAAGGAGAAGAGAGAAAGACAGGAGCAGGAAGAGAAAGAAAGGGAGGAAAGGGAGAGACATGAACTAAAAGAAAGAGAGCAACAGAAGCAGGAGGAGAGAGAAAGACGAGAAAGGGAGGAGGAAAAAAGACAGGCGATGGAGAAGAGAAGAAGGATGACGGAGGATAGAGAAAGACAGGCACGAGAGGAGAGGGAGAGAGAGGACAGAGAAAGAGAGAAAAGGGAGAGGAAGAAGATGGAGAGAGAAGAGAGAGAGGAGAATGAGAAGCAGGAGATGGAGAGGAAGGCAGAGGGCAAGAATGGCCTCCTGTCTAAGCTGAAAATGCGGATCCTGGAACACCGGGAGGAGCGACTCACCAAAGCCATCAACGAGACCTTCCAGAAGGAGGTGGCTGCTGCTTTTGGTGGTAAGAACATTTGAACACATGTTCTGTAGTTTTAAATGTTTAAAGACTCAAAGTTTCACTCAATGATATTTTCCGTCTTTTAAGGGGACAGTCCTGAAATGGAGATGAGAGAATGGAGGCAACAGGCTAAGAGGAGGAAGCTCATCCAGGAACAAGAGAGAATCGAGGAGAAACTCAAACACGAAAGGGAGGAGAGGGAGAGTGAAAGACGGGGGAGGTGGGAGGAGAAATGGGGTCGGGAGAGCGATGCAGAGGACGGGACAGGAAGCAAAGCCACAGCACCAAAGAAGGACCTGGTAGCAAAGCTGAAAATGCGCTACCTGGAACACCAGAGGGACCAGCTCACCAAAGCCATCGGCAAGACCCTCGAGAAGGAGATGGCCGCTGCTGTTATTGCTGGTGAGAAAGTCAATGTTTCTTACCATCATGTTTATTATTCTGTAATTTGAGATTAAAATGTTTGACTCTTTACTCTGTTTTTAAGGGCACAATCCTGAAATGGAGCTGAGAAAATTGAGTCAACAGCTCAACAGAAGGATGCTGATCCAGAAACGAGAAGAAATCGAGGAGAGAATCAGACGCAAGAGGGAGAGAGAAAGACAGAGGAGGCAGAAGGAGAGACGGGGTCAGGAGAGGAGTGATGCGGGGGAGGGAAGAGAGAATGACAAAGGTAAAGAAGACGAGGTAGTGTTGGTACTGAATTTTGGAGACAGTGAGGAAAGTGAGGAAAGCGAGGAAAGCGATGAAGAGGAAGCGGCGGTGTACGTAGACAGCGAAGAAAGTGATGGAGACCAAGTGGTGGAGTTCAGAGTCAGCGACGAAAGCGACGAAGAGGTAGCGATCGAGTTCACAGGCCGCGACGAAGAGGAGGTGGTTGAATTCAGAGTCAGCGACGAAAGCGATGAAGAGGTAGTGATTGAGTTCATAGACAGCGACGAAGAGGAAGTGGTGGAGTTGACAGACAGAGAGGTAAGTAACAAAGAGGAGGAGGTGGAAGACAGAGATGGGGAGGAAAGTGAGGAAGAGGAGGAGGTGGAAGACGGAGATGGGGAGGAAAGTGACGAAGAGGAGAAGGTGGAAGACAGAGACGGGGAGGAAAGTGACGAAGAGGAGAAGGTGGAAGACAGAGATGGCGAGGAAAGTGATGAAGAGGAGAAGGTGGAGGACAGAGACGAGGGGACAGGAAGCAAAGCCACAGCGATGAAGAAGGGTATCATCTCAAATCTGAAAATGAGGTATTACAAACACCAGAAGGACCAACTGGCCAAAGCCATCGACAAGACCTTGAAGAAGGAGGAGGCTGCTGATGCTCTCGGTGGTGAGAAAGTCAACTTCCAAACTTTGACCAAACATCTCATTCATGTTCTGTAGTACATGCTTTTAATGTTGTCATATCTGATATAACCTTCAGAGTACAACATTCAAAGGTTTAACTGCTCAAAGCTTGACTCTGATATTTTCTGTCTCTCAGGTGACAGTCTTGAAATTGAGGTGAGAAAATGGAGGCAAGAAGGTAAGAGGAAGAAGCTGCTAAAGAAACAACGGAAAGTGGAGGAGAGAATCAGACGCAAAGTGGAGGAGGAGAAAAAAAAGGGAACTCAAGAGGATGGAGAGGAAAGGGGATCCAATATGTTTTTCAAAGTTGTTACCGCGTACGTCAGCGGGTATGGTGACCTGAACATGGCCGTTCTGTAAGGTGCAATTTTACACCTCTGTGTGGCTTTCATGGAGATGGTATGTATACTGTAGGTAAGTATCATTTCAACTTTCATTTCAAAAATAAACAAAAAAAAAACAACAAAAAAACAAAACACTTCATCTAAAAAAAAAAACCTTAAAAATTGTGAGCATGCAAAAATAACACCTTGAAAACCTATTAAACTAAACTAAAAATAAAACTAAAAACTCATTCTAATAAATAATTTGGCAAATAAATAATTGCAAATTCAGATTAGAGCAGTTAGACGAGAAAAGTAGAATATTTCAAACAGCAATTTGTTGCAATAATAATCAGGTAGTTATGTGATTTTACTAGATTAGGTCTAACTTTAGAAACTAAACTAAAACCTTTTTTAAAAAACAACTTAAAATCTGATAAAGAATTGAGCAAATAAATCATTTTAAATTAAGATTAGAGCAGTCAGAGAAAAAAGTAGAATACTTCAAATAATACAGAATAAAGTCATTTGTCCTCCGATGAGGGGGGGTGGAGGTGGGTTTAAATTAATTAAGTCTGATCTAATATAGAAACTAATTCAATATAATAAATCTAATATTGACCTGTACAAGGTTGTGCAGTTTTCTTACAGGCAGGCTGTTAGCTGTTAGCTGTTACCATCGGCAACAACAACAAATGATTCCGTGCAGATTTGAAACACTTTGGTTGGATTGGTCTAATAACAAATGGACTGTAGGAATGAGGTGGACGATGGTTCCTCACAGAAAGCTGTCAGTGAGACAGAAGAGGACATCTTTGACAGACACAATCAGCCGCTCTCCTGTTTCCATCAATAGGACTTCAGTCAACATCCTCAGCAGCTGTTAACTACTGGATGTGAACATAAACTCCCAGCTGTGTTCAAAACAAGGACCAACTTCATCAGACATCTCCAAAGATTTTCTATCACCAAAGTCCAGACCAGCTTCTGCTGCTACACTGCTGAGACGTCCTGACAGGATGTGTCACAGTGTGGTATGACATCAGAAAAGAGAGACAGAAATGACAAGCCTGCTTAATAACTAGTTAAAACACACTTGAAATAAAGGGAAAAAACCTTAAATCTAATGCATAGTTTGGAAATTAAATAATCAATCATCTAATTTAGATTAAAGCAGTTAGAGAAGAAAAGTAGAATATATAATATAATAAATAAAGTCATTTGTCCTTTGATGAGGGGAGATGGTTTAGATTTAAAAAGAGTGAGAAGCATGACAAACATGCAAAATAACCGCAATTAAAACTAAACTGTACTAAACTAAAAACTTAAAATCTGATAAATAAATTAGCAAATAAATACTTTTAATTAGATGAGAATAATAGAATACTTCAAATGGTCAACGTAATAATTGGCTTTAAATGAACAGATACAGCTCATTTATAATATAGTATAGAACCTAAAATAATATAATATGAAGTGATATAATCAGATCTAATCTTGTAAAATCAAATAACTAACTTTAAAAAATTAAATCATTTCAAATTCTGATTCGTGTAGTTAGAGGAGAAAGATAAGATATTTCCAATAATACAGAATAAAGTCATTTGTCCTCCGATGAGGGGGGGTGGAGGTGGGTTTAAATTTAAAAAGAGTGAGAAAAATAACAAGCATGCAAAACAGCAGCAGTTAAAACTAAAATTAAACTGAAGTAAAAACTAAAAAAAAACTATATTTACTATTTTAAATACTACAGAATAAAGTTGTCCTCCGATGAGGGGGGGGTGGAGGTGGGTTTAAATTAATTAAATGAAATCTGATCCAATACAGAAACTAATTTAAGGCACACATAAATGTAATCAAGTCTAAGGTTATACTAAAGGTGCTAATTGAATGTAATTCATGATGTGATGGTGATTCAGATAAATGAGAAGCTAAATAATCTTCTGCATCGTTCAACACAACTGGATTGAATCTAAATGTTGGAATTATTGTACATAAAGTTATCTCATATTTACTCCTTTCTATAATCATTAACATTTATAGTCATAGTATACAAGCTTGCTGTTTTAAAGTTGTTTTTCAGGAAGTGGCCGAAGTGTGTGTGACCAACTTGTGACCCCCACCCTTTAGAGCAGCAACACTATGTAAATTAGGGATGGTCCTGAAGAGAATAAAAACAAAGGGTTCGGCAAGGTTTGCTCAGAGCAGGTTGGAGATTGTAACTGAGCAGATCTCTGTCCGTTCTCCTTGCAAGTAGAAACTCTAATGCTGTTGTCTTGTCTACCTGACACTAAGCATCATCAATAATAACTCATTGATAAGCTTTAGCTCACAAAAATGATCACATCAGATGTAACATGACAGATTCTGATCTGGATTTAATATTCTTTGATCTGTAAAATATTATTAACTCTTTTTTCCGTGCTGAGAATTTGACAATGCAATATTTAAAGCTGAACTAAAGTAAAATAAACATGTTTGTGCTAAATATCAACAAATGTCATTGGTTCTTGTTTTGACTTGTGTACTTGTTTGGCCAATAGCACGGCTTACTGAGACACTGCAGAAGTGTTTTCCTGGTTATAAAATATCCACTAGGAAAAGGTCTGTTGGCTGTGTTGTGTTTTAATAGGACCTTTGACTACAAAGCCACATCATACACTGTTACAGAGCGTCATTTAAAGCAATACATGTATCGCTCCAGTTCTCCAGAGATAAGATGATCCATGATACAAAGCCTTGAGATTGGGGACATTTTTCTACGAGGCTGGGATCCTCTTAGTGACGCAGCTTACCCTTCATCATTTCATCATCAGCTCTTGTTTGACTCCATTTCCCTATTAAATACTCTTCCTATATTTTCCAACAATCCCAAATTGATAAGTAGAGGACAATGGAAAGTGGAGGTCAGTGTTCAAAATGAATAAAGATTTTAAAAACCCTTTAATTAACTGTGTTAGGAAAACATCCTGTCAAGTGATAGACTGGTGAGGATTAGACCACCATATCTGATGTGGTGTATCCTTCCTCCACAATGTTAGGTGATGGACACTATCTGTGATATTAAACTATTAAACAGGAATAAACTATCAGTAGAATTTTATGTTATACAGAATTAATGAACATAAATTACTGTAGCAGGTCTCTGTATGTTCCTGAACTGATTATTTGATTTAAATGTCCAAAGCATTTCATCTGTTTGCCAGAGGTCTGTAACCCATCTCGCCCTCCAGCTGCTCCGCAGTGAGAGCGCCTAGCAGAGGCTGACAGTCTGGATTGAAGACAGAATAAGCACTCAGTTCTCCAGGCTTACGGGCCGCTGGGCTACGGAGTCCTTCATAGAGCCAGTAGAAAAGGGAGATGACGAAGAAGGGGAGGCCGAACTCCAATTCTGCAAACAGACCTAGGAGAACCAGCCAAAGCAGCACTTTGAGCAGAGTAATGTTTGAGAAGACAATTTGTCTCGAAGACAGCCACCTCCCCAGAGCGCTGTCCAGCAGCCAGTCGCTTCGGTCCTGCAGGGGACACAAAAGAAAGGTCAAGACACAGGAGTGGCAGTGTGTTTACAATTAAAGTAGGCTTTATATCAAACGTGAATAGTTGTGTGATATCTTTAGGGGATCTGGAGGGAGACAATGACACTAATGATATCATGAGGGTTATCATGACTTGGGCCTGGACACTTCAAAATTAACTTTAAGTGTATTCTGTAAACTAGGTGTGAACAGAGTCTCACCTCGCTTTGAGGGCTGTGAGTTGAAGTCTGGATGTTTTCTGTCTGTTGGTTGTCAGCTGGTGTCTCAGTCTGACCTGCTGACTCTGTCACTGTCTCCGTCTCTGTTTTGGACTGCAGACCAGCACACTGATCCTTTTTGGCAGCATGGTCAGCCTGTCGTCGTGCTCTGAATTCTGCCAGCTTTTGCTCCATCGATAACCTGCAGAGTCAAGCGAACACCAGCTGAAAGTGATAAGCTGTACGTACGTGGCAAAACAGCTGTTACTACACGTCATTCAGCACTTACCTCCCAATGTCGCTTCGATCACACTATAAACAAAGTCCAGTGTGCTTATGTTCACTGTTATTCACTTGTACTTCCTCTTAAATTACATTCTTCAGACTTACAGTGAAACTAGCTGAGTTATTTACATTTCACATCCGCGTCTGCCTGAAAGGAGGGAAACATGTCGTAAAAACCATTACGACACTGAAGTTAGCTTCCGATTCGAGGTTAAAGGGGAAAATAAAGGGAAAAGTCTAAATAATATTTAGTGGCTGATAAGTCATTTTTGCACCACTTACACTTGTTTTTAAAGTGTCAGACATCGTAAGGAAAGCCTTAACGCTGTTTAAACTCACTTTGAAATGATAAAACATTGATTTTATTTATGAAAAAGAAAAAAGGGCAATTTCACAGTTTTCCCCCCATCCAGACATTATCAAACAAACCAGGTCCAAAAGCCAGTGCAGAGCAGTGAAATAGCCCCATAAAGGGTTTTTATACGATGTCTAACACTTTCTTTAGAATTTAAGAGATGGAAAAAACAGAGAGCCATTCCTTAAAATATCAATATTTATGTTTCCCTTAACTTTACCCTTAACCCTAAATCGGAAGCTACGAATCGGAAGCTAACTTCAGCGTCGCGCTTTCGCCGCTAGCTCGGGTGGTTTCATCAGGGTGGTGAGTACTGAAAACACAGCACTGTCATTCTCAATATCTTGTTACATTTCATGCGTTTTTGTAGTTGTATGTATTCATTGTAGCCATTCTCTGAGCTGGTTAACTCTGAGCTATCAAAAGAGAAAAACAATGAAACGATCTGTAGCTGTTGAACTAACGTCGAGCTCATCACAGCAGCAGCACGTCTTCTTTTAGCTGTATTGTAATAATTCAAACTTGTTAACTTTTCTTACTACAGTGACACATAAAAGTAGAGAAGAACATCATTATATTGTCGCTAGAGGCATGTGTAACGTTACTGCTTGCTTCAAATGTAACGCTGGGTCCAAGCTAACTACTAGCTACCTAACATTACAGTGTGCAAACATTTAGGTCGTGAATGGATTGTATTTATTACATTTTACTGTAACAAACAAATAAGGACTCATGTTTTTCTTGCTGTAATCATTCCTCCTGTTCATACTGACCATTAGAAGATCTCTTCATCATGCAAGACTGTACATTTGGTAGATATCCTAACTCAGACTGCTGAAGCCTCATATAAGCTTCAGATCAACTACAACAAACAACAAAATGACTGGATAAACATTTGAAGTAGATCTTTTAATAGCCAGTGTGAACAGGATGAATGATTATAGTGAAGAAAACCTTTTTCACTGTTGACATGGACACCTGACTGATAAGACAGACTTGAAAAATTGTGAACCTATCCTTTAAGTAAAAATAGCAATACATAAATGTAAAAATATTCCATTACAAGTACGTAAGTATTGGCAGCAAAATTTACTTAAAGTAATGAAATAAAAGTCCATGTTATGCAAAGTTTCCCCATTTAGAGTGTTTTATTTATCAACAATAAATTGTAGTAATTTTTTGACATGTACATGTAAACATCATTTTTAAGTTGTGAACACAGCACTAATCCTAATGATGTATACTGATTGGTAGTTTGTTCTATAACTGTTATTTTAGGAACATGATAAGTACAGTACTTAGTTACCTTCCTTTTTGTCTAGAACAGTATGTCTGTTTTTTATTGTCTATTCACTCCTGATTAGTAGATTTACTGTAAATATGTGAGTTCATTTTGTTGAGTGTCTCTCTCCTGAACCTGCAGACATGGCCTCAGCTCCAGCACAGCAGCCCACCCTGACTGTGGAGCAGACAAGAGGTGAGAAAACTTCTTACTTAATTCACCCCATGTTAGGTTCATCTTTGGCCAGCCACAGCTGCGTTGTGATTTAGTCAGGACAGAAGATGCCTTCAAACCTTTTCATAAGAGTTCTGGTTTCCTTCCAGAGAGAAAGAACATGATGGGTGTGATCTTTAAGCAGGGAGTTTGGATTCTCCCCTAAACATCTGTAATTCAGCTGTGCTTCAGTCTGTTTACAACTGATGTTAAAATATAGAAAGTCATGCCCAGAGTAACCAGAGTTCAACAGACAGGGCCTTTTAGCAGTATTTTTTCTGTGTGTGGAGTAGGATTTAGATCTTGTGATGCTGATGCTTGATCTTTAACTTAAGAGCAGCTGAAGCTTTCTGATCTGTTAGCTGTCTACTTTCAAAAACAAATTGAAAATGGTTATATTTTCTCAGGTTTATGGTAAGTTGCTGTGTGTGTCTGTGTGGTGACGAGTGCTCCTGACCAATCTTTAGGAGAATGGGTTTGCATTGCAATTAGGGCTTCAATCAACAATCTTATTCACTATGAATGATGAATGAATATTTATTCCATTAATCGATTAATGACATTGTTTGTGAAAGGTCAAAATACTAAAACAATGTGCTGTAATAATTTGTTAGAGCCTATTTTGACGTCTTCATTTGTCTGATCAACAGTCCAACATCCAAACATTCATGTTATTATCATATCTGACAAACTGCAACCAGCAAATATCGGTCATTCTGGTTTAAAAAGTGATTAGAATAATATTCAATTATAGTTGATTCATTTTCTGTTGGCTAATTGTTGCAGCTCTTATTTTCATACATTGAGCCCACTTGTGATAAAATGTGCTATATGAATAAAATCCCTTGTACTTACATTTACATGCTGCAGTACAGAAGTAGAGAAACTGATGTTTTTGTTTGCTTCACAGTGGTGCTGAGTGAGGTGATCCAGGCCTTCTCGGTTCCAGAGAACGCAGCGAGGATGGATGAGGCGCGAGAAAGTGCCTGCAACGATATGGGCAAGATGCTACAGCTTGTGCTGCCAGTGGCCACTCAGATTCAACAAGAGGTCATCAAAGCTTATGGCTTCAACAACGAAGGAGAGGGTGAGACTTTCCAGACCTAAATAAAATAAATGTATAAGCACTTTTTCTTTGACTAGATGCCAGTGGGCTTACACTGGTCTTCACTGTTTTCTTCAGAAACATTATGTACTTTGTGTCCATTAAACCAATCCAAGCAGCACCCAACAGCAAATTTCATAAATCAGTAAAAATTCAACACAAATGTTGGGTATGAAAAGATTAGTTGATTAATCAATTACTCATTTGAGAGAAAATTAATCAGCAACAATCTTGTCAAGTCTTTTATTTTTCAAAATGACAAATTAACTGTTTCAGCTTCTCAAATAAGAACATTTGCTGGTTTTCTTTGTCTACAGTCTCAGAAAATGTTATATCTTTTGAGTTTTGCTCAAAATAATCAGGCCTTTGAAATCATCACCTTGGGCTCTGGGAAAATGTGATGAGCACTTTCAGCTATTTTACAGAGAATATTGTGAAAGTGCTAACAGTAAACCTCATAGTACTGTCACATTAAATATCTATAGATGTTTAGGTACAGACTGAATTTGATCAGTTTCTGAATCTGATTTTGTCTGCTTTGCTTTCAGGTGTCCTTAAATTTGCCAGACTGGTGAAGATGTATGAAACCCAGGACCCTGAAATCGCCACCATGTCAGTTAAACTGAAGTCTCTCCTCCTACCACCGCTCTCAACACCACCTATAGGGGGCGCCATCCCAGCTTCATAGGAGTTATTTACTACAAATTGTTTGCAAGGTTAATTTTGTGTCATTCTTTGGGAATCTACATGACCATACTGTATTTTCAGGATCCTGTCTACAGTCTATCTGCCTTCATGTGACACTAAGTAAAATTTACAATTTCATGCATTAATGTTCTATCATGATGAAATTCACACTATATATCTACATTGTGGTTTAATTTCCTCACAAAAGTGTTAAATT
This sequence comes from Scomber japonicus, assembly GCF_027409825.1. NCBI lineage: Eukaryota > Metazoa > Chordata > Actinopteri > Scombriformes > Scombridae > Scomber > Scomber japonicus. The sequence continues at coordinate 21,923,913 of NC_070594.1, forward strand.
ATTGCTTTTAGAATGTTTTCATTTGTTACTTGTTACACTTATAACATTTTGTTGTGTTATTGAACTGTAAACATTTCCTTTTGATGCCATCTTTTATACCATTTTATATGCTGTCAAGTGTTATTAAATGCTGTTTTTTCGTTATGTATTAAAAATAAAGCTTTTCTGTGACGCTGTGTGGTGTTAATGGAGAAAAAGTGAGAAACAATAACTTCCATATACATAACTTTATTATTGCAATAAGGCTTTGGCAAGAACTTCATATGTTTACATGTTTTTAAAAATACTTAATGCTTATACACATACATATGTACACAGACACACACATCTCTTCAAAGGCAACTTCCTGTATACAGTCTGGTTAAAACACTATTCCAACATAAAATCTGATTTCATGTCAGCTCTTTTCTTCTGTGGGATGTTTTATGTTTGAGTGCATGCAGACGTGATGACATCATGTCATGAGATTGGTCAAAATAGATTAACTTAAAGTGTCCCATATTCTGAAATCCTCTACTTAAAATACAACCGTTTTCATTAATTATAAAGTGCTCTTTTTTGTAAATTTTCTTTTTTAAAAGGCAAACAGTGCAAAACCAGTGCACCCAGCACCCAGTAAACAGTAAACAAAAGTGAAGTTGAGCAGGAGTATTTTCTGATTTTAAAATCTATTTGTGTCTTTTTGTGCAGAATCACCTGACAGCTATTCTGATCCAGTGTTGTTTCCATGTATGTAGAAAAATAAAAAGTAATCCGAGGAAGAAATGCTGTTTAATTTCTTCCGTCTGGTTGTCAGTCGGTAATCATTTTCTGTATGTGGGAAAGAGTGCTGATATATAACATAAAAACAGTCTGATATTGCTGCTGACACACCTCAAATCATCATTAGCACTGCTCCCTCTTGTGGCGAAAAGTGTTTTAGTCTTTCAGCTCTGGTCACAACAACGGAGAAGAACCAGGTAGAGGAGCAACAGATGACGACTTTCACATCTCAAAGTGTCGGAAGATGCTTTCGACATAGCTCAGTACCCTCTGCCAGTCCGGTCCGTCCACCTTCAGCATCTCGTCCACTGTCTATCACACAGTTGTCATGAAAACAGAGTAAGACCGAAGACATGTTATTATCTACTGTAAGATCTATGAGTGAAGCTCCTCTGTGAGAAGGCTGTCAAAGAAAACTATACTAATACAAAAAATAAATAAAAAAACAAATCTAATGTGACATGATTGTACATAACATACTAAATGAGTTTGTTAAAACCTGCACTGAACATCAGGAGTATTTGTCCAAAATATCTCACCAGTGTGGCAGAGATTCCTATATCTTCTCCTGTCTTAAAAGCAAGGTCCAGATTCTCCTCCTGTAAAAACACAACGTTAAGTCAAAAGCAGCTTCTTTATGAGTTTAGACATTTTTACAGACTTTCAGAAATGGATTCTTGACCTTCTTCATCTGTGAAACATCCTGTAAAGTCATTATCACACCTTATGACTGCAGCCGATATCTTTCCATTCTGTCTCTGTGGAGGCCTTTAAAGGCTTGTACTTGTGTTAAAGATATTTAGCAAATTATTAACTTGAATTAAATTTCGATTGTCTGCTTATCACATGTGCTTCTTTTCTTTGGAGAATCAACAGTTTTACCTTGTCTTCTGGGCTGAGGCTGTTGTACGGGATGTGAGTTGGTAAATATGTGTGATAAACAGCACAGAATGCCAGTCCGTCTTCCCAGCTGCTGCTGAAGTTGGTGATCTCAATATTCTGCCACAAAACATATTTCAAGAAGACAAACTAGTAAAATGTTGTTTTTTTTTGTTGCATGTCCTGATCTCCACTTGTTTTTACAATGCTGAAATGATCCTTTCTTACCTTGTAACCTTCGGTACGACTTTGGCACCAGCGAAGCAAAGAGTTCCTTCTGGAGCCGCCGTGACGCCGCAGCAGAGCACTGAAACCATCCTGAGGTCTGAGAGAAGGTTTCATGAAGATTTCAGACATTTTTGCAAGTACATTTAAAAAGGTAGATTAAACCTAAATTTATGATGGATTTAAACACTGTACTGCTGAACATTTACCAGCTTCTCAGTGTTAAACAGACAGCTACTGCAGTTTGTGTGGCTGTCCATGTGTTCAGTAAGAATTAGAGAAAGGGACCTAACAGTTACTTACCTAAAGGAGTCCAAGCTTTGATCTTCATCCTGTTTCCCTGCGACACACAAATGCAGCCGTAATAACACCAATTGTATACTGAATAAAGGATCATTCAAGCAGTACACTATATACTTTTCTTATTGACAGAAATACCCTTAAAACATCCAAAATTATAAAGGAAGGCATTGTTTCCCATTACTATGAACACAGCCTGTATAGTTTGAGTCAGTCCCATATATACTTTACACTGAAGTATCAACAAATGGGCTTGGGGCTGAGTACAAACATTGCATCCTTTAAGTTGTCAAAAAGAACATAGCGGATGGTTTGTAGGTTTAAACTCACCTGTGTAAAAGCTGGACCAGCTGTCCTGCCGCTGTAAAATGCGATCCATCCTTCTCCCTTTTGTCGGCTCTTGTTTCTGGAAGAGTTCATAGACTGATTCAATGTACAGCACACAGGTCTACTGTGATTTAATCGTACAAATACCTCCATCCATTCATCAATCTGTGATGAGATACACATCAATTTAACAAGTGTTGTACCTTGCAAAGTGGCAGTGTTGTGCTTGTGGTTTTTGAGTCTCCGTTTTCATTGGAGGAGTCGGTTGGCAGCAGGAGACGAGACAGACTCCTGAAAAACAAAGTTTGGACGCTTGATAAGATTTAGTTTTTGTCATAAGAGTCATTGTGGTGTGAGACTCACCATGATCTTTCAGACAGCATCACAATCCTCCTTGGATCTCTCTGCCCACGTCCCTCATCTTTTTTCTTCTCCAGGGCAGCCAAACTGCGAAGGTAACTCTCTGCCACCCCCTTTCCTGTCAGATGCGTGTTCTCTGATCCATTTGTCTCCTCAGGACCATGACCCGAATCGTTAGCATCCATCTCTTCATCCGCTTCCTGCTTCTCCTCATTTTTTGCTTCAGTCTCCGTTTCAGCTTCCTCCACAGATCTCTTCATCTCCTCCTCAGATATTTGTGTCTTTGCCTCTTTATCACAATCTGTTATGTCTTTCACCCTGCATGCGCTCCTAAGTGCATCTAGCTCAGCTCGCTCCTGCTGCTGCTGCAGGGTGAGCTCAGACAGTCTGCTGTAGGCGTCTCTGTGCTCAGTCCTCAGACTCTCCAGTTCTTTGTCTTTTTCCTGCTGGTTGCTGAGTGCCTGGGCCAGCTGGTTCTCCACAGCCCTGTGGCTATCCTGGAACAAATTCAGAGTCTGCTCCGCTTCGACCCGCAGCCGGTCGGCCACAGACACCGCTACCTGCAGGTCGCACTGGAACTGATGCCACTCCAACCTCTCCGTCTGTCATGGACGACAAAAGAAAGAGGGTCAAAAGGACAAGAAACACTGTTTATCTGAACTGAAAATCTGGTCTTTCTCAATATGACTATTAGTGTCCCCTGGAGGCCAAGATTTTTATATTACTGGTGCCTCTGATCTCTTTCTATATGAAGTAGAAGTAGAGTCACAAGCAAACAACTAATATCAGTCTTTTAGCACAACTTTAGGAATTTGAATATGTATGCTTCAGTGATATAAAAGTGATAGTACAGTGATTTATACAACCAATATGCCAAAGAAACACACCACGTAATAAACAAAAACAAAAGTCTATTTCAGGAGATTTTTGGCCCCTCAGGGTGTCTCATGTGACCTGCAGTTTAACTCACCCTCAGGGTCTCTCTCAGGCTTTGCACTTCCTCCAGCAGCTCATCTCTCTCTGTGATCAAGTGCCTGAGCAGCTCTGACAGACAAGTCAAACAAAAAAAGCACACAAGGTTAATTGAGACTAGATTTAGATCTGTCAACTGTAATTACATTTAATCTTTTGCTAGAGAGCAAAATTATTAACATAACACCAGTCCATGAATGTTAAAGTAAAAATGTATTTTGGCTTAATGTTACTTTATTCTGATGTTTGAGATTCACTGTGCAGAGTTTAATGCTCAAAGACTTTTTTCATATTCAAAGTTTCATTACGCTTTAATAAAACCGGAGTTTAAGACCTACGAGCATGATTTATGAAATCAAAACTAGTTTAGAGCTAATTTTGGTCCAGTATTTACACCAGAGTAATGCGGAAACTCGAAGCCTCTTGTGCAAATACAATAAGACCGGACTTTACAGTGAAGTAAGGGACACCTTCTGTCCAGCAGTTTTCAGATTAAATACATATTCCTAGATCAGGTGTTTTGTAATAAGGGAGATTGAGCAGATGTAATCTTAAGTATTTCTAATGAGGTAATAAAACTTTTCTAGTGGCAAAAACATATCTGGCATAAATTATTATTCAAAGAAGAGTATTGTCATGTCTTTAAGCATGTCTGGAGGGAATTTAAAGGACCAGTGTGTAGGATTTAGTGGCATCTAGTGGTGAGGTTGCAGATTGCAGCCGACTACATAAACCTTCCCTTCCAAGAATGTAGGAGAACTTCTGGTGCCTGCAACCCTCTTTAGAGAGTGAGTATTTGGTTTGTCCAGGGCTACTGTAGAAACATAGCGGTACAAGATGACAGCATCCATGGAAGAGGACCTGCTCCCTATGTAGATATAGGCTCATTCTGAAGTAACGAATACACAATGATTCTTATTTTTAGGTGATTAAACACTAATTAAAAACACACTTGCCAAGCCAGTTCTGCAAGATGCTACTAAATTCTAAACACTGCACCTTTAAGTCAGTCTGAAGAATTAATCCCTTAAAATTGGAAGCATGTTTTATCAACAACCTGTAACTATGCAACAAGATACTTATGATCCCTTTCATTTATATTTACTTCAAGTAGGAGGAAAAGACGAACTCTGTTGCCTTTACAATTTCTACTGGTCTCGGATAGATATCAATAACTATTTATTTTAAGCAAGTTTAAGACAACAAAACAGTGAAGAACAGAAGGCCTACCTACTGCTCCTGTGGTAATATCAGTGTTGGGGGCCAGGCCCAGTGAGGACTGATAATGCTCCATCAGACTGAGTAAAACCAGGGTCATCTCCTCCCCGGCTCTCTCTGCTGCAGCCTGTGGCTCCAGTCCGCTGTCCCGCTCTTGCCAGCTCTGCTCTGAAGGCGACTCTCCGGACAGATGCGGGGACGCCAGGCTGTCCAAACTGACCGCTGTATTCCCATGCCTTGCTGCTGCATCGCTCATGTTCGTCTCCGTGGAAGTGATGCTGTCCACGCTTATCACGGCCCATTCTGAGGGAGCAGGCAGTTTCTGTGTCCAGTCTGAAGCTGGAGGAGGGGTGGTGGCGGAGGGAGTGCTGCTGGTGGCGGTCTCTGGTGATGGCGCTCCTTTCTGCAGCTCGTTATTAGAGGAAGCTGCAGAGGATAAGGCCATGCCAGTCAGCTCTGCCTCGGAGGGCGTGGTTGGAGGCGTGTGGAAGAAATCCAAAGGAGAACCTGAGAGGAAGAACAGAAGAGAAGCAGCTTAGAGGTATAAGATATTTAAAAAAAGAGCCTCAAAATCATCCAATATAAGTTTAAAACCCTTCCGTGAGCTGAATGCAAAACCCCCACTGCCTGTCTTCAATGCAGATGTAAGCACTCGATGTCCACTCCCTTATTTACTGTCCTGGGCTGACTGATGCAGCAAAAAGCCTCTCCTGCCAGTGTCTCGGCTGGCAAACATACACACACACACTGTTCCCCCATGTGGCAGGATCCAGGAAGAGAGGCGATTTTCCACTGATCTACTATCCAACTGCTCTCACTGCTACCACCATCAATACTGCCAGTATTCTGCAGACATATTTGCAGAGATTTAGAAGTAGCAGTTTTGTTTCCCTGTGGTGAAACATCCTTCAAAGTGTCTATTGCTGAGAAATGACATCCAAGCCATTTGACTGATCAGATTGATGCCCATGTTATTAAAAGTATTCACTAGCTGTTCACTCTTGCAGTTTTAAGCAGGCTACAGGGACTAGATTCAGATCTCTCATGCTTCCCCCTCCTTGCCCTTGTGTTGTACAGTGCAGGATTCTGCGGAGTCATCATTTCGCTGACAGCAGCAGCTTGTTCACAGGGGAGCTATTCTCAGACTCTAGCCCGAACCCACTTCCTGCACACTGTCAGCCGAGAGAGGGAAGCAAGGAGAAGCATTTTAAATCAGCATCAAGTGTGAATTAAACTGAGGGAGAGCGGCCGACCGCCTAGCTTTAATTAGAAAAGGGGGCTTGCGGCGCTGCACAGGGCGATTTTACACAATTGCCAGCTGGTCAGTGATGCTTTAAAATAAATGATACTGAAGGCATGACAACCTCAACAGATAGCTTGTAATTGACTACAAAGTTCTGATTCATCACTTTTTGTGTGCTAAGAAAGGTTTGTGGATCAGAGGTTCATTTGGATGAACAGATTAAATCTACAGCATGATGCTCACCTCTTTGTGATTTTACCTTATACAGGTACACTTCAATGTAAAAATCTTATAAAAACATCATTTTAGTTAGTTAAATGAAACATTCTAGCTTTCTTATAGCATTATTTTCTTGTCCCTGCTTTGTTTGGAGCATATTGAGCTTATATGAAAAGGTTAATTATATTTTCATGGAATAAGCAGAACGTTTCAAGCAAGATTTCCAGCAAAAGCTCTTTGTAAGCTTTTTATGAAGTGTGCATACACACACACACTAACACTAAGAACACATATGAGAAAGGTCTGAAAATAGCCAGTCTTACAGCTTAATGGACTGAAAGGCATCAGATCATACATATGTGAGATGTGAGAAACTGACCATGAACTGTAAATTGTGAGTGAGTGAGTGAGAGAGTGAGAGTGAGAGAGAGAGTGAGAGAGAGAGAGAGAGAGAGAGGGGGGGGCAACAGAGACTGCCATTTTCTATCATAAGTGTTTCAAAATAAAACCATGTCTGTGCATTTGTGTTTGTACCTGTATGAAGGTGGTGGCTTTCCTTGCCAGTATGGTTACCCATGATCCAGCAGGGAAGTGTAGCTGCACAGGCTATCCCAGTGTCCTTCACTCTGTCCTCTGTTTAGTAGCCTGCTGCTGTCTGAAGGAGAGGGAATATTATAAATATTTCATGACTCACTGCTGAACTTTTGCAAAAGTAAGTCTTAACAAAAAATAAAGAAAGAAAGAAAAATAGTCTGTCAAGACATTTTCTGAGTGATTCTTTAATGCAGGAAATACTAAGCTTGGAAGTTTAAAACTACAGAGATTATATCTGTCTCTAGTTTTCATATTAAAAACAAACTAAACTGTAAATGGACAATAAATCCAAAATTAAGGGCTGACATATACACTGAAATTTGACATGAAGTAACATAAATGTGGGATGAACCATCCTTTCTAACAATGTATTGACAAGCTCATCCGCATTGCTGTGGAGTGGTATCATGTGTAACAGATGGCCGAGTCTCGGCTTTGAAGAACTTACCAAACTCCAGTGAATAATCATGCAATTTAAGGTTTCCATGATTAATTAAAACAACACGTGTCTTAAACATCATAATTAACATATGTAACACGTTAAAAATATACTTAACATCAATCGGCATGCATTTGATTTAATATGACACACCAAATTTTAAAATAATTTCATTTTTCACAATGGAGACTCAGTGCTGATTGGCCTCCGCAGTTTTTAAGGGGAGCATTTTGTGATCGCTTTCCAAGAGAAGCAACAATGAAAAACTGCTATGAAATCAATGTACTGCATAGTGATGTGTAAGCCGTATTCAATCGTTTCTCCTAAATTTATAAAATATCTCTGTTATAATCTCCTGCGCTAAATATCCCCGTGTTGGTGAAACGCAACTTAAAACCGGTCGGCTGGTGAATGAAGTTTGGAGTCACGTTTTTCACAGAGATCAATCCGTGTCGGGACAGGTGATTGCATTTCTTCTGAACTACTGTGGCTGTGACAAAGGTTGCATATATCCAACGACCATACACACACACATACACATACACATACAAGACAGGTAGTGTTAGACCCCAGTTTCATTCATCTTACCTGCTCAGACTGCCTGCTGGACGTCTTTCAGTTTGATAACCAGCTTCTCCTCCAGGTTTCTCCTCCGGGAGTCTCGACCTCCCTGTCTGTCTCTTTTCTTCGTTCCCGTCTCCCAATTTCACGGGTACACACGGGTCCTAATGACAATAATCCCCCTCCGATATCCCATATTTGCCACACAGCTGTAGAAAGGCAGACGCCATCAATAACTTGATTCCAGTTTCCAGTAACATCCAACTCTGCTTCGCCTTTAAATCCAATGCGACAAAAAGCTGGGAATGAGGGAGAAACAAACCGGCTGCGCAGCAGCTGCACCTTCAATCAACGACATGAGTGTTTGTATTTGCATTATTTACAGCGATGTTGGAAAATGTTGTCACACTCTGTAACGACTAAAAAGCCCAGTCAAGTGAAGTCTACTGAATAAAATGCTGCTGCTGAGAAAACGAGCTGTGTGAAAGCAGCAGGGGCTGTTACACCAGCTGGAGGCTCATTATCTTTGGTTAATTGCAGGTGTGCAGGCACGCAGGTAACAGGTTATGGCTTCACACAGTCTGAAGGTGTCATACAAGAACAAAAACAGGTCAAACGACTCAAAACGTCCCAGTCAGGTATAACTTTGCTCATTGAGGCAAACAGGATCCGGAGGTGGAGTCTCAGCTTAGATTTCCATTTATTCTTCTGACTCATACTGGTCTGCAGGGAGAAGCTGCAACTGTACCAAAACTGTTATTAAAGCAAGTTATTGGATAAGGAGTGGACCTGAGACAACTATACTGACCAATGCATTTATATTATCTGTCCTCAGGCTGAAACACATCACAAATTCAGGATCCTCTGGTGTTTTTTTGTTTTTTAATAAATGCCAGAATTAAATGAATGATTTATGAATCTTGGTTGACATAAAATTTCACACCAATAAATTGCACATAGGAGGACTTGTCTGGCTTGGGTGCTCATTTGTATCATAAACTGTATGAATAGTCTACTATTTCCACAACTGAGTAATTATAGGCTTAATTTCTATTGGACCTCTGATGAGATTGACAAGAGGCACTTTCAGCAATACAGATGACCCTGGATTTAATATATTGGATGGGTCACGCAAAGAGAATGTATTTAAACAAGAATTGCTGTGGAGAAGATTGTACCGTTTAAAAAAGACACATCTTCCTTTGTTTATCTTTTGGTAAAAGTATAATAGTGTTCAGATTTGGTCTTGGCTATCAATGACTGAAAGTGCAGCAATTGAAAATGAAGTATTTTAGAACAACACTAATAGAGACTGGGCTTAACTATTTCAGAACCATGGAGAGATGCTGATAAAAGCTGTATGGATACATTTCAGCACAAGGCAGTAGGATAGAGCACATGCTATATTATTATATTATTATTATTATTACATTACATCAGCACCATGGACAGAGACTCAGAGTGAATATTTCAGGATCAAAGAGAGCCCACTGCGATGGATTGATTCTGTCGCCCTCCAGTGTCCAAATTCAGTAATGACAGGAGTAATGAAAGACGCAATAACATATTTATTCCTCGTTCTGCCTGTTTCACCAATTCAGTTAAACACAAGAAATATTAAGTCATGTGGAGGTTATTGAAACATTTAAATTTCATATTAATACATTTTAAACAATTTGTTGTGCACTGTTATGTTGTGCTACACTGTTTTGCACAACATAACAGTGGCGATCTGTTTAAAGACTCAGTGGAGTTTTTTGATTTAAGCATGTATTGAGAGGCTTCAAACAGTTGTGGATTTGAGAATTCATCCTAACACTTTGGGTCTATGCAGAGTTGTATCATTGGGATTTATCATACTGACATATATACAGCAGATAAGAAAGAAGACTTGAAGAAAACACTTGAAAATGTTTGTAAAAGGGCAAATTCAGTTTCATATGAGTTTTGTATGCTTAAAGCACAATAACATTTATGAAAAACATGTATGTCATCAATATAATACCAGTTTTTTAACACATGCTGCAGTGTCTCTTTTTAAAAAACATTTTCTCTTTCACCTTACAGACAGATGTAATGTTCCTCCTTTTTAACTAAAATCTATAAGGTTATGCAATGCAGCAGATACAAGCTTCAAGTGCAGATTAATTGGAAACACATAAAACTTTGTAAAATCTATTGGTTTCAGCAGCATGGATAAAGGTTAAGAGATGCAAATAGTGTTCAGCTTTTGGCTGCTTTATTCACTGTGCCCACACGATTTCACAGTGACCTATACACCGCACTGCAGAATATTTTAATGCCTCAGCAATAAATCCCATCACCAATCCCACTCACTTTTATTACCACAAAATGTGTCTTAAGGCTCTCGAAAACAACAAACTGGTAGCTTTTTCTACTATTTCCCCCAATTTTTTTAAACGCATGCACCACAGCTTTACAATAAATTGGTTTGGTTACAATTTTGTCCCAACCTCAGGAGGTGTGAGTGAATGTGAGTTAGAAAAACTATTTTCAAGGAATATGTGCTGATCTTGTACTTTAAGAAAAACACTGCTGATGCCAAACCACCCAGACGCCACACAGCAGTCGACTGACACAGTCTCACCATGAGCTCAGTCGAACCCAAGGACACGTCAACAGCAGTTGCTGAAGGATAGATCAGTGTTTTTCATTCACATCCTCTAAACAAAAAGTTATTAGAGGGAGAGTTTCAAAGGTAAATTCACAGGTAATATCAAGTATTATTCTGCTCATGTCTAAAACTATCAGTACATTTATCTTTCAAATTCTTTCCTTAAACTAATGTTATAGTTAATGATTCTCTCTAAAAGTCCTCCTCTATTACAAAAATGTGTTTTTCTTCTTGGTCCTTCGGTTGGATGTTTAAGCTTCACTGTGTATAATGATATATGTGCAGAGTTTGACACTAGAAGACTGGTTTCACATTCAAATGCTGAAAGTGGAAAGTTTATCCGAGCTGATTAGAAATCTGATTTTAAGGAGTGGGCCAACAAGCATGATTTGTGACATCACAACTAGTTTGAAGCCAATCGTAGTCCTATATTGAACTTACACAAGTGTTTTGTGGAAACTTGAAGCTTCCAGTTCAGATACACTGAAAATGAAGTTTACAGTGAAGTAGGAGACATCTGTTCAGCAATTAAACTTTTGAAATTAAATGTATTTGCATATTCATAGATTTTGGATTTGGAGAATGACTAAATGTCATTTTAAGTATTTTATTGTTATAATTATACCTGTTTTTGGTGGAATGTTCAAAAACATGTCTTTATACATGCTCGAAGGGAATCTTAACTGATGGTAAGTAATTTGACTTCATTTAAAGTTAGGGAGCTAGTGTTATCTTTTATGATTAGGGTTAATTCATGAAAAATATGCTACTATTTGTTTTAGCTCACATATGCAGCTCTCAAGTAAGCTGCAGCAATGTTATATGGTGTTTAGCTTCTCTTTACATATTCATAATGTGCTTTTTTGACTTCAAATGATCTCCCTGCTCATCTGCTACGATGGCATTTACTAATCAAATGTCTAATTGATTGCACAACATGGATTTCTTGAACTTTTTAAGTTTTATTCTGCTTGAATTTGTCTGATTGTATCAACGCAAGTATGCCACTGTAGATGCAGACTTTGTTAAAAAATGGCGTCTGATAATAAGCTGCTATTACAGGAGCTGTGCTGTCAGTGACCACAACAACATCAGTGCATCTGAAGTCCTCTCCATACAATGAAGTCCGCCGCCGCATCAAGACTTGCGTTGGACAAGAAAACACATTCAAGCCGCCCTCATCATGGGAAACTACAGCCTCCCTGCCGCAGATGTTCCCCAACAAGAAGGCAATGAACATTTTCACGGATACCAGGGGACATGATCGCCTTCCACTTGTCCACTTATTTACTATCGTCGTTCGGCTCAACGGAGAAGTGACCTTCTCTGAGGCGGAAGATGTCAGCGCTGAAAAAGGTAGGGAGGAAGAAGAACTAGAGCTACGTGTCGTGTTTGTGCATGAGCTCAGACTGCAGCGAAATCCTGTTATTGTTGTTATCTGACATTATCTCAAGTGCACATGCAGTATAGGGGGTCTGGTTGGAGGCTCTGAGACAGTCTACCTGGTCAGTGACAACCCCTCCTCCATGCAGACTGATCATTTCAAATATAAACACTGGCAGAAGTTGTGCAGAGCATGAATGAGTCACTCACTCACTGAATGACTGTTCACTTGTCGAGGTGTTTCTCGCACCTATCCATCACTAACACTGAATGATGCATAGTATGTGGGTGAGGTGTTGTGAGAATGGAGATCAGAGTAGCTTACATGTGTTTGGAGGTGGAGGGTGGAGGTGTGTGTATGTGTGTGGTGAAAGCCATTGTGAATGGAGGGGAGCCACATCTTCTCCCTCAAGTTCTCTCTGTCTGCAAAGCCCACGTTCCCATTGTGCTGCTCCCCTCCATTCAGCCAATGTGCACCCGGAGTGACTCAGCTGTATTGTACTATATCTGTCATCCATCTTTTCATCTGTCACAGGTGTTACCATGGCTACTACAGACTCACTGCTGTCTTTTCTTTGAGAAGGACTCAGGTAAGAGGTGGGAGGGGTGCTTAAGTCAAACTTGATGAGGAGATGTTATTGTAATAGGCAGCTCTGTTTTTTTTAAATGACATGTTATATAGGGCTTAATGGTTTTATAGCAGCAGGAATCTGATGGAAGGATCTGTATAGTTTCATATTGAGCAGGTTGGTTTTTCGGTAACACCATAAATGCTATTATTCAAAGACCTTAAAGGATAAGTCTGGTGATATTCTGTGTTTTATTGTCTACAAATCCACATGTAAAGACCAGATTAATCCTATAAAGTATTGCTTGTACAGGAAATATATTCCTGGGTGCTGTTTTCCATCACAACCATGAATACCTCTGCTGTACTGTACTGTAGTTAATGTTTTACCAATATCCACTAAGTCTAGAATCTTAGTTTTTAATCATCTCACTTTAATTGTCCTTTTTTTTAGTGTACTCTAAAGCCCAGGAGGCATGGGTCTTTATTTGAAGATTTAGTTCACAAATCTAGGAATATACAAAAATGTACATCTCAGACTTATTGACTTTGTTTTATTCCATATAACATGCAATTAAATGACTTGATTTGACTCAATTTGCAGACACTTTTCCTATATTTTTGCACACTTTAACGTGTAGCTATATATGTTTCAATATATGTATTACTATAAGGAAAAAATACCACATACCAAAGAGCTTTTGTATATTCCACCTATATTTCACTATTCAATATCTATGCAAAACTTCTAAAACAGAAGCAATCCAACAAATATGACTTTTTTTTAACTGGCTATTGTCTGTAGCTAGTTATTCAGAGTCCGTCCCACATACACCCTCCTGGTGCCAGATATATACACAGTACATGAACTGTATATTAATCTGTGACCGAAAATAGTCTCCACCAAATTCAATATTTACGCCCGTTTGAAGACATGTTTGCTACACTGCCCAGCTGTTTTTGGTAACAGCTTAGCCTTTTTATTTATTCTTAGTAGAAACAAAGGACAGCAGATGAGGTTGGACATGTGGAAAGTATTGGAGATGAAGTAATGCATTGTTGGCTTTGGTCATTTCATGGTATTGACTGCCATTAAGAAAAATACAGAATAAAGCCAGTCTTATCCTTTAAATGTGTTTCAAACTTTAGCTTAAACTGCATTCATTGATTTGAAACTGAAGTCAGGTGTTATTTTTCTGTGTCAAGGGCAGTTAGGATGCATGTCATACTATGTTACTATGACAGTATGTCAAAAAGGGGCCGCAGGTCTTACATAATTTATCTTTAGAGCCTCTGATTAAGAAGTATATCATCATGTTTCTGTTCACCTGTTTGACTTTTAGCTCTGTATTACTCTCCACCAGCTCCTGGGGGAAATATCTGACTCTTTAGCTGCTAAAAGCTCCACAAATCAGCTAGTCACTAATTTTGTTCAGGCTGGAGATGGGGCTAATGATAAGACTGAATCTTACCAATAAAGATGAGGGCCAGCAAAACAAAGCAATGAGCTGGAAGATGCTGAAAAGCCCTGTAATGCTAAGGAGAACTGCAGAGGTGATAATTATCTATAGATTTGTCACTACGTCATTGTTAATGAACATAAAAACACTGATTACAGCAGCTTTTAAACCAAAGCATCTGATCTATGGATTAACTTAGCTGTTAGCACATCACCTTACAACAAAGATCGAGTCGTGCTTTCCATTCTGTGTGCTGAGCATGTTTATGTGACTGACAGGTGACCTGTGCATGGCATTTCCCTACCACGTGCCGAGTGCATGATGGAGAAGGCACGAGCATACCACGAAACTCCAAAAGTACAGACAGGTTAAGACGCTCAATCGATGACGCCGCGACCTCAGATAGTGTTGATGGAGGTGTTAGCTGTTATGATGAGAGGAGAATTTAAGCATTAATTTAGTAGTTAATTGGTTAAACTCAGCACGATTGCATCTGTCAGCAGAGGTCAGAGCACAGCGAGCCATCCAAGGAAAAAGCACTGCAGGGGTCTGTTGCCTTTCTTCTGGCATTTTTTTGGGCAGCGCAGATGATCAAATGCTGCCTCACATCAGCATAAACCTCAAATACGATCACTGTCACTATGATGCTTTTGAAGCTAAAGGCCAAGGTGGAATCACAAAAGAGTCAATCTCCTTCATTTTAAATTTACTTTGGCTGTAAATACCACACAGTGACACAAAAGCTGACAGTAGAAGTTAATGTATGTATGAAGCCCATCATGAGAATATACCTTTAATATTGCAGAAGGCATTCTTTTGTGTATAATTCACCAATTAACACATATTTTGAGATCAGCTTTGGCTATTTTTACACCATGGTCTTTACTTTTTTGTTCTGCTTGTTAATATTTTACTCCAGCCCAACACTGATTGTTTGCTTGTGTCTCAAGTGTTTCTGCCTCGTTCTAAATTATAATGCTATACTGACAGCAAGATGTCAAGTGTGGAAGCATTTTTGATGCTGGGACAGTGATAATATATGTGCTATTGTCTTTTTAATCACATTTGAAAATGTCTTTTAAGTGTTACAAATGGGCTGACGGTGGAGTTTCAGACCAAACACACATCAGAGATTATCCGAGAGTTAATCATGTGTAGGGTCCTATTGTGATTTTACAGGCTTTGTCAGCACAAAGGCTCCTGATGAAGTGAGTGTGGATACGGGAACATCTCTGCTTGTTTGAAGTGCATAATCTAAAGAATTGTTCCGAGTTTTTTTCTTCTTTATCAGCCATCCGCAGAACTTTCTCTTGATCTTACCTTACTCATCATTTTCTCAAGGTTGAAGGAGAATGCTAATAAGTGTGTGGACTGGATCGTTTTAAGGAATATAAAGCAAGCGGGACACCTATCAGGAGCAGTGATGCTGTTTATTACTTTTTATGCAAATTTTTTTTGCATGATAATCATTTTAAAGTTCTGTTATTTCTCATTTTTAAAAAAATATATACGACAGATATAGTACAAATGTGTAAATCTTTGAATTTTCCTAAAACACTTCAGCTCAGTGTCATACCACTAGGTGGAAGTGTTTAATTTGGTATTTTACACAATTGCTGCTGTGCTCTACTATCTACTGGTGTATTTCAAAAACTGCCAGAATCCACTCTAGACTGTTTGCTTTGCTGCCTTTGAAAAGTGTATTTACCTTGTTGGTCTGCTTATGCTGCTCAGCAGTTTGTGTAAGCAGAAATGCAAAGGTAAATGTATATTGTTCTTATTGACTAAATACAAAGGACACTAGATAATTATATTTCTTTCTTTACTTCTGCTACAGATGCATTCAGGAAATGTCTACAGAAACATAAAAAACCTCTAATGAGGGATCATTTTATGGTTTGACATCTTTATCATCATTTCAGTACAGTAGCAGCCTCTGAGTTTCCCTATAGTCTCATTACAGATGATGGTTATACGGTGCAATAACTACCTCAAAAGTATGGTTCCCACAATAGAATTAAATACCTTTCCTTTTTTCATTCATGTTTTATGAGTGTGTAATCTTTTATAGTTTATGCTTTCATAATGACTGTAAGTGAATGGTGGTGATGTTGGGTTTCTGGAGAGGACAACATCAGCTATTTGTATGACAATGTTAATTAGTGAAGCCCCCCTCCAAAGTTTCTCTGAGCACATTAAAACCCAGTTTTAAGCGAGGAGCCTACGAGCATGATTTGTGACATCACAATTAGTCTGTAAGCCAATCATGGTCCAATATTCAATTTATGCAAGTGTGATGTGGAAACTTGCAGCCTCCAGTGTTCATACACTGAGAATGGACCTTACAGTGAAGTAGGAGACAACCAGTGTCAAGCAGTTAAACTTCTGAAATTAAATCTATTTATATATCAGATCCTAGAAATTTAATGAGGGAAAAGGACAAGAAAAAACATATCTCACACAAATTAATATGCAAAGTAGAGTATTTTATATACATCTTAAAACTTGCCTGGAGGGGATCTTTTCAGAATTTAAACGTCCAAACTTGTCTTAAGAAAATAATAAAAAATAGTTATTGATAAGACAAACAGCAGGGACACAATGCCAACAAACAAAGAAGAAATATAGCAAAAATGAAAATGGAAATTTTTAATGGCTCTTACTTGTCTATAGTGTCTCCTTGAGGCTACAAGCTTAAAGGACCAGTGTGTAGGATTTAGTGGCATCTAGTGGTGAGGTTGCAAATTGCAACCAACTCAATCAGCTGTCAGCCTGCATGCACAACTGTGCATAGTCGAATAATGGAAAACCACCTGTTCTTTAAGGTGTAGATGTGCAGTCTTGGAAATATAATAATAAGATAAGATAGTGGGGAACATTTGGGGCATTAGTGTGAAATACTGCTGCGTTTTTTCAAGAAGTAATGATACTTAATGACTGCTACTGTACAACACAAGAATCCAGAGTATTACAGATCCATCACCATGTCCAACAGTTGGCAAGAGAGGACTGCGGGTTGAGGAACTTTGTCTCTTTCCAAACATACACCTGCGCAGAACAAGCATGGAAAACAGGAGGATGACTCATCAGACTCCTTTATTTTACCCAGTTATTAAAGCTAGGTGTAGGTTTAGAGTTCATGTTCACTCAAGGCTTCACTTCTTTGTGTACTGGCCTTGTGTTGCTTTGTCCTTATTTCTGTCTGCATCAGCTATTACTGGTATGACTTTTCTATCAAAGGAAGGAGCACTCACATTTCTCTTGAGTAGCACCTCTACTGCATCAGAATACCAATAAGTTGTACGTTAGGCCTGAAATCAATACGATCCATTCCAAATCTGTATTTATTCCTGTCCGAGATTGTCTCTCAACCTAGGAGCTCCGCTGTGCTGTAGGACAGAAGAGAGACTGGTTGAAGGAGGGAGGACGTGAGGGGAATGTGAGGGCGGTTGGACTTGGAGATCAAGTGTTTTTCTGGTTGGTGGAATTTAGCTTTTTAGTTTGGAGGAGAGATGGCGATGTCCAAAAAAAGGCTACAAAAATAGTGTCAGGACTTCGAGAGACAGAAATTGTATTCGAGTTGCTCTGATCTGTTGCTGTGTTCACCTCAAGTGGAGCATTTAGTTTTGGCGTGTTGTTCAGCTTTGTTCGACTTCCTGTATGGATTTGTATGCCATTTAAACACCCGCACATGGCCCGAGAAACGTGTCTAATCTCGATGACGTCAGCAGGGTCCCAACAAGACCAGGAAACGCCTCCCTCCCCTTTTTGCTCGGAGGAGTGATGTCATCGGAAGGAGAGCGTGAGGTTGGCTGAGGCTTGATTGAGCTTGACGTTTTATTACCAAGAGCACCAGGCGTGTAACCACATGCACCAGTCAATACGAGGACACAGACCAGGAAAACTGAGAGACAAATAACATGGCATCACATTTGTGACTGGTTATAAGCCCCCCCAAACTCACCCACCCACCCACCCACCCACCTCGAGAGGGAATAGGAGTGTGAGGCAAAGGCAGAAAGACAGAGATATGCAGATAGAAACCAAAAGGGAGAGAGGGACAGCATGAGTGTGCATGCTGATAGAGACAGGAGAGCGTGGAGCAACAGAGCTGCAGAATCCTGAATCCAGCAGATGGAGACTCCGTGTCCTTGTTTTGCGGTGATCTGTGGGAGCCTGTGGAACATGCAGCTCGCGCCGCTGCCTCGCACTGCTGCAGTGGAGGAGTAAATGCGGAGCCCAACACTGCTCCAGGTGATCCACAGCAGCCCAGCCCGGCAGACTGCTCCCTCCTCAGCCTTCCCTCTCCTCCTCCTCCTCCTCCTCCTCTTCCTCCTCCACCTCCTCCACCACCACCTCCTCTTCATCTTCCTCCTCCACCTCCTCTTCCTCCTCCTCCTTTTCCTCCTCTGTCAGTGCTCCATTCCACTGAGGGCTTTGAAAAAAAATAACAAGAAAGGCACAGAAAAAACAGAGGAGAAATCCTGCTTTGCCCCTGCGTTCTCAGATGTGAAACACCTCTGCATGACTGTCCACTGCTTCCCTGTCATCGTGTGAAGACGCGCCGCATATGTGCTCCAATGTCTCCGGAACATAGACTCGCTGCAAGGTAAGAAGACTTAGACTCATCCAGAAAAACGTCTCTAGTCTTTTTCTTGAGACATTTTCTGTGGAAGTGTTACAGCCTTGTATGTGTGTGTGTGTGTGTGTGTGTGTGTGTGTGTGTGTGTGTGTGTGTGTGTGTGTGGATTTAACAGGTAGATGAGAAGTTGCTACAGCAGATTAGGTAATTAGTATTCATCATGATGGATAGGGGAAAAAAAGCTCTTTGAGATATAGACTGTTGTCAAATATGCCAAATACATCTGTCTTCAGTTTTGGAGGAAAGGCTCCTCATCTCTCTCAATCCTCAATCACGGCGATATGTGCAGGTGTGTGTGTTCATATGGTATGTGTGTGTAACAGAATCCAGCAGGGTGGGAGGGATTGCTCCTCAAGCAGGCTTCTCGATGGGCAACAAGGGGATTTTTATCTTGACAATGTGGCCAAACAGCTTTCCATCAATCTTCTTATGGCCACTCATGTCAGCAGAATCTGTGGCTTTAAAAGAACTGACAGATGGTCTTACTTAATGATACCAATAGCTGAGCATTATGTAATGATTTCTATCGATTCATTTTGACTGTAGAAAGGAAAAAAAACCCCATCCCTGTCAATTTCGGCATGCGATGCCGTGCCGTGTTTGTCAGAGATGGGGGGAATTTAAGATGAAGAGAGAAGAGAAAGAGGAGAATGAGGGTAACGGTAATGGGTGGATGGGGACAGGGGAGATAAAGGGGGGTAGCAGGAGAACTTACTCCATCACTGTGTGATTCAGTAAACCTGCTGGCCAACAGCTGAATGGTGAGATCCCCTTTCAAAGCCTTCAATCTCTCTATCACATGTTGGCTCTGACGCCTCAAAGCCTCAACCTGTAAGTGACCTGATGGAGGTTCATCACTTTTGCCTTACACACACACACACACACACACACACACACACACACACACACACACACACACACACACACACACACACACACACACACACACACACCTTTCTGATGGCATAATAAGAGATGGAGACTAGTTGGTGCTGCAGCGATATCCAAATCCAGCATTCTGCTGTTTGACAGGGCTTCAGGGTTTTTCAATGTGTGTGTGAGCTGAAACCTTTGATAGTGTCTTGTACTCCATTTAGTATATCCTGTTTTTATTTGCCCAAAAAAGCAAAAATGTGATGCTTGTGACCTGAAAATGTATTTTGGCCAAAAATTGTGTGTATATTTAAACTCATTCATGTGTGCAGATCAGCTGTACTGTGATATGCAGCAGAGGATAGACAGATACTCTTGATCACTGGCGGCATTAATCCTTGTGGCTTGACACACAGGCACACACAATCAGGCACAAACTGTACATAAGGCATTTGCCCTTGCAACAAGCTCCATCTCCTGATGCACTGTACACAGTGAGCCAAAGGCACACCTATACGCGTACATCTAGGGACACTCAAGCAGCTGTGTGGACTGAATCAGACTGCTTACATGGGTAGCAAGGTGTCTGGCTGAGATGGTCGTTTGTCATGTGTGGCATTGGGATGCAGAGGAGGATCTCAGAGGAACAGAATCTTAGCTCCTCAGAGCTCCCAGGCGGCTTTTTACTGCTCTGATTCTCCAGGAACTACACTAGCAACCTGGAACGCCTCATTTAGCCGCTTCCCTGTAAAAAGCTTGCAGCTTTCAATGAGAATAAGCAGCTCCTAGGGGATAAAAAGTACATTACATACAACAATAAGAATGTGTGGGACGTAATGAAGAACATGCTGACGGCTTTTCAGTTCTCAGAGCCTTTCAGCTAGTATACTTAAAACAATTGCCATGGAGGTGGAGCTGGAGGAAATGGCATCAGGGTCAAAACTTTAAAAGAGTCTATCCTTTTGGGAACATGAATGTGCTCATCAAATTTCATGGCAAGCTGGCTGGTACATTATGAAATATCCTATATGCAAAGTTTATATTTTTGCTTGAGGATAGCAGAAGACGAAAGGTCAAGTGGTCAAAAACACTGAGATGTATCCTCTGCAGACCATTACTGTAATATCTGCAATATATTTAATTAAAATTCAGGGATAAAGGTTTGAGATAAGCTGCAGTGTCTTGTAGAAATTAGTGTGAAATGTTGTCCCCATTGACTGCTGGCATTATAATGCAATCTGTATCTGGACAGCCTATCTGGATGATACAAAAATGTATCTTATGTGCATTAACTGCACATAGAACGGATTGCCATTGGAACATGATCAGAGCCGCCAGGCGACTTCTGGAAAGGGTCTGCCTGATCTGATTGCATTGAAGTGTAAATGCAATTCATAAAGTGTGACCAAGTAGGTAATGTGTATGTAAGAAAAAAAAAGTTCCAGAAAGTCAAATGGTCAACTAACCCCTCCTTGTCCTGCAAGCTTAAGCAAGCTTGGCAGAAGCACGTAGTATGAGCTAGAAGTCTTTCTTTGCATTAAGTGATTTACAGATGAATGCTGTTTGTCCATGGTACTGCGTCCCTCAACGTGGAACGCACCATGTTTGCTTACAGACCCCATTTGCATATTGATATCTGATCACAACCATCAGACCTAAGATAACAAAAATGCTTATTACCACCAGGTGTAACTGGATAACGAATGGATCAGTCATAAATATCCAGATAAAGTTTCCAGGTACAGATCACGTGCTAATACCAGATGACCTTATTGTGGTGCTAAGAGGTCATTGACTCAACAAAATAAGTGAGTCTTCCACTGAGGAGCATGAATTTCTGCACCAAATTTTGGTCATCTGGCAGTAGGTACAGGAGATGTAGACCACATAGTTTTTCAGAAGGCTCTGCCACAATCAGTACAAATAATGTTAGAGGCCCTTTTTCTGTCCTCCTGCATTGTTGATGGATGGTGGTTGATTTGACAGCGGTCCTGTTTGGTTAGCAGAGTGATGAGACATTTTCTGCATGTTCAATTTTATTTTATCTCTCATAGTCAAGCTTCCTGCAGGATGTCAATGGTGTGTTACTGTTGGTCTCCTACTTTGGGAATAGGCGAATCAGTCATTTGACACAGCATATAAAATGTCTCATTTGTTTATTTACCCTCTTAGTTTTAGTCACGGAAAGAGAGTCTGTGTTTGTCTTTAAGATTAAAACTGCAGTGCATCTGGCTGTTGATGGCATCTTTTCTCTTTGTTTTGCTGCGGGGGTTTGGAGGTCAGGATGGAATGATTAACCAGCCATTTACTGGTGAGCTGATTCATTGCTGGGTGCAGAGCAGGACGATAATAGAAATGCCACTGAGTTATGTTAAATTTAGTTATTCTCAAGAGCATATCTCATTACAACTTGGGATGCGATGGGGGAAGCCATGCACCAATCCAACTTTTTCAGTCCTGATACTGATCCTGATACCTCAGCTATTGCATCAGTACTAGGTATTGGTGTATACCTGTATATGGCAACATCAGACTTGACTTTCTAACTTTGTAAGAATGTAACAAATAAATACATAGATTCAAATGTATTGAATTGTTATTAAAATAATGGTATACGATACCAGATTGGCCCATTGTCACTAATATCTGATCAAGTTATTTGAGTCAGAATTTGACCGCTCAGCATTGATATCGGTGCTTCTCTAGTTGGGTTTGTGGGGAGGCACATGAGAATAGCTGGTCCACTTTAAAAGTTGGTCCACCATAAGTGAGCCTAGTCAGAGTATCGCTTACTTAGGTGCTACATAACATGTTGCTGTCTTTTTTGCCATCAATAGTATCCTATTATACATCAATGAATAACTCTTAGGCCATCACTATACATATTTACCTATTTTACAGAGCTGCTGGCACAGTATTTACTTCTTTACTGTCCAACAGCAGCTCGGTCTGTTTGTGTTGGAGTTTTAGCAGTCACCAATCACCAGCCACTAGACTCACTTATTGATAAATGCAACTCATGTGCTCGAGAGGCTACAGAGATGGATTCTGGGAAACGTACTCCAATAGCAATTAAGGTATCAGGACGACGTAAACCATTAACATAATTTCCCAAATTCTCACTTTATAAGCAACAGTTCAGACCACTGAGCAGGATACATAAGGGAGACACGAACAAAACAGTCAAAAAGTGTTGTGTTTATATGTGTGAATATTTCCAAAAGTGGACTTGGGCTCTATTAAATATATATGTTTTGATGTTAAACTGTCATTGCTGTGGTGTTTCTGTACTGCATGATTACCTGTCAGTCAAACTGGCACTGCTGGGGTGACCTCTCACTTGTATTTTCTGTTGGTGGCAGTTTCCTCATCGTGGTGGCAACCACTCCACATGGTCACCACAGAATCCGACATTTATTATATTGATACCAAACAAACTGTGAATACAAAATATTTCAAATTTAGCTACTCAGTCTGTCTGAGCTGCATTAAACTATACTTTCACCACATTACTTTACTTGATTCAAATAGTGGAAATCAATTAGTACCTGATTTTCTATAAAAGAAAGAGGTTAGGGTGTTGAGATCAACCACTTCAGGGAACAACACTTTGCCAGAATCCTACAATTAACTTTTAATGATCCAAGGGTTTTCTCTTTTAGCAGCTTACCTATTTAACTGTCACAACTTCACATCTTTGATTTTGTTATCACCATCTTGTTTCTTGCTAGTGGCACCTTGGCATTTTCTCCCACTTCCTCTTCAGTGTCTAGAATATAAGAGGTGAAATTGACAGTTCAGTAAAAACGCTGGATCATTGCTTTTGACTCTGCAAATCAAATACTGTAGACTTTTGTTGCCTTTCAGATCAATATACATCTCAGATATACAGGTATACTTACAATTCTACACTAGATTAGAACAGAACATACTCCATTGTAGTAAGTGTTTAACACTAATAGCATATTCAGTTCATCTGTATGTAAAAATGTCTGTAAATATGACATAATATTGGATTTATCTTGAATAACAATTCGCACTTGCAAATCTCTGAAAATGTGTCCTTTCCATGACTGTTATTTTCAATATTCATGAATCAATAACATATATATAATTGGTATATCTTACTATGTTTAGGAGTAATTCATTAATCATTTAGGCTATTAAATATCAGACAACTGTGACCTTTAATGAGTTGTCTTATCTTTACTTAGTAATATGTTTTATCTGAGGAATTCTTGTCTACAGTCTATACTATTAATTTACTGCAGCAGTGACCCGAGACCCCCGCAGGGCTCATTAAACTTTCATCTCATCTCTGTTATCTTAATATTTCCTGGGTACCTGATGCTCAAAAATGAAGAGAAACTGGATGGAAATAACCAGAATCCTAGTTCCCAGTTTTAATCCCTCCTAGTGGTGCTCGGTACAATACCATGTTAGGTAGTGAGTGAGGCTGTGTGGGTGTACGAGTGAGTGGAAGGGTGAATAAGAGTTTGAATATAGAGCGCATTCAGAGGAGTGAGCTGGATGTTGGCAGCAGAGAGCGTGATTGATACAATTTATTGTTTTGTACGGAGAACATGTGTAAACACGTACTCTCTTGGTCTTCTTTGACCTGAGGAAATAACTGAATTTCAAAAGATGTAGAGCAATCTTGCCGAAAATCAGACCAGAATATGATTTGTGAAATCATGTGTATTGAACACATGATGTTGTTATAACAGAAAATGTTCATACCTTATGTAAGGGCGAGTTGATTTGCATCATCCCAATATTTAATATCTCTCTGAACCATTCATTTCATAAAACATGCGAGCTACTTCATTGTCACTAATTATCCATTTGAAACAATCACAGTGAAGCGCAAATGACCTACGGCTTAGAACCACTCAAGCATCAGCACCATGCAGCAACAACATATTACCAAATCAGTTTGCTAACACTTGTCTTTTGAATCAAGAATGCAAGGGGCGCAAGAAAAAAAGAAAAGTTAGGTAAGATTGAAATCAAAAATCAAAGAAAAATTGTTAGTTGTCAGTTACTGTGCAAAAACAGGAGATGAAATGGTAAATTCAAGATATCTGCAGGAAATCAATGAGACTGCATTAGCGTGTGTGAAAATCATACAATCTGCATTGATTTGATCTCTCGTCAAAGTGCAATAAGTGAGTTGGAGGGTATTGACTACTTGAGCATGAGGAAACCCCTCATCCAGGTGAGCATGTGTGCTTGTGTTTTTTTTTCTGTGAAAAAGCTGTTGCAATTAATAATGGAATCAACCGCCTGGTGTGTGGTGTGGTTTGGTTTCCCTAATGAGGACTGGATTTATCCTCAGTCTCTGACAGTATGCTGAACGGGATATGCTGCTCTCCAGCCTGTTTCCATGGAGATACTCAGGAGCTGTAGCTTTTTTTTCTTTCGTTTTTTTTTTTTTGCTCCTTCTGCTGTACATTCCACCAAACAGTGTTGCTTCATAAGAGGGATCTGGGCCAGAGTGTGCAAGTGTGTGTCTGTGTGAGATGCAAGATACAGCGGTGTGTTAACGTGCACACACACGCACACATGTATGCCTTTGATGGATATGCTTATGCTATTGTGGCAGTATTACTGTAAGCTCTATAGCAGTCAATCTGCAAGTGTGTGTGTGTGTGTGCGTGTGCGTGCCTGTATCTCAGTATCCCCAGTAGTGTGTTAGTACAGTATGTTAGTGTGTGTTGTACTCTCTCTCCCCGTGTGTCATGCTAGTAGTAGCTGCTAATCTTGAAGCTCTGCTGCTGCAAATATACAAGTGTGTGTTGATGTGTAAGGAAGGCTAAATTATCAAGCGTGTGTGAAACCCGGGGTGGTCATTGATAAATTGTATGTGTCTATAAAAGCTACTCTAGTGCATGTGTGAGTGTGAGTGTGTGTGTGTGTGTGTGTATGTGTGTGTGTGTGCTGTGTATGTGAGATAGTGAGTCAGAGTGACAGGAAAAGCGAGAGAAGAGGAAGATCAGGCGAGTGAGAGGGCAAAGGAGGTTAGGAAGAGAGACAGAAACAGAAGGTGGAAAGACATGAATGCAGAAAATGATAGTTTGACTGTAAACTGTGGACAGTGTAAAGTCACTGAAAACAATTCTGGTACATTCTGTAAGCTGCATTTGTGCAGTTTTATCCATGTAGTTACTGTAAATGTGGCCACCAAGGCTTTAAAGCCAGAAGTCCAGGCCCCTGAGGTTCCTGCTTACAAGGTGACAAAGGTGACAAGTGATTGCTAGCCAGACAAAGAGACCTCCACAGGGACAGAGCACGTCTAAAATAGCTGCGAAAAGAACCTTTCTGTCTTGGCAGAATGATGCAGTGCAGATCTTAACAGAAAGTCTCTGCAGCATGGAGGTCAGGGCAATCCCTGAACCAACAGCATTCCTGATCCTGAAGCTCTGCTCTATCACTCTGCCTGCATCTGTTTGGAGGGTAAAGCCACCCTCACCCACCATCAACTGCATCTGGTTGGGTGAGCTTTTGTCAAATGATCATACTGGGCCTGGTCAGATGAACTTTTACTAACATTCTTTTGTTACTTTTTTAAAGCTGCATTTATAACTTTGGCCAAAACACAACATCTGTAATGTCATCTTACCTTATGAAGTTATTCTGGTAAACGTATTAGTAGAGCTGCTACTAACATTTATTTTCATGATTGATTATTCTGTAGATTTAATCATTGTTGGATCTATAAAACACATAAAAACAGATGATGAATTTGTCAGTTTTACAGTTACAGTATTTCAACAGTTCACATTTTAGTTTAGCAGCGTTTCTCTACACATCTGATGCTCTGGAGTGTGACGCAGACTATCGAGACAACATTTCACATTAAACAAGAAAGAAACCTCAGAAATCACTCACAACTGCATGCTAGCACAGCAGGAGGCCGGAGATGTGGAGTGAGTTACATTTGTGAGAGCAGGCAGCAGTGTAGCAATGATGATGCAGAGCTCTGTGTTATATGTTATCATAGATGAGCAAGAAGAGCAGCTAATATTTACATTTCAGAAGCCAGAACCAGAGACTTTTTGTTTAGAAAATGACTTAAACTGATTAATTGACTGTGGATTGATCATTTGATTAATCAACTCATCATTTTGGCTCTATTTGCCTATTGCCTATTCCAAACAGAGCAACTTAGCATTCATTTGGAGTCATGTTTTTGGCAGTGTGAAGATTAGAATCAGAGTCTTATATTAATTCTCCCTCTAGCTATTTTACTCTCCACTCACTGAAAAAAAATGTATGTGGTTCTTTAGCAGCTAACTATGCCACTATATCAGTAACTAGTTGATTTCTTCGTCTCTTTGATGTTGGGCAGCATTCAGTTGGTTGACCAGAACTTACATTTTGATTGTAAATCCAAAACAAGGAGCTGAAAGAGGCTAAAAAGCTTTATATAGCTGAGGAACGCTGCAGAATTTCTAAGTTGAGCATGGCATAAATGTTGTATTTGATGAAAGTGGAGAAAATGTCACCATAAAATAAATAAATACATTTAGATACATAAAGCAAATTGATTTGGTATTTGTTTTACATTTGAAATTCATACCAGGGGGAAAAAAAGATATCAACATCAACTTTATTGAGCTATGTCATTTTAATCGGTATGCCATCATGCGTGAAATTGATTTGTGTGCGTGTGTGTATTCTGTCTGGCATCATCTATAGTGAACATCTCCATAAGAGATAATGGGATGTGTTGTGTGCAGGGTTAGCTTGTAAAGAAGCAGGGTGGTAGCAGTCATCTCAGTGTATCGCACTCTGGGGATCAGTATGGAATCAGTACTAATCTTGGCAGGAGAGAAGCTCTGCATGTGTCTATGTGTGTGTGTGTATGTGGATACTAAGGTTAACATTACCACATGGGTTTGATCCTTTGCCAGTGCCATGATACCTGCCGTGTGTTAATGGCCAGAGTGTTCTGACTCACGCAGGGCGGCGATGCTTGCCAGGTGGTACATGTCCACACAGGGAATTCAGAGCGCTAATACTAATGTGCTAAACCAGTGACCAGTCAGGCAAAGGGGAGAAGCCTGAGCACCGTGGATGAGATAAAACACAGGCAGAACATGGCAGGGTGCTGGTTTACTCAGACAGATGATCACATGCTCTGACTCATGCTGTTTCTGTATCATGTACATATATATGGAAGCACACATGCACAGGAAAGCACAGTATTTTGCTCGGTGTTCAGTGTTCACATTCTGGTCCACTTTGTCTTCTCAGCTTCCTTTGAATTTGATTTCAAATAAAAATTGAATTTCCTCTTGTCAACCTTTTTCTTCTCAACTTTTAAATCCCTTTGGCAAATCCCTAACTAGCCTCTAATCAGAAGGCTCTGCCCACTTGGAAACAGCCTATGTAAGAAGTTTTTTCCTTGACTCTGGCAGGCTGCTGCTATAACAGCACCGTCATTCTGGCCCGGAGAGCAAAACTCTTGGCTCATCAATGCAACTTGAGCATGGAAGTGGAATATTAATAATCTTGGATATTACACCCAATAGGAATCCATCAGTCCTCCTGCCGATAGTCTTGAAGTTCACATTTAAGTCCATTTGGCTGTTTGGTTCATTTTCAAATCACGGTTATTAAGATGTTAATCCTTTTAAGAGAAAACGATTTGAATCACACAGGAGTCAGTTCGCCTTTACCGCTCCTCTGAAGAGATTTGCTAATAAAAAAATTAAAAGATTTTTCAGTGAACTAAAATTCATGAATGAACAACACCGCGGTATGAATGAAACCTAACCACTTAGTTTGAGGCATTTTAAGCAGCCTCAGCAATCACTAATTGTCTTAATTTGCAAAGGATTAGATAGGCATGTTTGTCATCTCAGAAACACAAGAGGCTTAAAGATCATGGCCTGTGTGCTGAGGTCTCATTGCACACAGAGGTGAGAACACTGACAACACAGTCTGGCACCTGCTGGTAGTGACAGTTTAATTGAAAAGTAATTGTGGAAAATTCTGGGGTTTGTCTTGGTTTCCTCACAGGAGTCCACACAGGGAGGGGGGGAGTGTTGACATATACCAATCAGTGACTGAAATCATACAGCTTGAACCTTCACTCATGTCATCATTGACCAGTTTTTGACAAAATGATTATAAAGGCGGGAGAGATTACCGGCAAGATTTGTGGTGTAGTGTCCAAACAGCAGGCTTCAACAAAATACTACAACAGAAGTAAATTGTGGTTTTGCTGGGGACTGGTTTTTGGGAATATTTAAAGCAACAGGATGATGTACTGTATGCATGATTGACACAAGCTTTTTTTCCTCTGAGATAGAAACAGTTCCACTAAGTGGCAACTTTTCTCGATAAAACTCACAAAAGTCGTCACAGAATGCAGAGGAAAGTAAAGATTTAGTCGTAGAGTGCATTTGTCTTCAAGGCTTTTAGATGGACCATTTCAGAGACTGGGCATGTGTGTACTGTGTGTCATGCTGTGTGCTCAGAAGAGGGAGAGACAGGTAAAAGCATGTACCTTCTGTTCACGCCATTATTTAGTCAGCCCATTAAAACTGAAAATCAAAGCTCTCCGGTGTCTCGAATCAACACTCTATAGGAATAGTGATATCCCATGATGCCATTCAGGGCTCTTAAGTGTAACCTGCAGAGTCTAAAAGTGTCACCCAGACAGCCAGTTTGAAAGCAACCAGTTTATTGCCTCTGAGAAGTCAGTGTTTTCATTCCTCATCCTCAGTCTGTTAGAGGGATGTCTTTAAAACAACTCAATCTCATGTAAAGTAAGGACACGGACAAACAAGCAGCGTGTTGTTTTCTGGTGCAGACGGTTCTAACAAGTGGCAGATAATGGGATGTGCTCCATGTTTTGGCTCGTTACTGCAGAGAGGGACACAGAAGCAAAATTTTGATAAAAAAAAAGATGAATTCCCTGAAATTTTAGTGCTGTTGGTTTCAGTGTATGGTTACTGCGGTAACAGTGAGTATGTTATATTACCACAGCAAACATTCCTTGAGCAGCTACACAAATGCAACAGAAGAGCATCCGTTTTTATCTGTTTACAAGTGCAGACAAACAAATTCAAACTTGAATAAAGACGACAGTCAAAAATAACTGCAACCACAATCTGATTTCATGCAGTTCACAGCACGAGTCGTTTTCCACACAGAATCAGGGCACGGCAAAGTTGTTTGCTTGAAAAGTTGGAGGTGTGCAGCCTGTCCCCTGCAGCTCCTCATCTAGCAGCTCACTGTGGCAAGTCCTCCTGATCAAAAATGAAGGCAAAATGCCTAAAAACAATCTTTAAAAAAGGGGGAGGGGATGGATGATTTCATTGGCATCCCGTGAGCCATGTTGCTAGATTGGCAACATGACTACAGGGCTGGTATGATATGATATTTCTGGTAACTGGTTGCCAAAACTTTTCGTCACTGCTGGATATGAACTGCCATGACTCCCATGCATTTTGTAACTGCAACCAAATTTACATTCTGCATAATTAAATAGGTGGCGCGATGACTTTTAATTTTCACACAGTTTTTGAGACAACATGTCCTTGCACAAAGCGAATATTCCCAAAACAAATCATGGCCACCATCAGCCAATCAACATGCAATCTAGAGATTGATTCAGGCTTAGTGGATGTATGTCTCTGGTGCTTTCTAGTAATTAACTGCTCCCCAATAAACAGAATTAAAGTACAGTTACTCTTACGGTCTATTGGTTTTGAGGTCTATATTCCAAGCTCAGTTTCTGTGGTAGGATTTATTTGTAAAGAGGAAATGAAAATGCATGAGGATCCTTAATAAAATTGGATCTGGATCTGTATGAGCAGCTTCATTTTATTAGCATGAAAAAAAGCAACCAGTCCTGTGGAATTACACTGCATGCTTTTATTGAAAATCATATTACCAAATAGCTGTACTTGCAAAAAAAAATCCTTTAGAAAAAATCTTTAGATTCATGTCTTAATGCCTTGGAGGGTTCTGATTTGATTTTAGTTGTATCATTTTTTTGGCCTCTGGACCAGTGATCCATTTAACCCTCTATCCCCGTGCAAAACCATTCACAACAGCAGGCTACCACCCAAGTTGCTCTGAAACCAGGACAAAAGCTTCCTATTGTGACCGTAGTTGGGCATAATAAGAAAATCTTACTGTGTGAAATACCCAGTTTGTCCTTGTGTAATCTCCCTCAGCAGCATCTTTATTAAAATATTCTGTCACTGCAGTGTGCTCTTTGTATCTTAAGAAGAGACAGCTTCTGCTGAATGTCAGACTGCTTTGACAAATCACACTTGAGTGCGAGAGCCTCACTGCTGCTTGTGTGCAGCTGATGGAAACACCTCAGCGGGACATCAAAACGCTCGCAATCAAAGAATTTTTTTTTCTAAAGAAGTAAAATGAGGTCAAGCTGCTAAAAACTTGAAACTAAGTGTAAAGGGAGACTTAAAAATTATGCACACTCCTCCTTTTATGTTGCTAGGTAAAATCAATTAAGTGTTTTATTATAACAAAACAAAAAATATGTTATAAAAGAGTTTGTAAAAGACACATTTTGATAGTTAAAATTCTACAGCAGGCTGTTTTAAAGCAGGGAGGGCTTGAATTTGTAGGCAGACTTTCTTTAAGGTGTTTGAAATAGTGAGATGTAGCCAGCAGCCCTACGCAGCTGAAAATGAAGCAGGTAATGGTCTGTCAGTCAGCTGGCTGCAGGGAATAAGAATCTCAGTTTTGACAGAAAAAGAGGTGGATTTTGATCGTAAAGGAAAGGCTACGGTTCGGCTTTCTTGACTTTAAAACCACGTCTACCCCGTGAAAGTGGTTCTGTGATGCTACAGGGGACAAACCATGCTTTTTTATGAATTTTCTGTACTCTCGGTTCACTTTCAGGGAGCCAGCCAATCAGAACATTGTGGGCTAATGTGGAGAGGAGCCTTAAAGAGACAGGAGCTAAAAGGGACTGTGTCTGACAGAGGCTGAACTGAGGGGCTGCATGAAGAGCCAGTAGAAGATAAATAAGGAGAACAGTAAATCATGTAAAGACATTTCAGTAGAGCCCCAGAATGTAGATATAGACTTGGAAATGTCCATGATATGTCCCTCTTAATTATGTCATTATAAACAACAAAGAAATCAGAATACATTTTGTCATGACGTTCCACAAAAGCTTCTTCAAATAAAAAAATCATTTAATTGGTTTCTCATTTGTTAATTAAGTTAATTGAAAGCACATAGAAAAAATAATAGATTTGGATTGTCTCCCAAGGATTTGGCAGAGTTTAAGAAAGATGACAATGTCCAGAACAAAAAAAAGAAAAAAGAAAAAGGTCTATGACATGAAAATATATTAGTCATGTAAAACGGATTTCCTCCACCACAGGGTACAAGCCAGAAATCGAGTTTTAAAAACACAAATCTCAGCACCTGGCCAAGTAACTACTGAGTCATTGTTATTTATCAATTATACTTAACACCCTGCTGATGTATTAAGGCCATTCTGTGCAATATGGGGTCAGCACACAATTCCCTATTGCCCTTTTAAATAGATAAGATAAACAGAGTTCAGTAAAATGTAAAACTGGACTGAACATGACTGCAAATTAAACATGACCCACAAACATAACTATAATGTATTATAGACTTCTATGAATTGTTTTTCATTCACCCATTCACACTTCAGATAAGGAGAATGACTCACAGCAGCTCAGAAGCACATTGTTATACCTAATGATTATCAGTATTATTGGTTTCAGTGGTAAAACTGCATAATCAGCTGAATGTGAGCTTAAACACTGTGCACATGCAGAAACACACAGGTGCCTGGAACCTCAGCGCTGATGGGCTACAGGATGTAGACATCTGGTTACATAAGAAGAGAGTGTGGCTGAAGTAGACATCTTGTGCACATGATCAGACACTTGTTTTTGGAAAGTGATTAAGAAGTGAGTAAATAGAGATAATAGTCATTTAGTGGCATGACAAACTGTATTAGTTATCCCTTTGTGTGATGCATTAAATGTATTATTCATATAATATGAGTGTGGTTGGTGACTGCACACAAGTAGAAAGAGAATGTGCAGCATCATACACACTTTTGCTACAGAATCAGTCCCCTAAATACTTTATTTAGCATTTTTAAGATGTTTCCTCAAATAATTGGTGCTATATATGTGTGTGTGTGTGTGTGTATGTGTTTTTTTTACAGTATTTTTAAAACTAAGGATAAAAACAGATCTGTATTTTGCATAATCTATGATTAACAGAACCTTCCTATGTGTATGTGAAAGGGGTTGCTCATCATGATGAACCCACAGATAATTATCATCTGAATTTGCAGCTCTACAGAGTGTTTTAGATCACTGATCTGCAACTTTACTGTTTTGGCTCATTATAGCTGCTCTAATAGCTCTAAAAACCCCACCGTACACTACCTGCCCAGCACCAATCAGCAGAGTGAAGTTAGCGACTGGCTGCTGAACACAGTGGAGCATTTAACTGCTAAAGATCCAAATATTTTACTAAGCAGTTAAACACCAAATAAAGCTCAAAGGAAGCTGAATATCATACTTAGATTTGTCAGGCAGACACAAACACGACTCCAAATGAATGCTCGTGTTGATCTGTGCCTGCTGGATGTGTGAATTTGCAGTTTTCCGTAACAAATTCCTAAGGTGACAATATAGCAATGTTGTGTTTACAGCTATCCCCCAAAGTGGCCAACAAGTCAATTAATGCAGGTTTAAAATCAGGAAATGTAATCCAAGGACACCATCATGACATAAACCACTGTAGACAAGGTGGATGATGAGAAAATAGCACGGAAATAATTACTGAAACTGAGATTAATGTCCGACTGAGACTCCCTGGCTCATGATGCAACAACAATCCACCCTGCTACTCAATCCAACCAGTGTGGTTTCATTCCTTCCTACAGATCACCAGTTGAAGTCATAAACCACTAAAGCAGCACAGTCTATAACTGACCACAACCCTCCCCATCATACACACACATACTTACACACACAAACCCTGCCCTCCATCATTCCCTCTCTATGTGTGAAGCACCCTTTCCTCTCGCTCACCGCTCACTAAGCTCAGCTAAGTGTTGCTTTGAGATGAATACACGGGAGGCCCACTCTGCCAGATGATGTAATAATCGTGGTGGTTTGCTGTTGCCTAGATACAGGGAGGCAGTAGAGAAAACACGTAGCCAGTTCTTGCTGTCTCTGTCACCAAGACCTTCAGGACCGTTTGCATCAATCAGAACAAAAGCATTCTGCGCCGCAAGAAGGAAAAGGAAAATAAGGAAATCAGACAGACATGACTCCATACACTCATTGTCTGTCCTATTTAAAAATTAGTGCTTCCCTTAATATAATTTTCCTGAAGGCACTGCAGGGTTTTGTTGTCTAAACTCATTATGCATCATCTTTCTATATAACATTAGTGCTTTGAGGATGCAAGAGCTCCACCAGGAGAACACTAGCTAACCCTTCAGACACCTCTTCCTCTGTATTCCTCTCGCTCTCCATCAGCCTTCCACTAGTACAGACGTCCCACAGCTAAAAAGGGAACTCCAATAGCCTGCTGAGATACAGGTCACTATGTTTGTCAGTGTGTGTGTGTGTGAGAGAGAGACTGAGCTAGGGAGAAAGGTGGTGACTAAGCCTCTGCTTCTGTAACAGCATTGTATTAAGTGCATCTCAATTCTCAACCAAGCCAAATTTAATCCACTGGTTGCTATGGCAATTAAGTCTTCAACACAGAAACTTTCTTTGCCTTTAAACCCATATTATGTTTTAAAGGTGAGCAAAGATGCATGAAGATGATTTAATACTCTGGTTCATTGGGATGAAACTGGAATCTTTGCTCACTCATACACATCTGTACATGAGTTTTTATGGACTTGTGAAATATCATCAACTACAGCCTCAGGTTCCCTTAAACATGGAAAGGGTTTACATTCAGTGCTTCTCACCATAACATGTGTGTATTATTGAAGTCCAATAAATGTGGTGAGTGCACTGCAAGAAGGATTTTTCAGATTTCAGATATTGTATCCATGTTTTCTTGCAAGCAGTCTTTTTCCTCACTGCCTTTGTTAGCACACTGCTATGTTCCCTGGCACATTACCAACAACAATGGTTGAATTAGTGTGAAACCGGTAGCAGGATGTGAATAGCACTTATTGCATGCTTTTATGTATTTATATGCATCCTTGTACATGTGTATGATACAAACAGAATGAGGACACTCACAATAAAAAGCTCCATAACATTACTTGAGATTACAAACATCTTAGGGGACCCTCAAGATGATTCTGAAACACACCAGGTTTACAGTTGTTAAGTGGAATCATAAGAGTCTAACTATGATATAGATATCAGCAAGAATGCTACTGTCACAATTACACATTGTGTGTACAGTGAGTTTGGATCTCCAATCTCCATCTCACACCTTTACCAGCAGTGCATCCTCATACTACTGTAACTTCATCATGGAAAAATTCTTGAACACAACATAGCAAGAGCAAAATCCTCATGAGCCTTTTTCTCATAAAAGACAGCCATCTTCTCTGCTGGATGAGTAATAATGGGCCATCATTTCGCCACCATCTGCTCTCTGGTGCCAGGGTTCTCTGAGAGACTGGCTGTGACCTTGGGGGGAGGCCGGCCTAGCTGGGCCTGTCTGCGTGACCTGGACTCTTGCTGCCAGCTGTTCATTAGTTCTGGAGAAACACTGTGTGATGAGTCAGTGACGCCTTGCCTATGCTTCATCTATTGTAGATTTGGCTGCTAGATTGGCTATCACTGTGCATTTTCGTTGCTAGAAAAGCATTTTAAGTGGTTTCCGCCTCATTAGGCAGCATGAGGCACAGAATGGGAGATGGTCTAGTTTAGCTATGCTGTTGAAAAGGCACGGTTGATGGCATACTCCTCCGAGTCTCCGGTAGACTTTTACAATTTAGCCATTTTCAATGTGACAGTAGCATAGTCTGACATTTTTGGCAGTGTCATGTTCAGAGAAGCTGTGCTAGTTTCCGAACTAAATGTGGAACCTGTCACACTTCCACTTTTCTTTCTCCTCACATACCAAAGCAAAAAACCTTCATTGCAAACTGCAAAATGGTTAAACCAGTTACTCTGCAGATGTATAGGTTGTACGGTTCCACGTCTACAATTTAAGTTCATGAAGCTTACCTCCCAGTATAGCTCTTAAAATGCAACATTACAATGCTCTGATTGATTGATTCACATCACATTAACGTTGGCACAGGTTTAACTGATTGGTCAGACGAGGATTGTATTTCGCCTTGATGCTCTTGAAGCACAATTAAGTACTGAATGTTATTGAAAGACGAGGTTAAGAGAAGCAAATAACTCATCAAGCTACCTCATTCAGACCAGTGGGAATAGTGACAGAAGTGGCAGAACATTACTCCTCCTGGACTAGTCTATGCAAAACCTCCTCAGTCTCCCTCTCCCTGGCTACAGTATCTTCTGCTTGACACTATCAATAAAGTGAAGTCACATTTGCACGATAGAGGTGAGTAAGGTAGCTAATTACAGCAGATATTCAACAGAAACGTCCGCTGAAAAGGTAATATATCACTGGGCTAAATACATGAATAATAAAATTGATTTGACAGTCGCTTTTGCATGACTTATTAGCCCTTTTGTAGCTGTGTTGCCACAGTGGTCAGTAAGTCATGGTTGAGCTGTTAAAAAGACAGTAATAGACGGGGGAACCAGGGATAAAGGGCACAGAACTTTTTGGCTTCCCTCTCAAATGGTAGAAATGGTGTAATGTGACGGCTGAATGTCACCTCAAATGATGACATTTCCTTCTGACCACTATGATTTTTTTTTTTTTGAGAAAACTACTGTGTGACTGAGTATGCAGGCCTTTGCTTAAATACAGACTGAATGTGTGTGATTGTGTGTATGTGTTTTGATGTATTTACTGTCTGGGGTGAAAAAAAAAGTTTCATATTACAGTGCCCCAAGGCACATTATACACTGTAGAATCAGAGATTGGGTTATTTTAGGCACTGCTATGAACAGGATCAGACACATTGCTGTATTGACTCTCCAGACCCACACAAACTCAACCCTTTCCATTTTGTACTCACTGTACTGTCTAATATAGCAAAAACACCTTAAAAACAATAGGTGTCAACCTACAGCAAAGAGCCGCATTACATCTGCGGTGCTGTTATAGTGCTGTAAATGTAATCCCAGTGTCCATCGCTGCTGTCACAGTTGCTACCACAGTGTCTATTTTTCCCTCCACGGGGGGAGAGGTTGGACGCTCAGTTGACAGCCGAGGTCATCGCACTTGTTTTTATCTGGGCTGGTGCTGTGACAGGCTTGTACTTTAAAAATCCTGAAGACGAGGCCTGTAGAGTAACATACGCAGCACTGCCTTGTCCTTTGAGGTAGAGAGGCGACCAAATCCCAAACTTTAAATCCAAAGGAGATGTTTCATGTTGGAGAAAAAGATGAAATGCTTATTTCTTTTAGCATGCTGAGCTCCTGACAAATCCTTATACCAGGATGGAGAGCAAGCATGCACAAAATGAAGAAGGCCAGTTAAGTTAAAGGCAGTTGTAAGAATAAATGGGGATATGATATACAGTGAAGTGTGTTTGATCATAAACGTCTGTGTCACCCTTTATGGCACATTTAGCATGTTCTTATGGCTCATTAATGTGCTAGACGGCTCACTGAACACTGCAGCAGCATGTGGTTTAATTATTGCAGGGCAGGATAATCTGTCAAAATGACTGATCTGGACACGTGCCCTTCTTGCTGGATATATTTGGTATTTGCAAGCAGTAACACTTACAGTAAATGTATTACTATAATATGCTTTGAGTTGTGTTTATATTCATATCTTTTTCACGCTGCTCTCAATTTATGAGCGCTTCATTGTCCTCTTTGGATAAGTACAAAGTTGTAAGTGAGCCTTACCTTGCAAACCCACTGACATATTTGGTGTTGCCTGGCAACCACTTAGCATTTTTGTGAAGGGTACCCTTATACCCATATTCAAAAAAAGGCACGGTGAAGGCTAAGTTCCTTGAACTCCAGCTGTGGGTGTTTGAATACTGAGTACATCATGTTTCTCCCCGTACACCAGGATGGGCATCACAGTCCTATTCTTGTGCCAACATCTCTGTTCCGTCTAATCCATGAAAGCTGTGAACTTTTTCTCATTGGCTGCAGAAAAGAAGTAGAGGAACAGAAAGAGATTAGAGTCATAGATAAAGTTTTGTAAGAGATCAATAGGCTATTATGCCTTTGGGCTGTTTTGAGAATGGAGTATATTCTTAAATGTATTGAAATGGCTGTTGTGTAACTGAAAGAGCCAGTTGACCAATAGGATTTTTTTCTCTGAAATATGCAGGAAGCAAACAGAAAGCCTTTTCTATGTGCATATTGATGTCCTGACAGTGTAGTTGTGATGATGAAATATATTACCCATAAAGGTTTGATTGGATGATTCTGTTACACCACTGAACAATGGCTCAATCCTTTTCCTGTGATTATCTCATTCAGGACTAAAACATCCTGGAACAGAAAAGGATACAATTTTCTTTTTTTTTTTACACAAACACTGCATATAACATTTTTGATGAGGAGCCCTTAAAATGTAACCAATATATGTGCTCAGTGTTCTCTGGTTAGCATACTATGTGATGGTGACACTGTTAACACTGTCAAGCAAACCATGACAATTTATTCTACAATTAGATGTTATTTTATCGGTCTCTCTCTGCAGCCACGGTCTCTCACCCTCCTCTACACTGCTCTATGTCTGTATCCCCAGCCCCCGCTCACTTTCTTCCAACTCCCCAGACCTGCCATACTCAAGCTCTTCACCACATGCCCTCAGACTTTCCCTCCTTTCTCCATCTACACACCTATTCCCACTTCTCATCAGTCCTGCAGTTACCTGGCCTACTTTGTCCACTCCTCATCTGCAACTTATTCCTTTATCAGCCACTCTCTTCATATAATGGCCATGACTAAAAACGGACCCAATGGACATAAGGTGATTCATGCTCTTGCTTTGTCAACTACTGCAGAAACACCTCCAGTATAGAGCACAATGAACTAGCTCTGAAAATGGCACTCTGGGAAATTGCTTCCAGGCTTTGCCTTGCAGAAGTACTAGCTAGTATTGCAGCTGGTACTTGACAACTGCTCTGGTCTTCTTGTCTGCTGGCATCTGGCCTCCTGGCCTTTAGCCTGCTCCCCACCCAGCTAACCTGCAGCATGCTAACCACCAGCATGAGTCCTCAACCTGCTCTCCAGTGGATTAGGCTCAGGTTCATGAGCCTGCAACCTGCCTGTCCTGAGCCAGCTAACCAACTACCTGCCTGTTCTGAATTGATTACCCTGCAACCCGCCTGTCCTGATATCCAGAGGTTACTCTTTGAAAGGACTCACCTCGCCATTTTCCTGGGTGGGGACCCCAAAAGGAGGCTCTGTTCCAAAGCCGAGTGCCACCCCTGCTGACGGCGGTTCTTGTTCCCGACCCATCAGACGCCTGTAATGACATCCAGCTTATTCCTGAATTGTTGTCCCCCTCTGCCGATGCCTAGCCTATTCCTGCTGAGCTGCGGCAATTCCCTGTTCCAGAGCTGCTGCAGTCCCCTATTCCTGTGCTGCAGCAGTCTCCTGTGGCTGTACTTCAGTAGCCTCCTGTTTGCTTGGCTCCACCGACTCAGCTGCCTGTCTCAGCTGACACAGCTTGCTCAGCAACTTCCCCTTCTTTCCCTATTAACCTGTTCTCACTTCTCATCAGTCCCGTAGTTACCTGGCCTACTCCTCCCTCTCCTCACCTGCAACTCATTCCTTCATATACCAGGCCAGATTCTTTGTTCCCATTTCAGATATTGTAGCCTAGTTGTCATTGCTTTTAAGCTTTTGTTTTCTGAATCCTGTTACCTGAACCTGTATCGTATTTACACCTGTTTGCCTGCCTTTCTGTGTTTCATACCCATAACTCTGTCGATTGTATGCAACTGCTGTTTGGACTGTTTGGACTTTCCAGACATGCTTATGAGTTTTTGAATCTTCTCTTATGACAATAAACTCACTGAACTCTGTCTGCCTCCATTGTCTTCAGTCCACTTGCCTGCACTCCCCTGTGACAAGACTAAATAATTCAAAAATTAATTAGGCCAAAGTTGCATGTTAAGTCCTATTTATTCATTGAATCCTAATGCTATTAATCATAGTCAAGGTGCTTGGTATATTTTTTGGTTAGAATAAAATACAGACTTGTCTACATGCAACTGAATAGTGTTTTGCTTACACTGGGTCACTTTTGGGTCCTTTCATGGTTAAATACTATTTTATACCATATAAGTAAAGGTATGATTTACCACTGCAGATAACATATGGCTGCTGTATTGATAACTTCATTATTTGTCATGAGAAAAATTTGCAAAAAGTCACCATCACAGCCAAATGACATGGTAATGGATTCAGAACAGCAGCTGATCTGCTTGTAACTGTAATTATCTCCACATCCTGCTTTTACTTTCATTAGCAGCCTGTCTCCATAGTGCACTAACTGTGAGACAGCCAAATGAGAACAAATTAATAAGACTCTGGAAGTGTCCCAACTCTCTTGGAGGAAAATATCCGGCTTATTGTGAAAAAGCACAACAATTGAAACAGTGGGGAAAAAAAGTGCAACTGTGCTCTGTGGCTTTGTGTAATCCTTTAATCTCAGGTTTTTGGTTGAATCTTGTTGCTAGATGTAACTGTAGACGAAAAAAAAAAGTTAACTGATGTTTCTTTAATTGAAATTCCTTGTCTTGGTTTAGGAATATAAAGCCATTGTGAATCATTATCTTCGTCTTGAAACAAGTTGAATAGTGCTGAAACATGTAGAACATCCCACTCAGTTAGTGCCTTAATTAAAAGGGCACGAGAGAAAAACACTCTTGGCCTAAATTCAAGATGGTTCCATTTTTGCAGTGAGTGAAATTTTCTTTCACTTTTTCAGTGGCCAACCTCATGTCACAACCTGTAAAACTCACCATTTGCTTTGAAATTGATTATCTAATGATGTAATTATAGCATAGTCATTGACATTCTTTTGGACTTGAACCAAGTGACCTGAGATTGCCACGTTAGACAACTCATTTGTCATAATTATAAAACCATTTATGGTTTTGTTTAAAGCAAAAATCTTGAAGATTTTAATCACCAAATGAGGTAACACAATAGTGATTGAGCCCATGGCCCACTGATGAGAGCCCAAGCATTTGCAGAATTATGAACTGGGTATCAGTCACCACATTCCTGGGAAAAACCATAAGTGGCATAGTTAGTGATGTGTTTTCCATCACCCAGCAGTGAGGGTAGGCAGCACTAATGCAACATACTTGCTCATCTTTAACTTGCTTGTGTGTGAAGTAGTGTACAGTTTTTTGTCTGTTCTCTGCTCACATTACTACTGCCATCTGACTGGGGTCACACAGGTGACACCATTTAAATCTCTGGAAAGTCAAAAACAATACCTGCAATTACACTTTATCGCCATAGGTGCCGCTAGAGAGAACAGAATTGAGCTGTTCAAGACTGTCACTTCCTAAAATAACCTACCTCTTTTTTGTCATTGTCAGGAATTTCTGTCTCTCTGGAATGCTTTTTTTCTTCTACCTACCTTCTCTTTCTACATTTTGATCCCTATGAGGATTATTTGCATACAGCAGGTATGGCATCTGTCCTTTTCAGCCATCTTGTTCCTTTCTACACACTGTCTTACTGCCAGAGTTCTTCATTGCAAATAGCTTGTAGAAAATACCCTTGCCTCTTGAGTAGGAGTGTGTAACCTACTTGTATGTGCTGCCTGTATATTTATGTGTATGTGATAATGAGACAGAAAGAGGAAAGAAAGGAGGACCGGAAAGAAATCATACAGTAATACCTGTCTGTGAATGAGTGTGTGTATCTGCAGTCTTAAAGGCAGAGAGAGATCTACCCAATTAAATAAGGGCCGCACTGCCTTATTATTTATGCACATGGTGTCCAGCTTCCTTGAGTAAATCTGATAAATCACTTTCCCTGCGGTAAAATCAATATGTGTGGCACACACAACGCCTCAGCCCAAAACAAACCCAGATAATGCCCTAGATATGGAGACTGTGTTTTCCCTCTGCCTGATATGCACATTATCAATAATGCATATGAGGGTACAGGTTGTTTGTTTATATCTGTAATTAAGTTACTTTCACCCTCACCCTATGGCGTCAATTAATCATTATACAGAACATGAGAGTCTAGGTGACATAGGTCAGCATACGAGCCTGTGGCGAGAGGGTAACAGTGGATGATGAAAAACAATTTTCAGTCATAATTGAACAACTAAATGCCATGGCACCTGAGAAAGACTTTAAAGCTGCACTCTGCAGGATTTTTCAAAAGACATCAGCCTGTAATGAAAATCAGAACATATACAATTACGCAGCTGCAGGGATGACCTTTATGTGGACAGGATACAATGTGCATGTAATCTGTTGTATTATATTGGTAAAAAAATAGTTCCAGTGAATTTCCTTCATGTTTTTTGTTATTTTTAGCTCCACTAACAAAATTCGATTCACCTCCATTATATTGGGATGGTGACTGATGGATATCTCAAAATGTAGGGTTGTGAAACTCAGATGTCTGAAGATGAAATGTCAGATGAAAGTTTGGTCACAGTCCATGTCAAACTGTACATTATCGATTTTGAGCCATATCAGATGTCATTACAGCTGAGTGACTGACCTCAGCGCTGGTACTTTTATGCATCAAAAAACCTCAAAGAACAGGAGGAGAATGTCCTCTCTGCTGGGTTGATGCACTGAGTCAAGCCAAACCAGCTTGTGTATTGAAAAGGGTTATAAGAGTAATCCTTGGCCATGCTACCAGCTCTGTAAGGCTGTCCACAGCTGTGCTTTGAGCTAAATGCCAACACCTGCTTGCAACATGCTCACAATGCCAACAGTACATTTGCTAATGAGGAACACAATGTAAAGCTGAGGCTGACAGGAATGTCATTTTGCAAGTATTTTGTCACAAACCAAGTTCAACCTATAGATGGGGGACTATAGATGTTCATGCAAGGTTTCCTGGCAAGGCAAGTCTGGACCAGAGGTAAAACCACTGATTGACCAATTTCCATTCCTAGAGACATGCTAAAAAAACCCTATACTGTAACTTCATCCTTTAAGATTATTAGTGCCCATGTGTTTTCTCATTTCAGCTTTCTCTTTTTCCTATACTTGTCCCTCAAGTATTTCCATTTTGATTGGCACTGTTCACTTATGATCAATATATAAGAGGGAGCAGATCAACATTAGTTAGGTAGTTAACACTATGTTAACAAAGAGTTGAACAACAAGCTTACAACATGTAGGCTGATAATAGTGAAAAACTTACTGGCAACATTCAGTGTCTGGTCAATCTGCTCTCACAAATGTGCTTTTCTGTCTTTTTTTATGATTTGAGTTTCTGTCTGATATATAAAGCTCAGATCAAGCTTCTCCTCCATTTACTTAGTTACCAGGGTGACAGGTCCCGCTTCATCTATAATTGGTTGCTGAAAAGAAGCAACAGTGACAATACCAGTACCTTTCAGAGATTTTCAACAAAAATAGTTTGGAACAGCAGCACAAAAAAAGTCAGAGTGCTCTGAAAAAAGACGCTATATGGACAGAAGCCCTTATGTGACAATGGCTATATTGACAGAAATAATTGCTAATTTATACATAAGTTAATAACCTAATTTGCCTAATTGCTGTAAATAAATGTGTAGAGTATCGGGAAAAAATGAAAAGGTACATTCATGTAACATGACTCATGAATGTGTACACGTCAGGATGTGTTTCTCCTGAAGGACCCGCACTTGTTGACTCTGCTGCACCGCAGTGGTGAAGCTGTTATCCAGGGTATTTCCCAACATCTCAGCATCACACGATTGGAGTTAAGCTGCAGCATCACATTGTCATCACCTATAATGTAAAATGAGGAGATGTTTCAACACCCTACCCCCTTCAAAAATCTCCACAATCCTCCCACTCACCAACAAAAGGGTTTTTTTTTTCTCCAGTCTCTTGCGTAACAGCCTTGAGAAGTCAATGCAGAGAGAAAGAGAAAACTGTGATCAAAAGAACCAGAGAGTGAAACCCCCTCTAAGAGCTTTTTCTTTGCATTTGTCACATCTGTGGTATTCCTTTTGCTTTTATTTCAGACACAACTGGGAGTAGTGTCATGACAAAAAGACAATGCTCATAAATAATCTAAACTCTTTCTTTGTACACTTACTGGAAAGAAATTGTAAAGGAAAGAAAATCAATAATGGATGTTGTACTGATATTTTTCTTTTGGTACTATTTGTTGCACCATTTTGTGGGTATACCAAACCAAATGGTTATGGGAATAATACACAAACACACACACACACAAGCTGAATATGTAAAATAAGGGGGAATTCACATGTTGGTCTTAAGACATAACAATACACAACATATTTTAGTGCAAAGAATCCAGTATTTACCTTCTTGGCCAAATTGAAGTCACTGAACATGATCAGCAGATGAGCTTGACATTTTTTGCCTAGTTGTAGGGTCATTGGATTAACAATGAGTACAAATTTGCACTGTAA
Organism: Scomber japonicus; assembly: GCF_027409825.1. Classification (NCBI taxonomy): domain Eukaryota; kingdom Metazoa; phylum Chordata; class Actinopteri; order Scombriformes; family Scombridae; genus Scomber; species Scomber japonicus. Next base: position 21,968,245 of record NC_070594.1, read on the forward strand.
GAGGAAGGCAAGCGAAATCCTTCACATATTGCAGGCTCTGCTATCAGCACTCTGGAGTCCTGCAGTAGCTAAGTAGCCTCATGCAGGGTCATATTTTAGTAACAACAGTCTTGTGCTACCCTCTCTATTTACACTGGACACATATAAAATGCAGTGATTTGTGACCATAAAAAAGATGATTGGCAATTACAATTTCATGGAAATGTAATTTGAAAGATAACACATGAATCATATTATTTCTGCAGTCATTTTTTGCATTACGTTTTTTTCTTCTCTTCTTCTTTATGCATGTCAAAATGAAGGTAGCAGTGTATTCTGTTTAGTGTATTTGAGTATGAGCTTCAACTTGTTAATTGATTAAAGAAAAAGTAATGGGTGTTTTCTGACATACATGCCTGCAAGTAGCAATTTTTATCAGTAGTAGTTCAATCAGTAGCTAGTTATTTTCTTAAATAATTGCTTAATCTTTTTAAAAACAAAGTCAGAAATTTGTAAAAAACCTAATTACCATCACAATTTCCAAAAGCCTAGCAGAACTGAAATAGTTTGTTTTATCCCACCAACAGCCCACACCTCTAAGATATTCATTTACAACCACATAACACAAAGAAAACAGCTAATTCTTACTTCCACAGAAGCTGGAACCAGTGTTTGTTATTTGCTTGAAAATGACTTGAACTACTCACCAATTATCAAAACAGTTGCAGATTATTTCACTTGATTAACAGATGTGACGCTTTATAGAATAACCATTTCGGCTTTAATGGCTTTGTCAGAAGTTGAGGGATAATTCATCAATTACATGTACACTATTTCTGACTGAACAGAGCTTCAGACAACCATTTGGACTCTTCAGTCACTTAAGCGTTTGGCACAAGAACATTTTTTGTATGACTCATTTATCATAGTCTTTTACATCCACTTGGTAGACGTTAACATGTACCGAGTAATTGTCTAATGCAGCAAGCCTCACAAGGGACCTTTTAGAGTTATTAACAGCTGTCTGCTTCTTCAAGAGGAAAGGACAGCACTGATGATTTAAAGGGACCATGCTGACAGTCATGCAGGTGTTTCTGTAGTCAAAGGAAGACAGTCTAGAGGGGATTTCCAGTATTCAGTATTTGGCTCTTGCTACTGGCAGATTGATATTTGTGCTATAAAAAACATGATCACTTACAAAACAATAGAGATAGGCACTGAATTGCAACTCATCATTATAACTAAAGTTCCTCTTTATCCTCATTAACCTTAATTCATTACTTAATAGAATATAATTAATCTACAGTGAAATTTCTAATTCTATCAGGAGTTAAATTCTACCTCAGAAAAATGAAAATTGGCTTGGAGTTGCATTGTGTGACTAATAGACATCATTGAATGTCAGGTTGACTCACTGATTTTTCAGCTTTGACTTTTTATTAGAGTTGGTCTTATACAGGCATGCAGACTTTTTTTCCAATTAAGTTCATGTTCTGAAACTTCTAATTACTGACTAATATTACACCAACAATGATTCAAATCTCCTCTTTGAATTTAAAGTGGAAAAAGAACATCAGTTTGACAAAGTCAAAGAAAACAAGATCTAACTTTTTCATGTCTACTGACGAGTGACACGACATCAAAAACCACTTAGCATTGTAGATCAGGCAGTTTTAGTAGTGTGCTACGGACAGTAGCATATTTTAATTTGATTTTTGATGATTCCAGGTAAAATCAATCAATGTATGAGATCTGCCTCATACAGAGTATGCATATTTATCTATCATTCTTTTCTAAAACGACAGCCAATCAATAAATCAGATTCTCTGCTGGCAGGCTGTGCATGATGATGTCAGGGACTGCAGGAACTGGCAGACCTACTCTCTTAAAAGACAGTAGCAGAATATGTGTCATGCTGTACGTATGAGGTATAGTGTATTGTAATATAATGTTACCTTTAGGTTCATTATAGAATGTACCGCAAAATAGTGACCAGAGAAGAAAGTGTTCCTATTTGGCTATTTGACATAGTGTATATATAGAATAGAAATAGAATAGAAAGTCTTTATTGTCATTGTACAAAGCACAACTAAATTGAGATGCCATCTTTAAAATGAACAAATCAGTGAATTGAATTGTGAATACTTTAACAGACTAAATACATTGGCTATATGGTACAGTACAATGATTTCTTGTCCATTTCATTGGTTGCATTAAGAGCCCAAGAGTTATTGTTGATTTGTATTGCCATGGATTTGAACAATCATGACCCATGACTAAATTGATCTGTGATATCACCTGTAGGTGTCTGCAGGGACTTCTGATATCTGAATTTTTGGGCTTTTACCTTGTTGTATTTTGTCTTGAAATTAGGAAGTTTTGCTAACAAGACAAGACAAACATCAAACATTAGAATTGAGCTGCCAAGTAATTAGTTGTTAGTATTTGTCACTTTCATTGTCATTGCCACTGTTGCTCCAGCAACCAGAATAATCACCTCTGGATTTTGCAGTAACTGCTAAAGGAACTTTTCTATGTGGTTTCATCTTAAAAAGGGTTAGGGTTAAGCTTGACAAGTATCTGGCTGAACAGGTGCGAGAAGCTGATATTTAATATATGTGCTTTTGGGAGCAGATGGTGCCCCCGCTGGGTCTTGCTCTATAGTCTGTGATCCAGGTGACCTTTAGCCTATATGGTTGTTCAGACTGGCCTCCTCACCTCCTCTGTCTAGGAAACACCAACTAAACAAATGTGATATGTCTGTTGCTGTGTTTGTGTGTTCATGTTTGTGTACGTGTGTTTATTTGACCTCATGTACATCAAGTTACGTCCACTTTGAAGGTCACAGCACAGCCTCAGTAATGAATCCTGGGACCTGGTGGTTACAGGTTCCCCTCAGCCAGCTCTCTAACAGTCTGAACTGTCACCAGAGTGACAGATGGAGCGGTGTGGCAGCACAGCTTTGACTCACACAGCAGTGCTCATATACCATAAGATGAGTGTATCTGTTTTGTTCGAGCATCAAATGTGATACAGTAATGCAGCATTTTTAGGTTACGCAATAACTTGAATTCTGATTCTAAATCCAGTTATTCTTATTGATTGCTGTTCTTGCTTTAATTTGAGTAAGGAAACTAAATATCTTAGAACAAAAAGATGTCATACACAATCAAGTATTCTGTATTTGTTTTTGACTAAAAACTAAAATACAGTAAAAACATACTGTACTTGGCTGTTTTACTCCTTTGACTTGGACACACTAAATTAAGCTGATTCTTTTGACAACATTCTGCAATTTTATTCCACGCTGCAGGAACATTGCTTTGTGTAAGGAATCAATCCTTGCATGATACTATTTTGGTGCAGTGATCTTGTTTTTTCACAGCTCTTTTTCAAAGGTGAGCCACACCTCTGAGAGCTGGATCAAAACTGCCATGTTGCTATACAGTGTATGTGTGCATATATAAATTATTATTATTCATTTTATTCAGACCAACACTGGGAGATGTATGAGGCACTTAGTGAAGTGTATTCCCATGTGGCAGCCAGTCAAATCATACAGATTTCATAGTTTCTACTTCTAACTTTCCTTATGAAATGCAGTGTACATCTTTCAATTTTAAAGAAGCGGTTACAGGTGTATTTCATTTTTATGGTTCTTTTTGACATTTAGGGATGTCTCTGTGTGGTTATGTGATGGAATACGTGTTGTCTTTTATTTTTATTTCGTGTGAGCAAAGCAAATGCTTGTCAAAGAAGTTCTGGACCACGGATGAAAGGTGGTTTGTTTCAGTTTTGTGATCTTCTATTGATCTGTCGGTATGGTCCCTGACAGACTTTTATATGAAATAAAGAGAGATACTGTAATATTACACTTACTGTGTAGAGTGTAGCTTTCCACTTAATTTCTCATATTATTGTGTTAACTTTTTATTACTTTTGAGTTCATCAAAATTCCTCTGTACTCGTCCTTCTGTTTGGCTTCATAAGGCAGACTTTCATCTCTGTGTCGATAAAAACACAGTTGCCACAGCAACAAGCTTAGTGTTTGACAAATGGTGTGACCTGGCTTGGACATCTCAACAACACCCTATTGTGACCTCAATAACCTGACTGTAAATCCTTATTGCTAGTGTGATGTATACAAATGTATATATTTTTATATAAACTGAACTTTGGAAGAGTTTGGAGATGTATTATTGACGACCCTTCTGTATGTGCTTGTTTATGATAGAAGTAATAGTATAACAATTACAGTAGACGGTGATCTTTTCTCCTGGAATTGGTGCAGACAGACTTATGTTTGTCTCCTTGTCTATTGTTTATCTTAACAAGCGTTGCTAGGTTGGCTGCTAATTATTACCTTTTTATGGCTTGTTGGTAGACTCCACTCATGGCCGTTTCTCTCTCCGTTTGCTTGAGCAGTGTGCAAGATCTTTTAATCTGTATCTACCACAGCCATCAGGAGGGAGGGTCTGTCCTCCATATTTTATGTGCTTCACATTTGGTTACCTATCATTAAAGCTCAACTTCTCTGACTGTCTAACAATCTAGTGCAGGCTGTACAGATATTGGGGATGAATTGTCCCTCACCCCAACCTACACTCCCTCTCCGTCTCTGTCTCTTCCTCTTTCTCTGCTGCAGTAGGTGTGAGACAGATGGAGTGGTACATGACTAAACAGCCTAATTAAGAGAGTGGTGCACCTCTGAATTCCCACATGTGGAAACCCTCTCCAGAACCGTGACAGAACATGTTGGCAGCGAGGAAAGAAGAAAAACATTTTTCAATTTGCACCATCCATCTTTGTCCTCAAAGTACTAAGCTTTTACTGTTACCTGGAAGTCTTGCAAAAAAAGAGCGTGTGTAACAAATAGGCCATTAAAATGTACGCTTTCTATGACACATCACCTGCAGTAAATATAGACAACATGGAAATCTTAATGAGCTACATGGCTGAATACATTTACAAGCTGAAGATGATTGGATCGGTACAACAGGAGAGGTTGTAGTCTTTTCTTGACATGAGGGTTCTCACTGAAGATGAATTGCTTATTTGTTGGCACCTTGAAAAAGGAGAAATGCAGCACCAGCTAATTATAACTGCCCACTATGACTCTACTAGATATCATTTACACCTTAAACAAAGTATGATGGTGGAGCTAAAACAATTAGTCAATCGACAGAAAAATTAATTGACTAATATTTTGGTAAATGAACAGTTGCTTTAGTCATTTTCAAATATTTCATGGTCCAGCTTCCCCAAATGTGATGATTTACTGAAAGTCGAATCTCTTTGGGTTTTGGACAGTTGGTCAGACAAAAGAAACAATCTAAAGACACCACCATGAGCTCTGGATGGTTGATATTTTCTGATATTTGATTAATCACATTATGAATTGATTAATCAAGAACATAACTGGCAGATTAATGCAGCCCTATGTGAACAATTGGTAAAAAATGTCAAGAGAAAAGGAAATATTGATCTCAATAACCTATAATTATTGATATGGGATGGATGCCAACCATGTGAGATGATCATTTCTGGTCTTCCCATAGAGTTGGCTTGCTGTGTCATACCTGGTTAGATTTAAAGTGGAACTCAAAGACTGAAAGGGGAAATTTGTCAGTGGGTCTGACCTAAGATCATGATATTGTCATGACTACTTTAGATCTGAGCTTTTGCGGTTGCTTTGAAAGTTGTGCAATTATCTCCCCTTTATTGTAAACAGGTTGCATGTACAATAAGTATAAAGATCTGTACATGTATGCAGAAATACACATAGACTCTGGGGGAAGAACAATCTTTTGTCTTCAATCAAAGTCGTGTGGGAGGCTTTACAGGCTTCTGCACAGTGAGCAGGGATGGACTACAAGATCTCTATTTGGCATTTTCTTCCGCTGAAGGGCGTAGAGAAGAGACCGAAGCTGTGCCCATGGTGTGTGGCATCACTACAACATCAGCAAGTGTCTGCCTGACGTGGAGAGAGCAGCAGCAGTGGGAGGGAGTGGGTGGAAATCAAAAGGTGAAATGCAGCTTCTGCTGCAAAGCTACATCCAATTGAATATGATTTTGTCTCAGTTGCAAGGTCTAACACTCTTTCCACTTATATAATGCTCACTGCTGTCCCTGTGTGCATGAACAAAAACACATTAGTATTAAGAACTGTTGTCTCTGCAGAGCTGCTAGTTAACAGCTTTATTAACATGAAGAAGCTTTAGCTATGTAATGCCAGTAAATATAAAAAGTACTTCTCTCTGATGCTATTTCCTATATATAAATCAAATCATTACCAGCTCTAAACTGCAGAGTTAGTTCCATAACTTTGTACTCATACACATGAAACAAATATGTTTTGATGAAACAGATTTAACAGAACTAGTTTGTATGACATCCAACCAAATGCGAAGGCAAAAGTGTTTATAGTTTGTCTGCATAGCCACACTCACTCAAAGGCAGGGCAAAGGCCTATCATTCATGGTGTGGCAAATGCTTTTCAGATTGTCAGTTATGAAACGTTATCTTTTAATTTTTAAATGTTAGACAGAAAAGTGCGGTGGTATGCACTTCAGTGACCCCACAAGAACTTAGTTTGAAGCATACTGACCTCATCAGTATGCACAATATAGAGAGGCTGAAGACAGAAGAACCACCGCCAAACTCAACTTCTGATTGAGGTTCATATCAGTTCCCAGCTTGTTTATGCTCACATGGGAATGATGATAGTGTTTCAGATGGATGGTGGTTTTTCCTCATTAAACACCCAAAGTCAGTCTTTGATTTAGACTTACAGGTCAGGGTTAAAGATCAATCCAGGTGAGTAACAATCATTGATTAAGAACGGATGTTTTTGCTCAATGGTGATTGAAAAATTATCTCATGGATATTATTTTTCGACAGTGTGATTCATGATCTTCAGCTTGGCTGCCTGTTGCTCTGTTCTTCCCTGTGGCATCAGCTAGCTGTGTATTGGTGTGGAGGAGGAAGGCCTCATTTATTCCAAGTTATGCAACCATCTTGGGAAATGTTGGCCAGGAGCAGACTGTAGCATAGCGGCAGAGATTTAACTTCACAGCCAGAAGCACACTGGCCCCAGAGAGCAGAGCAAGCAGAGAGGCTTTCCCCTCTCTCTCTTTTTCCTCTTCCGCACTAGGCCTAATCTTTGTCAGGAAGAAGAAGAAAGAAAGAAAAAAAAAGTATTTACAGGCTGCATCAGGTGCTGACAGATGCACATTTAAGGTACAGAGGAAATAGCCTGTTGATATGCACCACAATAGCTGTTGCATAAGCTGTGATACAGGAAAGCTCTCATCAATGTTTCATGTACTTGCAATGTGAGCTCTTAAATCACCAACAGAGTATTTGCATTTTTAGAACATATAGTCTAGTTTAAGAAAAATCTAAATGAATCATGACTTAAAAACATCTTATTATGTATTTCAGATACAGCATTGATTTCCACCTGAATAAAAAGGTGTATTTTCCTATAGTGTAAGAACTTACTATGGCTGCCTGTAATCTACTCAACTGGAAATGTAATCTTCTGAAATGTTCTCTTCCTCAAAATGGAAACAAGCTTGCTTGCTTTTCTCCAAAGCCTTTCAGTAGCTTAATTCTCTCCCTGCTAAAGTCCATCAATCCCCCTCCACATGTCCTCTTCTCCTTGCCTCTGGCTTTACATCTCCTCTCATACCACAAGTAAATGAATCAGATTATACTGTCAGTAGGTGCATGTGTGCACACAGATGTCCAAATATGCATTATTAGCTTTTTAACCTATATTCATCCAAGCAAAAACAGACCAAAAAATGCTCTGCTTTGCATTCACGTACTAACATCTGAAAGCTGCCAAGTCCAACAATCTGTTGGTCACTGAGCAGTTGGAGGTTAAGTGGTTGCTCAAGGGCACCTTAGTGGTAGTAATGAAGAAGGAGCAGGTGCTGGCTGATATGCATAGAGAAGACATGTAAAAAATGAGCTGGTTGAGTGAAGAATACAGCTAAGATTATACTAAGTAGAAGTGCAGACTAGTCCAGTTCAGGTTAGGCCATGATTTGATGGCGACAAGGCTTCAGCACCTTCCTAAAGCCTGAAGCACACACTGTTGTAGAATCAGAGTGAGTCCAGATGAAATTCTGTTCAAATATCCACTTGAAACAGTCCGTGGATCACCTCAGGCTGAAGAGCTAGAGGCTAAAGGTGCTCCAAAGTTGTATCAGCTCATCGTAGGGAGAGTGGGTGGTTGGTTGTCCAAGACAGAGCTCAGGAACTCATCCTGCTGCTGCCTGTCTGGGTATCCAGACTCAGCCCTATGACACAACTAGTTTTTTTTTTTACCAGCTTGTTGAGCCTGCGGGCATCCCCTGTCTTGATGTCACCTCCCCCACACACAGAGAGCACTGCTGCAGCCACTATGTATTAGTACAAGTTACAGAACAGTCTGTTGCAAATATTGGATGACACGAGCCTCCTCGGGCAGACGGTCAGTGTGTGTTTGTGTTGGCAGACTAGATAAAGTTGCTATGTGATATGCAGTCCCTTTAACTTGACTGCACCACCTTGGTACTCCCACTGTGGATAGGTGGCAGGTCTCACTGTCAGAGCTTCATGAAACAAACAGTCAATAGTAGGAGCAGTAGAGTTCATTGTATTTTTAAGTGGCTTCACATGAATATTAAGTTTGTACTCACAATTTTACACTGCATATTTTTGTTTCACACTTCTCATGCAAAAATGACCAATCAATTTGTCAAGTCTTGAAAAAAAAAAGTGGAAATATTGCTCTGAATTTGTTAGGTGCTATCAGAGGAGTGTGTGGATCTCTTGTTTTGTTTGTGCCTTCAGGTTTTTTTGGGATGTGTTTGCTCCCTGCTGTGCTTAATTCCTTTTACCCATTGTATTGAGTGTATAAAACACAAACACATGGTGCCACACTGATCTAGTATGACACCACAACCAAACCACAGATTATTTTTTGTATTGTTGACTGAAAAAATCTAATACCTGCATGCAATGCCTTTAAATATAACAATGCCAAATATGTGCAATGACGATACGGTATAAGATAACAAATAGACAAACTAGCTGGGATTGCCTCTATCTGTGAAGCTACGGAGGAGTAATGCTAAAGTAATAAGACGTAATTACACTGCAGCCATAATCTACTTCTGCCAAATGACTGGTTTAAAAAAACATTTTAGCATCTTCCTGGTGGTTTATTTTCTTCCTTCTGTCTCTCTATCTGGAAAATTATTTATGTCAAATTGACTCACCTTGAAATTAATTGGTTGATAGCTGGAAAGACCAATCTGGGTTGAAAGATTACTCTATAAACAGCTGATTATGGAGTACTCAAACCACCTCGAGAGAATTTATGTAATGAGAATCCTGGGGTGATCGTAGAGAGAAAATGGATATCAGGCTGACAGTGATATGCCAGTCTGTGGGTGAAGACAGATGTTTTGTCTTCTGAAAACTTGTATTTTGGATTTCATAATATTCATGTTGGCATGTAGCCATACTGTACACAATTATTAGAATATGTCTGATTCCAGTTTGTATAAACAGGGGACTGACACTATAAACATCAACATCTGTAAGATATAATGCAAGCTAAATCCTGAAGCTGTGGATTCAAAATGCTTCATCACCTTAATTTATGTTACAACTATCCTGTATTAGATTACATTAGATGGTACACATGTTTATGTTGATCTCTGGGTTTTCCTACATTTATGATGTTTAGCCAATAATAATCTCAAGAGTTATTGAGCAACCAATTCCACGCTACCTGTTGTACCCAGTAATATCTTGCACTGCCAGAATGTTTATATTTTGACGAAAAATGGGTAGAAAAAAATGGGTAGAAGACCTTGAAATAGACAGCCAGAGTTTAAAGCTGGTATCTACAATGTCTCACTGTACTGTAAATCATCAGAATTACAAGCACACTGACTAGTGACCTCATCACTGCTTAGGAATAGCCCACATTAAACTGTACATAACAGAGAACTGCATGTGTATGTACACACACGCAAGCATTCATTACTATTGTTAGCTTTAATTTGACACATTTTGTTGCCTTAGCAACTGGTCGATGTCTTCTATTTCATTGCAGTGAATTTGAGAGATAGTGAGGAGGGACTCAACACAGAGCTATAATGATAAAAATGAGAAAGAGTGAAAACCACAGAAGGATGGTACTGTATTCACTAATCAGTGATCATTATACTCATGCTTTGCAGTGCCACATGTGCTGTGTTTTAACATTAACTTAAAATATAAAACTTCTGCTAAAATACAGGAATAAAATGTGAAAACTAATCACATATGTCTGATTACACCCTTGACTAGATATAATAGTGGGTATTATTGTCTTCTCCTGTGGTTATACTGAAATGTGAAGCAAGGCAAGGAAATAAATTAAATGAAAACAATAATTACATCCCCTCAGTGATGAAAGCTGAAGAAAGCTGTTGGTAAAGCGCAACCAATTGCACACATCTTTAATTTTTAGGGGTTAGTGATTGGAGTGTTTTATTGCTCAACCTGCATTTATTTCAAATGGAGGTCAGGGTATCCCACTGACAGATATTTAAACTGAAACTTGATTACAGTGCTAATCAAACTTGTAGTCAGGTCTTGGTTGTCTACATTCATCATTTATTTGGACTCAACAAAATGCAGCAAAATGTATGATGATACACTAAGCACAGTAGCCTTTATGGCAAATCAAGCTCAAGCATCTGTATCACATTATGTAGTGTATGTGCCTTTTTCCCCTTTTTTTTAAAGACAGGGATCCACCCCAAACAACCTTGAAAATCCTATTACAGTTCCTAGGTTTTCAGCAGTGGTTGCCATGACAACTGTGCATTTTATTTCTGGCTCCTTTGAAATGGTGTGTGAGATCAGAAATCCCAAATGTTATGTAAGACGATGTGCACTGTTCCAGACTGGGGTTTCCTGCTGCAGAGAACTTAAAGTAATTAATTACAAGGGAATGGCAGACACACAGGGCGCTTCAGCATTGCTTTCCTGTTTACCTTGCAGCTTTTATCTCATACTGGTAAGATGTAGGCTGTAATTGTTATGCAGCAGGCTAAGCATGATGACTGATTATTTTAACAATGCTGCTCATTTTGTTGGAGAGTCTTCTTGATAGGTCAGTGAGAGGAGATGAAAAACAATGATAAATATGGGTAAATCCCAAATTAATGGTTCATTTATAATAAGAGGGTTGGGAAATAATTGATTCATTTAAACTGGATTACTGTGCAAACTGACAACTGTGGCATCAAGTTAGGATTTAAATAAGGAGCTACTCATTTGTTGGCTAAATGATTATTTAGATTATTTACATACAGTCAAACATAATTTCCACATCATTCCAATATACTTTAATTGAGAAAAGAACTATGAAAAACTGATTATGAAGTGATAATTTTGAAATGAATGTTATGCTGAACTTTTAAATCCTCATATAGAAGCTACTCAATTTTCTCATCTAAAAGTCTCTTTCAAGTAGTGGCCTACAAGATTTGTTGCTCTTTGTGATCACCGCCTAGTGATGTAAACAGGTATTCCCAAATTATTGGGCAAACAGCAAATAACAACTGCTTCACCACCACAGGGCTTCATAAATAATACTTTTATTACTGATTCCAGGGGAGTTACCTCAATTTGTTGAGGGAAAAGGGCTCTCTTCAAGATTATAACATTGCTGTGGGGCATGCAAGTTTAGGAAACTGGTCTTCTTGACAAGTAAACTTGATGAACTCAAGCAAACAGGGGCTTTTATTTGAAAAAAGTAGTAACTAATGATTAGAAAAGGTCTAACAGAGCCAGTTCCCAAAGCGTTTTCAGGCTCCAGGTGCCACATCTAGGTTAATGTATGTTTGCAATTTCTGGCTGCTCCTTTTCGTTACTATCTAAACTAAAGGCAATCTATTCATTTGTTAAATAGTAATGCCACTAATCATTAATGGTCACTGGTGTCTCAGTAGTAAATCTTTTTTACATCATGGGTTAACTCACATTTCATTAGGGAGGTTAATGTCCTTGTATAACTTCATAGCTCTGTGATTAAGAAATGTCATGCTTAGATCATTATACTTTCATGTGTATTGCAAAATGTAATACTTAACATGGTCTCTCCATTGCAAGAGTGTTCATTTGCATTTCAGGCCCCTTGGTTTATATTGTGGGGGGATTAAATATTTACATATACTTGCATAACATGTTAGTGTGTCTGAGATAAAGAGATTTCCTATAATTGAGAGCATACTGTAGGATAAATGCAAGGGTATCCCATGGGAGTATTATAACTGTCATATTCTTGTTGTAAGGAGACCACAACAGCGATTTCAAAGTTGTTCTGAACAATTCATTCTCTAACTTGCTCTTTTCTTGTTTATTTTTTTCTTTCATTCCTCTCCTCTGAAACAGACCAGAAGTTTTCACCTTGGTCCCCGTCTCGAAAGTTCAATGAAGGCAGACGCCTCCCTCCGGCCAGGAACATGAAGGGCTTATCGGGCAGCCGTTCCCAGCACCAGATCCCTTTACCCCATGGCTTGGACTACGACCCCCACGTCCATGACATTCACGCTCACCATGGCCCTGACTCCCGCCACACGTCCTACCTGCTCAGCCCCACAGAGAGCTGCCCCATGGACTTCCACCACCGCTACTCCCCACGCAGCTCCATCCACTCTGACTGCATGATGATGTCCCCTGTCATGATGCCCCCAGCTGCTGCGTCTGAACACATTTCAAGCAGCACCTTTCCCAGAATGCACTACAGCTCTCAGTATTATGACTCAGTCACAAGGGATGACTGCGCTGCCATCACAGCCTCTGCCACCTCTCCAGCCGTTGCAGCTGCTGCAGCCGCGGCGGCGGCCTCCTCCCACCATGCCGGCACCAAGAGCAACCGCCTTCCTGCTAACCTATTAGACCAGTTTGAGAAGCAACTGCCACTACACCGCGATGGCTTCCACACATTACAGTACCAGCGCACCTCCACCACCACTGAGCAACGTAGCGAGAGTCCTGGCCGCATCAGACACCTTGTTCATTCTGTCCAGAAGCTCTTCACAAAGTCCCACTCCCTGGAGGGATCATCCAAGATGAATGGCACAAAAGGCGATATTGTAGGAGCAGGGAGTTACCATCATCATGGCCACCACTCCACCAAACATGGTAGCAAGAGGAGCAAGAGCAAAGAACGCAAGCACCGCTCTGGCGGCTGGTGGAGCTCCGATGACAACCTTGATAGTGACAGCACCTACCGCACACCCAGTGTCATGTCCCGGCACCACGGGGAACATGTCAGTCACTGCTACCCAGATTCCATGCACAGCCACCACTTTGGAGATCTGTCACTCAAGACGTCTAAGAGTAACAATGATGTCAAGTGCTCAGCCTGTGAGAGCATGGCCATGGCGCCTGAGGGCAAATTCATGAAGAGGAGCTCCTGGTCAACACTGACAGTCAGCCAGGCCAAAGAGGCCTATAGGAAGTCATCGCTCAACCTAGAGAAAACCATGATGCACACAGACCTCAAGCCTTCATCGCGGACGTGTCATTATCTGCAGGTGAGTGGTGCTTTACTTAATTAATGTTATAAATGGACAGAAATTGAACATAGGAAAGGCAGAATTAAAAGCCACAAACTGCTTATATTCTACTGAATGTGAATGGTAATCTTGGTGTCTGGAGCTACTATATAAATGCAGCAACATCATATCATGTAATCATAAATACACACTGGTTATTTATTTAAGTAATATTGTCTGCAAGCCTGTCAATTATATTAGCTATTAATGGGTTTCTATCACTGTACTAAAGAGGTCATGTAAGTTGTAAATGTATCACTTTGGATAACTACTATTTTTCATTTTAGTTATTTTACACAGTATGGTCAGTGCAACCGTCACATACAATGACTCTGTGTTCAAAAGGTAAAATATCCCGGCTTCCTCTTAGCCGACCGGGATTGTTGTCAATGTTTAATATCTCTCTCTTCAGAAATTTAAGTCCAGGCTGAATTTTTGCAGTAAACTGAAAGGACAGTAAGTGTATAGAAACCCAAAGCATCACCTGTCTGAAAATATAACAAACAATAATTGAGATCAGTATCCACTTATCCCCAGAGAGGCTCCTCTGAGTAAAAGGCCATGATTGATGTATTGATTAGAAATCCTGCCAGGGATGCCTTTTGGATTCCACCTTTCTTTCTGTTACTCTCCTGAGGGCAATTACAGTGTCCATGAGTGTGAAACGCCAATATATTTAACTGGGATTACCTTTTGTGTAGTCAGGAAACCTTTGTCTATTAAGATGTAGAGACCAATTGAGTGAATCAATGTCATCAATCAGTCAAACTTTATTTGTGTTGGACCTTTCACACAGGTTAGTGCAGTTCAACATGTTTCACAGATGACTGATAAGTCAATAATAAGACAGAATAAGTGTAGATTGTAAAAACAAACAAAATACCACAAAATAGATGTAAAAGTTAAACTGTATGTGTGTCCTTTATGTATCCAACAACTGTTCATCTGATCAACTTCACTTGTCGAATGTATTGCAGGGTACCCAAAGACAGTACCGAATGTGGTGCAATTTGGACATGCAACGCATTTAATAATAATAATAAACTTTGAACAAACAAGTCAACAGTGAGCTGCTCAACTTTGTGTCTGAGTGCAACGGGGACTGTTTGATATAAAAAATGTCACACTGCAGCAGTTGTAGCTTCTAGGCTTGGAAGTGCTAAGCTGGAAAAAGCATGTGCCTTGCTTAGTTAAGATTAAATTAAGATAGACTAAAAATCTAGATCAAATAGATTACAGTAAGTTAAACCATAGGTACTGGTTTTAAAAAGCTGCTAAAATACAGTCAAAAGCTGAGCGTTCAGGGTTCCTCCTTTCTTTGTTTCAGTTTCTTTAGATCTCAATATTTTTCATTTAACAAACACTGTGACTTACAGGTACGACCATGCATCTTAGAATACTGTGAGCTGTAATAGCATAATGCTGTGGCTATTTATGATCCACAATTAACAACAGATATTAAACTTGAAAAAGGGGCATCATCAGGCCTAATAACATATAGAGGAGGTTGTATTTATGTTTGTGCTTTGGAACTCCACACCTCCCAAGATCACTTTTCTCTTTAGAGAAGTTGGCCTCGACTCCCCTCCCAGCCCATTATGAAATGGTTGTTGCTTGTAATGGGGATGAGGAGAGCCGAAATGATTGGCCATTACTGAAGCCTGCCCCATCTCCACCTAAAGATGATTTATTCCTCTCACAAATATAGCATTTAGCCTTTTTTGTTTGTGCCCTGCTCAGTTAGTTACGTAGGATTGCACTTGGCCTTCATATAATCATCACGACCGCAAACACTTATTGAACACAGTCACGTCCATTTTCACCCAGTTGTATGAAAATTAAGAACCAAGTAAAGTGCATGCAGATTTTTAAGTAATGAAAATGGGTTTGAGTGGTGACATGGGACAGCACAAACAGGAGAATTAGGTGTGTGTATATGTGTGTGTACGCACATGTGTGTAAGGATATAGAGGGTAGAGATAGAGCAGAATGAACAAAAGAGAAGGAGAAAAAGAAAGCTAATGCTGTTAGGGGGCATATCTGGTTGGGTCTCACGGGAAAAAGGGGTGCCAGGATGAAACCAAGATGGGCCAGTAGGTCACTCTATCTCAGACCAGTAGGAGGATGTTAGTTTATTGCAGCTCAGATATCTTCTAGAATAGCACACATACCTACAAGGGAGGTTGGGTCATTTCAGTCTGAGGAGCAATTGTATTTGAAAGGTGGTGGTGGTGGTGGTGGTGGGGGGGGGGGGGGGGGGGGGGGGGGGGGTTAAATGGGAATTAGCCACCTATCCTTTGGTTTTAGGAAATGAAACATGGTTGAAATATGACTGAAACGTTAACATTAAGAGGTAGAGACAAAAAAATGTAAAGAAATAGTTCATAAAATGTATGGTTGAGTTAGGTTCAGTGTAGTTTATGGCCTGAAAGTGTTTTTGTGTTTGTAGTCTGGTGGTAACCGGTGTATTTTGATGCTAAGTGGATGGCACATTTACACACACACGGTAGTTGTGTGTGTGCCATGGGGATAGAAAGACTGTCAATACAGAGGCTCTCTCACTGACATTTGACAAGCTTATGTGTCAGCAGGCAGAGACTCACCAGCTGCCACATGGGCACATTCTGCACTGAGAGTGTCGGCACTGAGACTCTTATTAAGTGTCACTATGTTAAATAAGGGGGAATCTGAACACTGGCATCATTGTCAACACTCTGTGTGCTCATTGAATTTTATCTGTTTGATGTGTCTGGGTTCTTCAGGTCTGTGTTCACTTGCGATGAGGAGAACAGGTCTGAGCTGGGCGAGTTGTTGTTTGGTATAATCTTGTTTCAGTAAGATGTCACGTTGTCAGGTTAGGCTCCCGAGCTAACACAGTCCTGTTACAAAGTGATGCTTATGTGAACCAAAATAATACTGAAACGTTTAAAAAACACTATTTTAAAAAAACGTGTGACTCATCATGAAAACGTCAGCAGACTAAAACAGAGCAGAAATAATAAATCTATCATTCATAAGATCTACATAAGGCTCCACAGATACCACAAAGATAATGGAAATGCTTCACAATTAGTACAGGATTAGAGCAACAGAAACTTACATAATATAGATGCATATGAGACGCTCAGATTTTTATACATGACTAATTCAGTCAGAGAAATGATTATTTATAGCAAATGATTATGCCGTTAGATTTGGCAGAAAAGGCTCTGCTCTTTTGAGGAAGCTTTTAAGGAATTCAAGGAGCAACAACTCTGCTGGGATAGCTAATTCCCTCCTTAAAAAACAGTTAAAACAACAACACCAAAAAATGTAGTACATTAGGAAGTTGGGGTAGTGAATGAGCTACAGCAGCACATGGGTAATAGTAAAAGTGAGAAGTGGTCAGGTTATGATGATGGTCTTGCTATATATCTCAACAATATGATTGGCTGTTACTAGTCAGCTGATCTGAATGAGCCAGTGACTGTCAAACATAAATTAAACAGTTGATATCAATGAGGTAATGCAAGCACGACTTTGCATTTGTAATGCTTTTCCCCCATTTTTCTGAAGTTGCCCTTTAAAAAGACTTGTCTTACTTGATTTTAACAAGAAACATTAAGCGGAGTAAACAAGGTGTAAATAAATAATGGTTTGGCCTGGTCCCAAGAACTTCAGGCATGTTTTGAAGGTGAGAAAAAGTACTGTGTGTGCAGTAAAGGCAAAATTGCACATCCTGAACACAGTTTCTGCAGAATTACATAAATCATAAGAATTTAATCAATCACAGTGTATGCTCTTGCCTTTCCTTGTCTGAAATGTAGCCAGCCAAGTGCGTTTTCCTTTTCCTTTTCCTTTTCCTGTAATAATGAAATCTTTCAGACGATGGCAGTGAATTTGAAAAGATTATCTCAGGAGGAACTTTGCCTCTCATTGATGTCTCTGTTTGAGTATCTACAGCACAGTGATACCTCCAAAGGTTGGGCTGGTGTCCTCCCTATTATACACAGTGGCCATTAAAACAAATTATGTCTCTTGGGTCCTAACCATGCAAGCTACACTGTACTTAGAGAGTGCAGTACTGTGTGCTCAAATCAACCTATGTGAGTGTGTTTAAGTAGCTACATTCTTCAAGTAAGAGAGATAGATTTGGATAATAGTTTACAATCCTATCAAAGCAGGTTTAACATCCCCTTGATTTGCATGAGACTGCTTATTACAGTATTGCTGTGAGTAGGTGACTAATCTGTTAAAACCGTATTCTGTAGACTGCATTCAGTGTTACACATCCCATATCTTATCACTGACACTACCCGGCATACTGTGGATAGGAATAGCGTGCATTTCTTTATTGAGTTTTCAAACTCATTGTTATAAATGTCAAGAGATTGTTCTGCGGCTGCTTACAGGTCAGTGATTTTTATCCTACACACTGTTTTGCATCTGCTCCATGGGCTTACAAAATCCTTCTCTGCAGTGAGAAGACACTATATATCCCAAGGTTATTTTTGTACAAAGTATTCTCATTAATAATGGGTTAAAATAGTTTGCCTGTCAAGCTGCCTTGGAGGTGCAGCTCATGTTCTTTAAAGTGTAGCATCAAATAAGCACAAAAACAAAAGGTAATTCTAATGAGCTAGCGCAATGTTTCCATGAGTGATGGCTACCTTGTTAACCACAGCCCCAGACGATCAATGGCGGTGCATTAGGAGGAAAATGATTCTTTTACTTTATTGCTGTCTTTAAGCCTGATTAATTTAGTTTCCAGACAATTGCTACATTTTATTCCACTCATGTGGGAGAGGATAAATGTATGCATAGCAGATTAGCGTACGTGATGGTTTTACTGATAGGTCTTTGAAGGAAGACATAAGCAGTCCGGCTAATTTTCATCTTACCTTCTCAAGTTGGGCAGAGTTGGAAAGTCTTTTTTTAAGTGGATGAAACACAAAAATGGTGTTTGTATCACAACTTTGTAAACTGAATGGACAACATTTTTTTTCCCACTGTGCTACACACTGAAATGTAGCATTCCATAATGTGGCAGTCAGCCATCCTGCCCAAATGAAGTTCAGTTGTTTTGGATTCAAAGGAGATTTCTCACAGCATATGGTCTAAATACTTTAGATCCCTTTTCATCTTGACTACAGAAACACTTGGGGAAAACATCTGAGTAAAATATAGTAGATTAATGACAGTGGAAAGCTATGGATGATATTAATAGCTTAGTTAAATCTTTCTACTTTTTACCCATTTGCCACCTACCATTGAGGGGGAAAAGGGTTGTTACTTTCATCATGTGCTGTAGGGCAGGTCGTCAAGTCAGAGAGGATATTGGGTGTTAAAGGAAAGACTGAAGGGACAAAAGGCTAAAAAGATCAGATAGTGAGAACAGTGGCAGAGAAACTCAAAAAATGGGGTATCAGCCACTCAGCTTTTTCTTAGAACAGGCAAGCTCTATGATTAGGTAAAGTGAGTAAGTTGAAGAGCATTAGGGACAGCCCTGCGCCTGAGGCTGTTTCAGGAGCTAAAACTGTCCTATTCAGTTCTGCACCACACACTGACACAGTGTTGTTTCCACTAGATGCCTGATCAATATGGAGCAGCGTGTGACACATTATTGTCATATTTGGAAGCTGAAACCAGTGTGTGTGTGAGGGGCATTGATTTACATCACATGACTTAATTGATTAGTCGATATTAATCAGTTAAATCTCAGCAAAATCATGTGAGATCAACTGTAAACAGTGTATTTGACTATTAAAAGATATTGAAAGTAATTAATTAGTTAGATGTGTTGGATGTACCTTACCATTGACCTTTATCACAATATTGAAAATCCAACTGTCTTTCAGTACACGGAAGACAGTTGTTATTGTGTTGACAACTGTAACAGTATTAGTAGTATAATAGTATGTACAGTAATTAACACATAATCCCTTAATGAGTATGTTAATCCTGATGCTGTAATGTTAAGAACAGTCACTTTTTACAGTTATTAGACTATAAGCATTCAATTATTTATGCCCTAATATCAGAGCTGTGATCATTTACTTGTTTGAACATTGATTATTTTTGCACTTTCTGTTCATACTTTCCATTGTATTGAATGTACTGTAAGGTGCATTGTCTAAACAAATGCTGTGCTCCTTTGGCTGTCAGTCAAAACTAATTCCAGTAAGAGCTCTTATGTTGTTTTGTATTAGATACTGTGCCATTAATGATAGAAAGCTCATTTAAAAGTTACAGTCATGGCCTCAGGGGTATGATTGGCAGCCTTAGCTGTGCAAGCATAAAAATACACAAACCGTATCATTGCCAAGACTGTGACAGAAGTTAATAATCTTTTTCTGAAAATCCTTGAATTAAGTATGCCCATGTTGGGATTTGCAACATTACTGCTATTCTTTAACTATATTTTACTCTTCCCATTCAACTAGTTTAATGATCCTGCTGATGTAAAGTAGTATGAGTTTCTTAGAACTTAAAGTGCTCTTTTGAAATGTGCTGATAGATCTCACCTTGTGCAGAAGGTTAACTTTGTTGAAACCACA
Organism: Scomber japonicus; assembly: GCF_027409825.1. Classification (NCBI taxonomy): domain Eukaryota; kingdom Metazoa; phylum Chordata; class Actinopteri; order Scombriformes; family Scombridae; genus Scomber; species Scomber japonicus. Next base: position 21,988,376 of record NC_070594.1, read on the forward strand.
AACATGGACAATATTAAACATTAATGAATGAAAGGGTACACTGTGAATATTTTTTAAAGTTATATAGTTGTTAAAATGCTGACATACGACATTTTAAAAATAGTATGCAACATATCTAAATGATTGGTTTTGGTAGTGTATAGAAGTATTCAGTTGAAATACTTAAATAAGTATTTGTCAGACCATATATACTGACTGCACAGTTTAGAGTGAATTAACCTGTAAAAATCTCAGTCTTGTCTTTGATCCAGAGCTCAACTTTAATAGTCACCAAGATATTTGGACATTTGGTGTAAAGCAGGGAAAACATATGTATGCATACATAAACCCTGTTGCTTATAACCCACAGCACCACTAATTTATCTCTCATGACAAATTCTCTCACAGGATGCAGCCCTCCTTGTTATTACCACCCACTAGTTGAAAGGGTACAGATGGGACGGAGCCCTCACTTACACTCCCCCACGCACTTCCAGCCAGTGTCAGGCTAATAAACAGTGGTTACCCAGTTTTTGTGTTTATTCCAGGCAAACTGTTGCTGCTACCGGAAGTGTAAAGCCCACATCTCTTAGCTGACAAAAAGTGTTTAGAACAGCAAATCAATGTGCTTTTAATAAACTGGGGTTAGCTTCAATTATTTTCACATTACATGACAATATTGTATATATAAATACTTCAATATCTACCTGCCTTTTTCTTTTTCTCCCCCTAAGAGGCTTAAAAATTATTAAACATTATCCGACATGTCCAACTCATTCTGTCTTTCTCATAAGCTCTCTCCCATTTGTGCTGGTGATGTACACTAAATAACTGAATTTATGGTTGTCTATGACAAACCTTTTGAGCAACTCATCTTGAATGTCACATGTTGACATGTCAGGTGCAAATTAAATGTTACAACAAAGGGAAGCCACATACAGCACCAATCAAATGCAAAATGAAAACACTTTATTATTCAGGTGAATGGGAAAGTATTTACGAACTTTTGACTGGTACTGCTTACATTCTGCAGAAAAATTTAGGATAAACAATTCTGCTTTTAATTTACATTTCATAACCATGACAAATCATTTGTACCCTAACCTACAAATGACTAATTTAATCAGAATACTAGAAAAATGTCACTTTTGAAAAGATCAATAATTGTTATGTTTAAAATCACAGAGCCCAATAGCTGCTGCACATATTTGAACTTGAAACTATGTAGTATATAAACTGTATGTGTGTTTTTATTACCTTCAGCACATAATTCAGCTGTTATATGAAGCCTGTGAAAAATATACACTGAACAATATAGTTTACTGTATGTTTAATTACTGCTTGGAAACTAAATGTAGACATTCCCTTGAGTTACATTTATAAGGATTTATCTTGGATTGTTGTATGGTAACAGTGTTCTAGTGTCTAAATATTGAATTGTGTGATTACCACATACATTGTGTAATTGAAATGCCTGTACAGTAACTAATGTATCTCAGAAAAGCAGATCAAGACAACCATACATGGATGTGGATGAGAAAAGTCTTCATTGAAGTCTGAGATAAAACCATCAATCAGCCAAAGACACAATTCAGAATTTCCAAGTGCCATGAAAAATGAATAAATCACCCCAACTGCAAGTATTCAATATGAACAAGGAACAACAGTGTACAGCCAATGTCAGACGTATTTAAGTTTAGTGCACTTGCAAGTTTTATATGCTATTCCCTCCCACCAGCTTTTGAATTTCCACATTTTTGTCAAGACATATTGTATACATTTTTTCATGTTTTGTATCTTAGCATTATTGTTTTATTCTAACAATATATTTTTCTATGTATAATATTTGTAAAAAATATTATCACTAAAACTACAGTGGCAAACTTCCCTGGTTGTCATACCTGGCACTTGCACTGGCCATGCTATTTTTTAAATCAATTTTTTATGTTTTTAGGAGCTGACATTGAGTATCTAACTGCTTAGCTGATTTTCACAGTTACAAAGCTAACAATCAACTAGGACTTATTAAAATTCCTGCAGAAAATACATGTGAGCCTGCTCTCCAGCAAGTATTATCTATGTGATAAACACCTTACTGAGGTACAGCAGCTGATATTGGACAGAAAATATGCGTACATACTTTGGGACAATGAAATAAAATGGTAGAATGTGAATGAGCTAGCAAATAGACTGAATTTGGACACAGCACAAGAGAGACCAAAAGAGAGACTGCATCCATATGTTTCAGGACCATGGAGAGAGTACAGTGAGGCAGCTTCTTTGTGGTCCTCCTGGAGCCTCATGCACAGGGGATGGGAAAAAATATGCAGAATTATCCCCTTGTATTTATGCCAAATACAAGATAAATTAGTAATTAGTGAGGTTGATATACAGTAAGTCTTGTTTTAATAAAAGTGAAACTTAAAAAAAAAGTTAAAAAAAAAATCAAAAGCTGATGAATAGTATCAAAAGTATTTAAATCAACACATTTTACTACCTTGAAGTTTCTAAAAGGTTTTCAAACACAAAGCTATGTAAATGCTACTGTAATGACTGAAGAACCCTGTTTTACACTATTGCCTTTCTGGGAGTAAGTAATACGATTGCACGTAAAGCTTTAACCCCAACACTGCTCATAACTTGTGAATACATAGATATGATTGGAAGCCATACTTTGGTTCAAGCCATTATGTCAATACGTCAAAAATAATTTTTCTTGAGAGTGTTACTATAGTTGCAGATAGGAAGCGAGTTTAGAGAAACTAATTGTATCCTAATTCTCATGGGTAGAGTAAGGTTAACATTGAGCTTGTTTTATTTTAGACTGCAGACTCAGAGATGGAGCTTGAAACAGGGGACGTGAATCAGCTTAATTTTCTGTTTAGGGAAAAAGCAGCAAGGGCTTATCTGAATACTGTCTGAAACAGTTCTCACGCTCATTTGGCTAATTAGGTCCCATTGTACTTGCAAATAATATGACTAGCATAGTCCACTGAACAAACCTGATATTTTGTCTCTTAGAAGGAGAACCTTCTGTTCCATCTGTACTCCACCATTTAACATTTAACAAATCACCACAGAGCACAGCTCAAGTGCACAAGTAAGATCATACGACATTGTGGTTATTTGCATGTGTATACATTTAAAACAGGTTTGTTATCTCCCACAGGTGCCCCAAGATGAGTGGGGTGGATACCCAGGCGAAAGGGATGAGGAGATCCCGTGTCGGCGGATGCGCAGCAGTAGCTATGTTAAAGCTATGGGAGAGGTGGATGATGAAAGTGGTGACTCTGACACCAGCCCTAAGACCTCCCCACAGAAAGCTATTAGGCCTGATGCTCTCGTCCTCAAATCAGCCATGCAGAGACCCCATTTTGACTCCCAAAGGTAGGTCTGGCTGCCTAGCTCAATATGTCCATGTGAAAGCAGTGTTTTGTTTTGTTTTTAAATGGCTAATGAATGCTCTGAGGGTGTGCTGAAAAGTAAAATATTTTCTTGAATTGTTACACATGGCAGGCAAAGGTTATTTTACCTTTTCCAAAGGTAAAGGATTTTGTTGCAGTGTGTCATCTCAACTCTGACCAGACACATGAATGGGATGTTTGGCTCTAATAACTGACAAATATAGTTATAAATGTTAAATAGACTATGAGATCAGTCTAAGGTTGAGCTTCACAGTGTCCCACATTTATACATGCACACAGATACACACAATGATGATGAAAGGCCTGTCACCCAGGGCACTGGTGCAGGTGCTAACCTGCTCAAGCCAGAAAACATACAGTCTGAAACTTGGTGACATCGCCAATGCTGCATCAATATTAGGTGTAGTATAAGGAATAACTTTTGGGGAAAGACTTGAATATGAACTGTAAACTATTTTGTAAAACAAAATCTTTCAAATTGGTTTTGTATATATACTAAACCTTGCCTTCAATAACGTTTTTTTACAACACACTTCAAATAGTCATTCACAGCCTCTGCCTTTTTTTCTAACATCTAACACTCACTGCTTTATCTACATGTCCAAAACTGTTGTTTGCTGATGCTGCGTTTTGCTCGGCTGTCACTGAGAGATTTGAAGTGGTTTTACATTATTTGGTGATTCCAAGTGAAGTTGTCTACCAACAAAATAAGATCAGTTTTTGTCATTGTTCTATACATCATTTAATGCATGCATGGGCCACTGTATTAAGTTGTTACTGAGAGCTGGGCTGTATTTACTTGTCAGCTTGTTTTATAATCACATTATCAACTTTCTTGTGTGCTGATGGCTAAGTATTCAGGCTGTTTCATGAGATCAGGCAAAACAATGTTCTGCTGTGTGCCACAGTGCCAAATGGGTTTTATGTTTGTGACCTTTTTTGTCTGCTAGTTCAATATTTGCCCAACATCTTACCCAAGCAATATGCCTCATCTTATCTGTGTTGTTGACAAGTCTGTAGCAAAAATGTCACATTTAAACAATGTCAGACTTGCGAGAGGAGGGTTACTGGATGGGGGAAGTGGTTACTGGATGGGGGAAATGCTGATGCATGGAAGGACATGTGCTGAATTTACTGACTCTATGATCAGATGTGTTTAATCAGTCATACACCGAAGTGTGGAACTCAGTTGAGTATATTTCCTACAGTTTTGTTTTACATTAAAAAAAGACAATCCTGAAAATACAGGCAGTTGCCAGTTTATTAGGTACACCTTGCTAAAACGAATGCAGTTTAATACTACAGCTTTGCAATAAATCCTACCTTCATGAAGGTTACAAGGCTGAGTTGTTGTTGAATCTGTTTTAGAGAGGTCTTGCACCAACTTTATGGTTGTTTGGGAAGCTGTATTTTGTAGTGCTGTTGAAGTGTATGAGAGGTGTTTCTAATGTTTCATCTACTATAAATAATTTAAATGAGGTAGACAGTATTTCATAATTACTGATAATAATAATCATCATTGATATACAAGTAATGTGTTGCTACATTTTATACTGGTCAAGAAGCGTGTGAAACAAATTGGATTAACTATTCAGATGCCTTGCAGCCTTACAATATAAGAACTTAGACTGTAGATCAACGGCTCCTAAACTGTTAAAAAGAAATTTGACTTCTTGGGGTCCACTAACTTTACTTAATCACTTCTTACTCATATATCTCTGGTAATTTGTGGGAGCCCATCTGTGTCAGGCTGCTGATAACACCAGCACAATCCACATAGTGTATAGTGACCCCAAGGATGCTACTGCCTTACCTTCACATTCCTACTAAGCTTATTGTTGTTTAGCATGTGTTTATTCAGCTTATTGTTCTCTATAGCTGTTTGTTTTCTGGCAGTGCAGCTTTCACAAAGCCAAATTCTGTGAACCTGGGGAGGCGTCATGCATCCGTCATCTCTTCAGTGTTCAGTGCTATTTTTGTTTCTATCATCTCAGTGGGGTTCTGATCACTCCTGCTTTTGTCCACAAACAAATCAGCCCTCTAGCCTCTGGTGGAGAATGTAATAATCTCCTATTATTGCTGCTTCTAGCCCTCATTGTTTCACTCACAAGAGCCAGAGACGAGCCACACACATGCTCTCTATAGTTTGGGGATAGAAGAGTTACTGTTTTCTCATAGGAGACTAGAAGCTAACAACTCAAGCCATTAAAATGTTCTATGTTGACAGTTCAGACTTTTTCTTGAAGAGATGAGTCATTCAAGTGGCTGATATTCATTTTGGAGAGATATACTCAATCACGAATTAGAAGACAGCAGGCTATGCCCACAGATGATAATGATAATGAATAGATTCATTAAGTATCATCCAGTGATGTTCCTTGTGTGGCTTTTGAACTATGCATTCGTGTCTATCCCTACCCCTTGTCCTTGTTCAGCCAGGGCTACCACTTGCAAACCAGAGAAAGAGATATGCGGCCCCACCCTAGTGTCACGCTGGACCCTGCCACCACCTTTCATCCCCCACCTTTCCGCTCTCGCAACCAGAGCTACATGCGCGCTGTCAGCACCCTCAGTCAGGCTAGCTGCGTCAGCCAGGTGAGTCGCAAACACATACATCGCATGGAGGCAACACCCGGATACATGAAGAAGAGCTTTTAATATGATGTTGTTCCGTATCAAGTAGTTGTATTTGTTTAGATTACAGAAACAAAAAACACTGACAGGGGTCCATACTGGAAGTCCAAAGCTAATTGTGTTTTTGTAGACATAGTAGTCTTGGCTGTGCCAGCAGAGGTCAATAGGCATAACTAAATTGTGCTGTTTTGGACATGGAACTGATACTTAAATTAATAGCCTACCTCTGAATCACCCACAGACACAGTTTAATGTTGTGTACAGTTTGTTGATTGAAGGGTTTCTTGCTTTGAAATAATGTGAAATTGTACATAATTGGGAAACAGAGATATTGGTTTCACATTAGAGAGTGTGTATCCTTATTTGGCCCAAGGATAACAGGAATAGACCAAACAATTTATAATACAATACAACACAATAGACAATACAATTAGCTAGCTATCAACGCCAAAAGTAGCCGTTTGGTTAAGTAAGCTGATATTTTTCAGACTGAAACTCATATTTATTAGCAGAGTTAGAGACAAAACACTTCGATGTCTAACCACACTTCACACACCAACCTTTTCAAGTATCTCCCGCTTTATACCCTGCTATGAATCTATACAGTTGGATCAATTCTCATCAAGCATGTTTTGGACCTCCATGGTGGCACAAGATGATAGTTGCTACCTACAGATTTGTGACACAGCAACAAAGCCTCCATATGGAGAAGGAGTAAGAAGAAAAAGAGAAGGGTTGTACAATCAGCATACTCATGCAAATGCTACCACCCAGTTTAAACATTTTATAACTAATTTTATTACTCAGCTTTGTAATACCATTTTAAATATTAAACATTTGAGCAATATAACAAAGGCAAGATTGTGTTCATGTAATATTATTCTTCTACACAGATTGTTGTTTTAAGGCAATTAAATATATTGATTGTGGCTAACTTAGTTAAGTACACATACGTATACACAGCTTACAGTATTAGACTAGGATCTGAGAATAAGACAGAACAGGACAGAAGAAAATAGGGCAAATAGCTCCTTTTTACAGTGTCCTGATATTGTTGCATGATCTTGTTATCAACCAATTAATTCATCTAGTGTCAGAATCATTTTGAATATATGTCTAAGACACTTAGCAGAGCTACAAGTATGTTTAGCCTTTTTCAGTGAAGTAACTTGAAGTATACAGTACAGTACATCTTTGTTTTGGGGTTTGTGGTAAATTGAATGCTGTATAACAAAAAGTGAAATTTTTTCTGACTGTTTTTTATTGTGATCTACCCTATTTTCCATTTGATTTTGACATTCATTCAGTTTAAGGTCGGAATTGACAGTGGCATTTCCTTATGCTAACACTCCTTCATATTTGCTGTGCAAAGGGGAAGAATCAAAGTGAGAAAGAGAAAGGAAGAGGAAAAATTAAGGACTGCTATTCCTGTTTTTGTCTCTCAGGTGAGTGAGACTGAGATCAATGGCCAGTTTGAGTCAGTTTGCGAGTCCGTTTTTAGTGAAGTAGAATCCCAGGCCATGGAGGCCTTGGACCTGCCTGGTTCGTTCCGCACACGAAGCCACAGTTACCTCCGTGCAATACAGGCTGGTTATTCCCAAGATGACGACTGCTTGCCTTCAATGACATCCTCCACTGTCACTTCAACTCTCAGATCCACAACAGGTAAAACAATCCCCCCCTAAATGAGAGAGGGCTTAAACTACATATCCCCATACATCCTATACATGCGCACAAACTTGACATACCTACATATGTACAGTGGGGAACCCTTGAGCTTCAGAGATGCCGGGCTGAATGATTCCACTTATTTTCTTTGGAAGCTATGGTGTGCGTGTGTTTTTGCCTCTGCATACTCCCAATTGTTTAGATGGATTTGCTTGTGTGTTACTTTGCACGATTCATGCATCATTAGCAAAGCTTCTGGTTGGTCACTTGTGGTGTTGCCACGCTGTATACTAGGATATGGGTGGGAGGGCCACATTTTAAACACTCAGATGGCAACACACGCCCATGGTACACAATAACACAGCCACATTACATGGCATGCCTAAGAGGAACGGGCCCTACCCTGAGCATGTGAAACTGTGGTGTTATATATGTGTTGTGAGAAGCGTGTGAGTCTTAGGGAGGGGTGGAGAAGGCAACGGGCCAGGGGTAGGGGAGCGGTAGGTTGTCGACATATTTGTGCCGAGAGGACACACTGGACAAGCCTTCCGTCTGTCCTCCCCCTGTTCTGTTGCACCAGACATTAGCATATGCTTTTACCTTGTAATTGAATATATACAATTTAAAAACAAAATCTTGTAACCAATTTAAGGTAAGTCAACAAGCTCTAGAGACTAAAACACACAAATGTGCTGGTTGCACAAAGGAACTCTCTGTATTACTGATAGTCATAGATTCTTAAAGAACAATCTTTAAATAATTGCAGTATTGCTGTATTGTGTTGCATGAAACTCTACCTTATGAGCAGCAGTTTCAGTCCAAATAACTAATTCATGTTATGTAAATGTTATACCAGGACTTCCTCAAGTTTCTTAATCAATTTCTCTTTCAACTGCAAGTTTCCAGTTGAGCGAACTTAATGGTTATATTCATTGTTAGCTACAATTACTGTTCGACAGTGGACTGAAAGTCTCGTAACAGTTTTTATGAAGATTTTCTGGGCTCTGGTATTGTTATTTGTACTACATGCTGCTTTTTAAATACAACACGCAAAGATCTCAAGGCTTTGTGCAACACAGTATTAGCAATATGTCCCTAAAATTAACATTTCAAGTTCTTTGTGCAAGCAGAGCCTTTGCGGTAACTCCCTCACTAAGTGCATTTGGTGTTTGCCTGCAAGAGTAAAGCTATGAACCCTATTGAAACATTTTTCTTTAATTATGTGCATTTTTAAATATTATGACCTGGATTTTTATTGTTTTTCTACACTTTTCTGTCAATTTAATATTGGAGACATTTGCACTTTTACTTATTTTGTGGGCTTTGTTTTCTTGTTCAATCTGGACTTTTGTTTTTGGAATCCTCTCATCTTCAATTGGGTTTCCATCTACGATTTCTTCGATGTGACAGAAGCACTGAGGATAAAGGAGTGTTCTCCAATCCCACCGTCTTATTTGCTGAACTCTAATTCATTTAGCTCTCTTCTCCAAATCTGTCAGCTCTATAAGGGCTAAAACAAGCAGTCGACTGTTCAATATGTTGTGGAGCTGTATTTTGAAGATTGGCATAATGCATCAATTACAATATGTCAGGCGACATTATGGCAACTCAGAGGAAGGGTTCCCTGGATGATGATTAGTTATACACAGTACTGGCACCTTCCATTCAGGCCATACTGTAATTATCTCGTATTTGGTGTATTCTTTACACTGTTCCAAGAGAACAGTGGCCTAAAAAAAAAATAAAGTAAGTTATCCTGGCTAAGACAAACATTGATTCCTGGAATCATGTTTTTATGTTAGTACACAGAACTAGGTTATAACTGAATTGTAAGTGACTTATGAACCAAACCCCGTGTGAGGCTAGTGGGCCCTTGAGTGGGGAAGGGATCCCTTGATGCTCCATAGGGCAGATGAGCAGCAAACCCCTCTCCATTTGACCATCCATCTCTTGAAGGATAACCAGGGGGAAAGAACAACTGGAGGCATCAGTGATGATTGTTGCAGGTATTTTAATGTTGACACGCATACATATATCTATGTATATGTGTGTTTTTGCACTGCCTTCTCAGTAAAAAATAGATACATAGAGTTTATATATACATATATATATATATATACATATATAGCTGGTAGAAGTATCTCATTATGTTATCCTGAGCAGCAAACACGGTCACAAACAACTCACAATAACTCAGATGATCTGACTTCTTAAAACCGCGATACCACTGAATATTGATAACAGTGATAAACGTTATACTGGCTTTTGTGAGTTGTTTACCATGTCTCTATTTTAAGTGTGCTTAGACCACCTTGTAAGTGTAAATGTATGAGAGATGTACTTCCCAAACTGCGGAATGTTTTCATATCGCAATCATAAAATAGCACTGAATGTTATCGCATTGCCACTGTCTCCAATCATCTGTGAGAGCAGCATTTGTCTGCTGTACATGTGTGAACTTTATTTTTTCTTTCCATGAAAATTTGGCTTCTTGTAAAAGGCCACATGTGGCTAAGTCTAACCCTTGGCATTGAGTCTGTCAGCTGTCTTTGACTGTGGGATTGCAGCCTCTCCCTGGTGCAGCCCTGAAGGGGGAAGAGACCCCTACCCTCACCAGGTTACTTACTCCACATGGTCTAATCAGCCACCTTGGACCTGATATGTTCAATAGGGTTCATATCTGCTTCTTGACCCAGTGGGTTTTGAATCTTCTACTCCCTTTACATCTTTTCTTTTGCACAAAATGGCACAAATTTCAATGAGAAACATTTTGATATGTATTGAGAAAAGGGTTCTCAGAAAATTGACTCATGATTTGATAATGGTTGATGTATTTCATGTGTAATTCCATTCTTTACTGTGCTGTGCAGTGAAAAGATGGAAAGAAGCTTGATGTACCTTGAGATGACTGAGAAGGCAGTGTAAAAACATTGTGAAAAGCCTACAGTATGTGAGTTCAATGGCAATCATGATTGTCTAAGTTAAGTCAAGGCACTTAAGAACCTACTTTAGAAAGATACTGTATATTTTGTACAGGCACTGACAGGAATTAGCCCCATTACTTGGAGCTGACCCCCTAAGCTATATTGGATTTTTCAAAGAAAGCTATACTTGAGCACCACAGAAACCTAGTGAAGTGAAGTGAAGATAAAAAGCTTTGCAACTTTGAAATCTTTACTGATGATAAGAAACTGCCAAAAACACGTGACTATGAATCCTACCAACAATATATGTAGATATGGATAAAAAATAGGCAGACGGTTTCTTAACATTTGTAATTTTGTGATTTTATGACACTACTCAGTTACTTCTTGGTTCAAGAGTAGACCTGCTCACATCTGTACAGAGTATCAGTCCCTGATTCAACCCTTAAATCTTGAATACCAACTGGAGAATCACTGGGTCTGGTCTTGTATATCTTTGGAATGACTCACTACTCACATACTGTATGTTTTCCGTAGATATGTGTATTTTCTAGGTCAGAATCCAAATAAAATCACACTCCAGCTGTTCCTTTCACTTTGAATGTCCTTCTGTTTGCATATTCAAATCTTTCTTCCAGAGGGATATGATGTTGTGGATGGGACCTCTTTACTAAATGACGACATGATAGAGGATGATGACGGTGCCAGCTCCTCTGCCTATGTGGAGCTAGAGAGGCTGGAGAGAGAGACAGCGGCTGCTCGCAGCCAGCACAGTACTAGCTCCACTGTAACAGCCATCTCTGTCCCACCGGCATCCCCACCTTCATACAGGGTCCCCTCTGCCTCACCCATAGCCTCTGAGCCACCAGTCCCTCAGGCCATTCAGGCCTTTAAAGAGTCTGCAAACATGGTTGCTGCCTTCAACATGCAGTGGAAAGATGAAATCTCAGCAATGCGCTATGAGCTAGCAGAGCTGCGCAGAGATGTCTGTGGGGAATTGAAGACTTTCAACAGCAACTTCTTCAACTTTACTCAGTGCTACAACATGTGGACTTTGTGCCGGGAGCCTTGCAGCGACAGCACCACACAAACAGATGACAGGGTATCCATAGGAATTCAAGCAGGCTCAAGCTGGTCCGTTCGACAGAACACAGAGGACAAGTCAGTGATGTGCCAACCAGAACCGGCACCCTTCAGCATCATGGATTTGATGGACCCACCCCGAATTGAAATTATAGAGGGCACCCCGGAGAGCACACCAGAGGGTTCAGGCAGCCCTGCCAGCCCACTTCCAATAGAGGACTTCCCATGGGAGATAAACAAAACTAAAAAGGTCCATAAGCAGCAGGACACAAGTGGCCACACAGGTGGTCACAGAAGCGCCAGTCTAGAACTGTGGAGCAGAAAGTACACCAGTGGGCCCATGTCATATCTGTCTATGTCATTCTAATCATTCCCATTCTCCACATACAGTAAACTGAGATGAGGAAGCCAGGGTAAAAACCTGAAAGGCAAGGCAGTGCTGTTGTTAGATGTCCCTTTACTCTATGCAGACACAGAGTCTGTCATCTCTTGAACAGGTTACAATGTTGTTCAAGCAATCGTTTAACAAGTGTCTTGCTTAGCCATAAAATAGAAGAAAATGATTTTGTTTTACATCAGGATGAGGTGACATAAGAATGTGAAAGAGAATGTGGCTGATGTAAGGATCCTCAAGTGCCAACATCATATTGTGCAGCAAGTGAGTGCAGCATCATATTTCCTCTGCTGTCTTTAATACCCAACCATCAGTCAATTCAAATAAAGATGATTGGAAATCTGAGGGTAATTTAATGATAAAATTTTTAAAATGAGCCATTGTGAGGTGAGGCATAAGTTGGTCTGTCTCTGCACATGAATTTGAATAGCTCATGTTCATTCCAGTTTCTCGTCATGTAGAAACATTCTCTTAAGCACCTGAGTATACTGAAAAAATACTGTGAATAACTTTATAAACCCTAGTTTTTTAAGGAACACATCAAAGATGAATACATCATTTATGAATATATTGATATATTATTTACTTTTTAGTTATTCAAATCAAAGCATTCCTTTGCCATGGCCTTTGTTTCATCCATTTTGTAGCCAGTTCCAGATGAAATGGGCAGTTTGAAAATAAATTACTTACAAAGATTTTTTTCACTGGGGAGCTGGTGAACCACATAATATTAAGTACTAACTGTAATGATTAAATAAACAGTGGATGACAGCAACCTATTACACCCCCTATAAAAAAAATTTGTAGAAGCCTAATCCTCTGGAATACTGTATGGATGACACTGTCTCATGGCTTTGAGGATTTAGTCCCTGGCTAAAAATGTTCACGATTAATCATTTGGGACTGACTTCAAAGTCTAACAGCATGTGGAGAGGAAAACAGTAAAAGGGGGTTTACAGTGATCATTTCGTATGAATGTATCAGCTTCAGTTTATTCCAGCACAAACTGCATATATGTCCGAACTATGTATATGTATATAAATGTACCATTTTGTATATAGAGAAACTTATATTCAATACTTGTACTGTTTGCAGTTATAAACATACTGTGTTCTGACAGCGCTGAGAGGGGTTTTAGTAGTAACTGTGGTTCTAAACCAAACACAGCACTTTTTTGTCCAGTCTTCTAGGTCTGTCTCCATTTTTTCATCATGTTCATCACCCAACTGTGCACCCCATATGGAATTTGATTGTGCCAGTGTTTTGCCTTTTGTTTTTCTTGCAGTGGTGACGACAGGTTCTTTAATGTTTGCTTAAGTGTCTCACTATGTGTTCGTTTTTTGTTTTTTTTGAGAGGAAATGGTCTTACAAATCCTGAATTGGATTTGTTGTTTAAGTAATTTGTGTTCGTTTTGTGTTTTGGACTATATTCCACCCTATTCACCTTATTTAAATGCCACATATCTTTAGTGTTGGGGAAATTTTTCTTGCTGGGGTGGTTCATCACTGCTGAAAGATAATAGAAAAACATTGGTCCCTATATGTAGACAATCAGAGCCGCTGAGGGCCTCTACCTCTCTGACATGTCCCCAGAGGTGCAGTATGGTACCAGTGAATGTACTAACACCGCCTCACTAGTGATGGCTTAGCTGGGCTCCTGTCAAACCTTAATGGGTGGGAGCCCTCAATCATCTGCTATATTTGGCCAATTGCTCATTTTGTCTGTTACTACTTTTGTCTTAAAATAAAAGTTGCTCACTAGACACTGCCATTCCCCTCAACCACTCATCTGCTCCATTGTCCCATTGTACTGACACGGTGTACCAAAGGTAATACTGAGGCCCATGGAACTGAGGCAAACAACAAACATCTTGAAGTTTGACAGCACTTATCTCTGGATGATCAGTGCAGCACAGGACCATGGGAAGCTGTGTATGTGTCAGACCCCTGACTGAAATGTGAACCTTTCAAAAAGGACTATTAATAAAGGAGAGGCAATATCTCTCACTTTATAAAGAGAGTGGATCTTCTTCCCCTTTTGCACGACCAAAAGACATTACCTACAGAAAAAGTGGCATGGCTGTACCAGAGGTATTATCAGAATTAAAGTTGTAGCCACAAAAGAAAAAAGGCAGACATTTCCTTTTGAGTCATTGCAGTAGCTCCACCCTACACACCTGTTACAGGAACCCATTAAACCTGACCTTAAATGCTTACTAGCTAAAGGATTCATTAGCCTTGAAAATCTAAAATATGTGTTATGAGGAACACAACATCAAGGCATGTTTTGCTGTTAATGTTTGGCAGCAACTCCATAACTCTGAACTTGAGGGTTTTGTACAAAGAATAGTGGGTCAGGAATAAGCTCAAATTCATTGATGCCATTCACAACATTTGCAATACAGAACATTCATTTAAAAAAAGATCTTAACCTATTTCTTATTGTTATGAACACAAACAAAAACGTTTAGTTTTTCATTACAGATCAGCCAAAGGCTGGGTTAATATAAATCATAAATGATTTCAGTGAAGGCATATGACTGTGACAACATTTAGCCTATAATCATTTTAATATATAAGTACATAGACAATATATATATAAAAAAAAAAAAAAACTTTGGAAAGGCTTGTATTGATATTTTTGCTTTTTGAATGACCACACAAGAGGGGACTGCAGGGGCATTCCTTACTTACATATTTTCCCATTGTTTGGGGAATGCAAACTAATTAAAAGGTGCTGAAGACTGGCCAATCATGATGTCTCCAATCTACATTCATTCATTCTATGCAAGTGCTTTGTTCTCTGTTATATTTTTATGTCATCTAAATATTTGCAGATATATAAATTAGGTGTTAATGTTATGCCTTCGTGGAAGTCATCAATGCTGGAAATGGAATGGTGTTTTCCGAAACTATTGGTGGCTATTTTATTTATTTAGTTATTTTTGCATGAGCCACGGGCAACATTAAAAAGGTTGTTTTAGTGCTGCCTTAGTTGTATCCTACACATTACCCAATTTTGGTCTACTATTTTAGTAGTAGACTAAAAGGGGTTTGTCGGTGAGATTCCTGAGATTCCTGCTTAGTAGCATCAATGTGCTTTGTGACATTATATGCAAGAAAAATTCATCATATGTGCATCATACATTGACAATGTATTTACTGATGACGGCAACATTTGAAAACAAAGCCGGATATGATATTAGTGATAATATAATTGGAAATGCTGTACAAATGCTTAACAATTCTTCTAATTCATATCCAATTGAACTCCAAATCTTTGTGACAAATTGATGCCAGGGAACTCACCCATCACTATAAATAAGTTTAGTCCAGTGTTTCAATGTCACAATGTCATCATTTAGCCCAAAGAAATTACCTTTCCCTTAAAATAAGTTGAAATGTAGCAGAAATACAGATAATGATTAATCTTATTTTCAAAAAATACATGAAAGATATATATTTAACAAAGACTTGAGGAGAAAAAGAAAAAGGGTATTTACAATTATTTTGTAACCATGCATCCATATTTTGTGTAATGAAATATATAATTATTTGTAAGGAATCTGAATTGTCTATCTAATATGTTATGTAGTCATTTACCCCATGGGTTTTTGTTTACATTTAGTCATCCAGAGATCTGATGAAATAACTGTGCCAACTCTGTGATGTCCAGTTATTTGGACAAAGGTTTTTGGATGGAATCTGATCTCACCTGAACCTGTAATACTGCTTGAATATAAACCATTTTTTATCCCTGTGTGCTCTTCCTGCATTTATTCAAGGTTTCTTGGAGAAAACGTGCTTCTCTGTTTTGCATCAATCATGTTGCAATTTTCAGGGATCTCAGACTGCATTGTTTAGTGAATCAGATTTTGTCAAAGTTAAAAAGCATCCTTTTGAATACCATAGTTAAGCCTGCATTTGTTAGCTTATGCTGATTTTGTTAAAAGAATGAAACAAGTATGTGATACTTTTGTTTCTTTTTTTTTTTTTTTTGCTTGTTGTGGTGTTTCTTGTGAACTTTCATTTATAACTTTTATTGGCCTTATGTATTTTTCATAAATTGATATAAAAGATTGGATTAAAATGTTCATGATGTTTATGTTTATGATAATTCAAGTCACAAAATGGGGGTCATAGCTTTACAATGGCATCCAAAGATGAAACTGATAAACTGCATTTTTTTGTATCCATAGTGAATTGTCCACACATTTTAACACACCAGAAATACACAGCATGGGCCAGCCACAGTGTCTTTACTTTGACCCTCTCTATGCATTGCTTACTAAGCTATCATATTTTTGTTTGTTATTTTTTTCTTTTTCTTTCCCCCCCAATTTTAGGCGTCCGTAGCTTAGCAGGGGGGCGTAGAGAGTACGGTAGGTCTGGTAGGGAAACGCTTTATTGTATCTTTTTTTATATGTTGTAATACATTTTTTCATTCATTTTGTCTGACTCATAAACATTTTCCACTTGGTAGAAGTGATATATATCATAAGTTGAAGATGCTTTTCATACTCTCACTAAGTATGTATAATACATTTTAATGTTTTCATCTGTTTTCACACTGAATCCAGTGGAATCTCCATAATTATGTACTAGTACTGGATGATAAGTTCAACAAACCAAAAGAACACAAACTGTAGGCTACTAACACACATGTTGGCCTTGTGTTAGCACACTGCCATTTATATATACACTATCTATTGAATTTGAACAGAGTGAGGCACAAGGATATTGTTCCATTTAAAATATTGTCTGTGCAACTGGAACATACCTTAACAGATGTGCATGAAGCCGTTTCCAACTATTTTTCTTTTTTTATGTTATATTACAGTTCAGTTCAAATTCATTGGTATTAGTAACAATTCACCCTCTTGCTTTAACCATTTTATACATTTTCTTTAAGCGTACAGAGTGGAATAAATTCAGCACATAATACTGTGTTTTTTTAAAATATCCTGGCATGCAGCAAGGCAGGTTATGACCGCCATAACAGCTTTGTTCTACAAACCACCACAAATCAATGCTGCTTTTAGATCATATCATCATTATGAACAGGCCATAGCAAAGTGAGTTGCATTCAGAAGTTGTGATTTTGACACCGACTTCAATTAAGTTTATTCTTGAACATCAACCCCTCCCTATCCCACCCACATAGAAAGTGAAAGAGGAACTTGCTCAAACGGAGTAGGCAGTAGTCAATTAAAATAGAAAAATAAAAATAAATTAGGGCTGTCAATCGATTCAAATATTTAATTGCATGATTCTCTCTCTCTCTCTACAATGT
Source organism: Scomber japonicus (assembly GCF_027409825.1). Lineage (NCBI taxonomy): Eukaryota > Metazoa > Chordata > Actinopteri > Scombriformes > Scombridae > Scomber > Scomber japonicus. Next base: position 22,005,776 of record NC_070594.1, read on the forward strand.
CAATGCTGTTAGTAAAACAAAAAATATTAACAGGGGTGGAAAAAACCTGTTCTTTGTGTTCTGTCATTGTATCTCCGCTCCTCCTCTCCACAGTAACAGAGTCATCTGTGCACGGTGCACAGCCGGTTCGAAAACGTGTTATTTATAGGCGCAGTTACCGTCAGCAAACTATTGAGCATGGTAAATCTCAGTGCGTGTTAATTAACATATTTGCATTTTCTCCTCCCTGTATTTTGCACACTGGGGTTTAAATGCTCCATATTACATATTCATTAAGGCAAACGTACTAAATGGACAGTGCATATTATTTTGCACATTTGAAAGACACAAGCCTCAGTGCGTTGCGTTAGAAGATCCGCTTGCAGACTTTTTTGCGGGTGATGTCATGTTTGCACACGTTTTTACAGATGCAAACCTTTAGTAAATCAGACAAACAGGAGGAAGTCTCTCTGTATCAGCTACTTGGCAAGCGACGGCAATTTGAGACTCAACGTACTCCGTAATGCAAATAACTTTGGTCTTGTGGATAGAACATCTGGCAGGGCTTTGGAACAGACCATTTTCTTAGCAGACAATTTCTGCTTGTTATCCAAAACATTACTGCTGCATCTAAATATAATACTGTTACATTAAAGTGTTAACTTTGACAGCCCTATAGATAAATAATTAATTCAAATGACATGATACAAGCGTGGGCAACGTGTCCATATAGGTCACATAGGGTTGTCATATCTTTAGAAAGGTGTTGCATTAATTTATGAGTATGGGCTCTTTTCAAGTTTAACGCAATTATTCATTTCCAAAACCCATCTAGCTTTGAAGCGATGGGAATCAGACTTCCATGTCATTGCTATACACCTCCTGACAATGCATTTGCAGATCCAATTGGAAGTCAAATCCTGAAAGTTTTATTATGATATTACAGACATCTTACCAGAAAGTTTTGTACATGACCAAGTGCAATGCAAAAACAAGCCATCCTCTAAGCCACAACAAAAACATGTATCTGAAAACTCAGGTTTGTATTCATGTGAAATAGAGTCTTGGATGATTTTGTAGGTGGTGGCTGATTGAGTGGATAGTAAACACAATTACATGATTGCAATCTATACAAAATTCTACATAGTATAATGTGAATTTACTGAATAGGTAAAGTATTATACTGTAAACAGCACTTGCTATTGGTTTCATGAATGATTTTACATGGTCTTGAATATGCAATTCTCTAAAAAACAAAAAACAAACCCTATAACATGTGGGCTAAAATGTTTTTCCAAAAATCATTATGAAATATTTATATTTGGTGGCAAAGTTTGGGAAAGCCATTGTTGGTAACAATGGCTTTTGTTAATTGTTAAGTAACAAAGTTATCTGAATGGCACCATTTTCAGTAGAAGTCTGAAGATGGTCATGTCCATCTATCTGTCAGTCATTCAGTCTGTCCAATGCTCTGGTCTAGAGGCATATATTAAAGATATTTAAAATGTATAGTTCTTTGCATATACAAGATATTTTAATCTCACAGGCAGTTGGCTTTTACTTTACTGCCACAATCAAGACAAACTGTTCTCTTTGAAACTCTCTCCTCGTAAGACTTTAACAATAGAAGAATGGCTTCAGAAGTTCTTTGTTCACACTTTCACATCATACTGTATGATGTACATCAAGCCTCTTGGGCCCGCTGTGGGTCTTTTGTTTAAGTTACTTTGACTTTTTTTTTAATCGTAAGTTTTGGAAAAGATTTGCTTTTTGGCGCATTTATTCGGGATGCCAAACACTACTTTGTCAATGGAGTAAAGGAAAATCACAAGAGGGTTTGTTGAAATGCTACTTAGAGGCAATTGATTTGTATTGGTTTGTTGTGATATATCATACATAAAAGGTTAATCCACCTTGCATCCATGGGGGCATCACCACTGTATGTATATATGTATGTGGCTATAAACAACATGTTTGTTTACTGTACAGCTCTCAAAAAAGGGCTACAACTACAACTACCAACTTTTTAAATTTTGGAAATCCAGCAGAATCAGCTGGGATTATTGACCAATACACACCCTAAAGTCCTGCTAGTTGTCCACTGTCAAATCACCCATTCATTCATTCATTCATTCATTCATTCATCCATTAATCAATCCATCCATTTGACCATCTTTAAAATCCACCACTGCCATGCTCAAGCTCGATCCTTGGCCTTTACAATAGTTGAGCCAGGTATAGCAACATTGGGTGGAAAGTGTTTTTTCACTTAACAAATCATTTATTTAACCTATGAAAATGTGTGTCTTTTGAGAACACACTAAAGAAATGGCATTTAGATGAGAACATTAATTATTTTGGAAAATATAGATTTATAGGAGAATTATTTTTGAACAAAACTGTTCAGGAGACACTTCACACTTTTTCAGCAGGCAAGTAAGATAACTGGTTAACAATTAATAGTGGTGTCAATCACTGAGTATACATTTTTAATGATGCAATTCAGGATCTACAGTAATCATCTATATGAAGGCTTTTTAAGGCTTTTGTTTAATTTTGCATTAACGATGTTCTGACTTTGACTGGTGATATACACACATGAGCTTTGTAAAAAAGCTTCATGCAAAATTATAAAATAAACAATGCTTTTAACTATACAAAAATGTTAAGGAGCGAGATACTTTTGGCAGTTGTAGGCTGTGATTTTTAGGCTTTAAACTACTATGGATCTTGCAATATATTTAGTCAGATAAAAGTAATATGTCATTTTCCCAGTACTCTCGCAAATATGGATTGAAGCTACATCGTAAGATTGTTTTTAGAATGAATAAATACTGAGTTTAACAAACAAGGCATTTACTGAGACTTCACATTCACGTTGTTACATCTTCAGCCCCCATGCTCATGTACGCAGCTCGTAAAGTCATTGCACATCATTGAGCCACAACCCACCCTGACCTGAGTAAGAGCAGCCTCTTTGCCAGTCTGAGTCCACAACTATGGCAAGGACAGCCTGGCACAAATGGAGGGAGACGGATGGAGAGGAGAGACTGTCAGAACTTTTGCAACGATTTTTCTGAAATTTAAGTCTTGATCACACAGGAGCAAAAGGTTTGAGTGGTCTTTTTGAAAAAGCACGATTGAAGGTCTGTTAAATATTCTCTGCTCAAAAACTATTATGAAATGTTATTAGGTCACACTTTACATAAAGTACTATAGTTTTATAGGAACTACAACTCAACTACATGCCTTTAGGGCAAAGTGTGAACATTTTGATGTAATTATAAACACATTTTCCTGTAATTATGCCTTATTATAATTACTGTATATTATAAGTCAAGGACTGTACTTGCACTTTATATAAAGTGTGACTTAATCTCATACAAACAAATATAAAGAGATTTAAAGGCAGTAAACTGACTTTCAGTGGCATTGTCATAACCATACGTATTTGATTTAAAAATTGGGAATACGTAATACAGCATGTGACTATTTTCAACATATTAAATTGTTGTAGTCCAGAAAAGCAAAAAAAATAGAATGTGTTGTTTTCCAGTTTAAAAACATGTTCTTTGTCTGGGTCTCTCTGCCCGTTTCGTCTAATTGTCTGTGTTCCTACTGTCTAAACCTATTTTCTGTTAGCTCTATAAAAAAAACCAACAACAATAACAACAACAATGAAAAAAGAGCCACTTGACAGAGACTTACATGTTCCAATTCAAATTCATGTTTGTGGCATTTTCTTCCACATATGGAGTGGCTAATTCAGTAGTCTGTTATAATGACTGTCTCTGTCTATTCTTCTCAGTTTTTGTCTGTACGTGACTTTTTTTGTTGGCTTTCTACTCAGAATATTACAATATGCTGTCAGGAGATACCATTGTGCTGCTGAAAAACCAAATTAAATATCTCAACACTGAAATTTTCTTTTTATATTTTTCACTGAAGGTAAAAGTAAATTATCCTTCTATTTTGAATATGAATCAGATGATTTATTGGAATTAAATAGATCAATTTCAGTAAATCCAGCATTTCCAAATTTTACTTGACTTTCATACTAATGTTTTGATGATTTCTGCTCTTTGTCTTATACCTGTATACATTATGATAAAGTGTAGCTGTGTGTTCTCAGATTCAGATGATGCATGTTATCTCATGTTGTCTTTATTGGTGCATTACTGACTTACCAATTCAGCCCAGCCTGATAAGTATGGATTGATCTTTAGATCATGATACATGGGCAAAGTATTCAGTTAATGCGGATGGGCAAAATTCTCAGCAACTTTGGCATTCATTTGGTAATATTCCATTTTAGGTATTTTTTTTTGCCACTCCCTTGTTTTCACTGTGATACCATTAGTATAAGGAAACAAATATAAAAGTCTGCAGAAATACGATTGAAATGCAAACAAGGTTAAGAAAACTTTTGAGGGAATAGTTGCCTGTGAGCATTGCCCATCAAGTTGCAACTTGTGTCAGTACCATACTATGTTTACATTTTGAGACAGAAACACAACTAATGCTGGATAATGAGTGTTACCCAGAAATCAGCTTATTTTCCTGATTTCTTTACCTGGTTAAGACTCCTGTAGCACTGTTGAAGTTTGTAAAAATATGACTTCAAATATAAATCATTCATATTACATTTTTACTGGTAATGTGCAGTTCCTTTAAAGCTGGCTCACAAACTCTGTAAATTCAATATTAAGAAAAATACATTTCTGTGACCCATTTCTAACACTGCATATCTAGCATATCTGTGTTTCTTTCTTCCTCCTGATTGATTGACTTAACAAAGAGAAAACATACCTATAAATATTTGTAATGAGCTTTAGATGCTTTGGAGTCAGTTTTGGTAGGTATGATTCACAGTAGGTGTGCATTATGCTGTTCCATACCTGCATCTGCCCTCTATAACTGGTGTTGCTTGCTCCTTGCAGGGATTCAGTTTCGTCTCCCTACTTCCTGCAGCGTGGACCGCGCTCAGCCACCCCCAGGTACCAGTCTGTCTCCATCTCTTATCCTTTCATCCATAACAGCACTGTTGCAAACTATATTTCAGTTGCAGTCATACATCCATGGGTGTAGCTAAAGGGGTCCAGCTATTTTTGTTTTAAAAAACAGGAGAAAAACAGAAAAGTACACAAAAGGAAATGTAGCATCATCTCTTTGTGGTAAATACTGTGAATACAACAGCACAACTTTTTATCATAAGCTTTTTTTTAAAAATTGAAACAATTACTAAAAAAAAAGTTGACAAGTAAATCAACAGAAATTTAACAATAAGTTCAGTAATGTTTAAAGCAAAAATGCTAAACATGCCTTGGTACCAACTACTAAAATGTAAGTCAAATTCTGCTTTTCTTTCTTAATGAACAGAATATATTTGGGGCTGTTGGTCATACAAAACAACCATTTCAATTTGTCACCTGTGGTCTGGAAAATTATAATTCACTGAGTAATCCATTTTTTCCCTACCATTTTCTGACTTTTTAAGGACAAAATGATGTATCAAATTATAAAGAAAATAACTGGCAGATTAACTTATAGTGAAAATAATCAGTAGTAGCAGCCCTACTTTTAATGTTGCTACTTTTCATTTGTTCTTCTGTTTTGCCTCTTTTCTAATTATGACAATTATCTGATTTGAAAACTGATGGTGTGATATTAAAAACTCACTTGCTGAAGACTTGACAGGCCCATCTGAAGAGGTTGTAGCTTGATCCTTATGCAGAGCTGAAGGTGCAGTTGTAACTAGCATCAGATAACGTAATGTTGGCCAACTTACTCCACAGTATATACACACACACATATATATTATATATATATATTATATATCTAATATATTATCTAATATATTATATATCTAATAAGCGTCCTCAAAAACTTGTCCTACCTCAACAGCATTTTCCTGTTAATTCCTAAACTCCACAAGTTCTAAACACTATACACAAATAAAACCAAATATAATGATAGGTAAAACTTTGCTTTTTTTGTCACTCCATGGTACTGTAAGCCAAATATTTTTCCTAGGATGGTGAAGTCCTGACCTACACTACTTTGCCTCTGGTTGGCTAGTACTCATTCACTTTGTAGGTTGGTTAAGTTTAGGCATGAGGAGTGCATCACCCTCATATGTTTTCAACAGTTAGCTAAACTAACAGCCAGGGTGCTCTCAGTTTGTTTTAAGACTTTGTAACAATAACAGAAAGGCTGTGAGCAACAAGTGAACAAAATACCAACATTTAGTTAAATGCCAAGCTTTGATTTTCAGTAACTTGTATCAATGTCCTGAGATTTTGTTGTGACAGTGTATGACCCACCTTCAGTCTGAGTATCAATAAGCAAGCAGTGGATTTGATAATGGAGCAATGACAAACTGATGCACTGATTTTAGACATATATTTTCTCATATAACCTTAATGGCTGCAACGCCCAATGGTTATATGAACAGCCCATTTCATTCAGTCTCCTCTCAGAAGTCTCAGTCCCACCCACACAGCAACACAAAGGACAGGAGAGAAACTCAGTGCGACCATAATTCACAGCAAAATGCAGTAGACTGCTCATTTATGCTATTTACCTAATGTATGTGCTGTCATATACGTTGGCGCCAATTGTTTCTGTCCAGGTGCAGCAGAGGAGAGGCATGGAGGACTACAGTCTTATATAACAGTCCATGTTTACATCGCCTAACCTTAATGTCTATGACTCTTTTAAGTTCATACTTAAAATAAACGAACAAAGTAACCGTGGTTTCAAGGCTGACTTACCTTTGCAGTTAGTGCAGATAGTGTTGCAGCAGTCAAAACGTAAAGAGGTCCTGACTCCTGACCTTCACCTGGCCGTTGACGAAATATCTGTCGGCTTCAAGTATGTCGCTGAAGGTAGCAACTGTGTCTGCACCTGCACTCCAGTTGTTTGTTGTTAGCTTGTATGGATAAACTTTGTTAATAGAAGATAATTTAGCCAAAAGATAGTCCCTGGCATCCTTGATACGTTTGTCTCGGTATAGTAATTTTCTCGTGTTGCTTTGCTTCTCAAGTTTGGCGGGTTTGGGTGTTTTTAGAGGACTTTACCGAACAGCTCCTCCTGCTGTTTGTTTACACCCAAAATGGCGCCAATAAAGGGGCGTGTCGGCTAAAATAGACACGTGACTAACCAAGACTGACGTCAAAGGTGAGAGAGGACAAGTCAACTCTGCTGCAGAAGTAGTTTGAGAAGTTCATAGGGACCATTTGATATTTCAACTGCTTAAATCCAGCAACTGTGGTTCGTGATGATGAATTCAGTCTGTAACATTAATCTTCCTAAATATAAAGCTTCTTAATCACTGCTCCCAAAATATTTAACATTACTCTCTCATGTGCAGCCTACATTTTCAGGTTTTTACATAGGTTTTTACACACTTAAAAAAAAATCGACACAAAAGTAGACTATGCTTAGATGTACACTGCTGTTGAGTATTTTTTTTTTAATTGAATTGATTCATTTGATTAATTGTGTAAAGTATCAGTTAAAAATATAACACCTTTCCAAAGGTGACATCTTCAAATTTCTTGTTTTGTCCAACCAACAGTGCAAAACTAAAAAATCAGTGTGCAATGATATTAAATAATGAACCAGTGAGTCCTCAAAAGTAAAAATCTAGATTTTAAAAATGGTAGAAAATTGGGTTAGGCTAGTTCAACTTGTCAGCATGAAAGGTGCTAAAGTAGGTTGACTGTATAGTTGGTGAGGAGACAATTACATAAGAACAAAGTCCAGATTTGGTTATGTTGTGTTTCTATGCTGGAGCATGTCTCTGCCTGTGAACTGCAGGAGACTGATGATGTGATAAGAATACCTGTTGTGCAGAACTACCGGGATCCTCACTGCTTACTGGTATTACTACAAATACATTTAAGCAAGAGAAGCAGCACAATTTAATAGGCCGACATTCAGGTCCATTTAGTCTTGGCTGCACCTGCAGTGTGTGGGTCTGTTTACTTAACGGTGCAGCAGTGCTTAGCCAAACAATCAAATCCAAACATAGCCAGGCATAACTGACTACAAAGGACACAAAGGATGCTGGAACACATAGGCCAAACTTTCAGCTGAAACCTGCTGTAATTATGAAGCTTTATTTGTCTGTGTCTAACACTTTCCCTCCATTTGCCTATTCAATATCCACTCAGTTAACAGAGTGTGTCTGAGGGCCCCTAGTGTGTTAAGCATTATGTAGCATTTCAGTTAAACTGTGGATCGGCCTTACATGTAGGTGGAGAGAGCAGGAACTCTTCAAGTTGAGAAAAAGTTAGACTTACTTACTTACAGCCTCTGACCCCACTCGGGCATAAGTTGGCTTTACTGTCAGCGCCAATATTGGATTTTCCTCCCTATTCTGTATCTGAATTCCCTGTGGGATTTGTTTGTATGCAAAATGTTGAGTCTTAAAAGAGGATGCTGAACTTTCATCCTGACGAAGACATACTATTTACCATTTTGAAGGTTTGAATTGTTTTTTGCTTGTTGTTAATGAGTCACACCACCTTCAGGGCAGTAATTGTTCTAAAATATAGTATGATGATTTGAATGGGCCCAGACATGGTGCTGTTCAAATACTGATTTTGATTGAATATTGTTTTTGGAGGGGATATTTCTTTTAAGCATTATATCTGAAAGCAGGTGTTGATTGGACAAATGTTAGGTGTCACTGACTCAATTTTAAAAATCCATTCTTAATCTACACCTTATACTCTTTTCAATTAAATTCATATTGGAAGCTCAAAACACTCCTCTGTCCATACATGTGAATGACACGTGTAGAAGACGTTTGCAGAGGTTCTCTTATTCAACACAGTCACATCTTTGTCATATTGTACTTGATGACTGCAAATTTCAGTTTGAGATTAGTAACAGTATGTATTGTTAGATAGTTTAATCCATAACACTGCGATATATTTACTTATCTAATCATATGTTTTGTATGTAAAGGATTAATCTGCAATTAAAGTAAGTGTTTCTGTCAAATGTTGTTTAGTGAAAAATTAGATAATAAGGATATTATTGTAGAAATCTTATTAACATAAGTAACATACATTACAATTAAATAACTGTACAAGAAAGACAAACAAGTTTAGTCAAAACTTATCCTTTAACTAAATTTAGTATTTTCTACTGAAGATAAATGTTTAATTGCATGATATACAGTCTATAGGAGGACATCTGCTGTCCACTCAATGTTATTGCACTACATACTGTAGTGATTTTCTTCTTTTTTTCATACTGAGTGGGGCTGAGTTCTCCCAGAAACCTATTATGTGGTGATACAACAGCCCAGGAGAAGCCAGCAAATTAAATGTCTTCTCTAAACAACATTAACCTGAACAAATAATTGGCTAATTATTCCCAAAACATAATGTAGGCGTGTAAGGCAACAAATGTGTTTCTACGAGTTAATTCAGGTAAGCATCAAGTATACTGTATGACTGAATGGGGATTATGTGATGCTTATTAGTTACTGATATATCTGAAGTGCCATCATCAGGCCAAGTGTAGTTTTCAAATGATTGCATCTCTTGACATGTTATAAACACACAATACTGAAAACATTCATGCACATTTAAGTAAGGAAACCCTTTTGATTAGAAGGCCCAATAACTCAAACTGGACTTATTCACTGTTCTGGCTATTCATTCCTGCATTACCAAAATGTAGACAATCTAGTTGGTCCACCTTGACTCCAAAGTAAAGACAATGATAGATTTTTTAATTACACTAAGGAACAATTCATACTTTCATTTGGGCAGCCAGTTCAAGCAACTCTGTCATACTTTATAGAAAATATTGCAATGGAAATACTGTAAAATGTGAATGTTGCACAAGAAAGGATGAGGTCTTTAATTTGAATGTCAATTTACAGAGGGGAAAAAAGGGAGGAAAGTAAGTTGATGTTTAATTGATACAAATATGAAAATGATTATGAGGCATTTACAGTTTAATCTATTGTCTAATATAATTTAATTTACCACAAGTCATCAGTTTTAGAATCGATTTGTTAGTTGTCAGATTATTGGTAAAAAACCGATAGCAGAACAGGTTTTTAAAAAGACATCTTAACTGTGTGATATTAAAATAGATTCATAATTTCAGCATTTTCATGTACAGACGAATCTGTAACACAAGTCAAATGAGTAAACTATGTACAAAAAGTAGGATGTGTGGAGTTGCGTACTGCTTGAGTCACTGTGCCTTTTTTATTTTGGTATCCACCTACTGTGTCTTGCAGAGCTGCAGCCCCTTCAAGTTGGAAAGAAGTCAAGTCTGTGACTGGATTTAGCTTAACTGAGTTGCCTGTGGTTTCTTGTTTCTCATTTAACTTAATTAATCCAAAGTGGTGTGTGTGTATGTGTGTGTGTGTGTGTGTGTGTGTGTGTGTGTGTGTGTGTGTGTGTTTGTGTGTGTGTAGCGTAAATCATTAATTTGGGGGTTGAGGACTTGGTTTAAATGTAAGGTTAGTTTAGTGTTATATGAAGGTTAGGGTTAGGCAGTTATGGTTAAGGTTAGGATAAGTCTCCAGGAAATGAATGTAAGTCAATGAAATGTCCTCTGAAGTGATGGAATCACGACTGTGTGTGTCTGTGTATGGTGCTCTTTCTGCACCTGTTCACATTAATATGTGTGTATGAGTGTGCATTCACAACCATCTTTCAGTATTATTCAGTAGTCTGACTTTATACAAATTAATGGATGAATGGGTGACAGAATGGGAGGCATCGAGTGGCTGACTGGATGAATTGTCATAAGCACTGTAGAGGTGAATGACTGAGTGCTCATAATGGCCATTATGTTGCTGTCTTAACACAGCTCATACTTGTGGGCTATGATTCATTCTTCTCTGTGATTCATGCTGATTTTCTTTATGCTTCAGATAAAATCTTTTATTAAATCCAGAAAACCTAAAGTTATCATTTCAGATAAACTCATGCATATTCATTCTTATGTTGAACATTATGCTTAACATAGGAAGGAACATAAACTTATTTTGTTTGCCAGATTTGAACAAATTATTAAATGAGTGTAGCAAACTGTGCTGCAGTATCTTATAACATATATTTTAATTACTCATTATTGTCATTCATACAGACTAGAGTCCTTTAACTGGTTTAAACTGACAAGTAGCAGTTGGTTTATGAGACACTAATAGCGTCTTTAAAAAGCAGTATCATTCATTCAGGCAGGTTTTTTCAAAAATAAGTTTCACATTTGTCAAAGTAATGTCAGCAAATTGATCTATGGTGTCTGCACTCACTGGCTTTCACGAACATTAATTGCAAGTTTTGAAATATGAGCTCTGCTTGTAGTTACTCCCACAATTTAGGAGGTATTGATAATTTCATGCTTAGAAAAACAGACAAGATGTAGCCAGTTCAACTCATTCTTAGTGCACTAAATAACAGACATGCTATGTAAAATATGCAACTGTTTTTTATGCCTTATTTACCCATAAATTCAATAGAATGACATTATGTAAACTATAAGAATGAATGAAAATTATTTTAAATCCGTATGCTGAACATTGACATGTTCACTACGTGTTATCCAGTGAAGTTGGTATATATTTAAAACTCTGCTGTGAGGTCCATCTGGATCAATCACCATCAGATTTACATTTGCACTTGAATGTGCAATCTTTCCCATAATCCTTCACTGCACTTCCCCAATAATCAGAGACATATTACAAAGCTGCTGTTGCTTTTCACCTTACTGACATTTCCTTTGCTTTAAGTGCTTAAGTACCCTGGTGCCTAATCCTCCATCATGCTATAACACTCTTCTATCACACACTGTGTGATACTGGTCGACTGCAGCTTCTGGCCACATTTTTCATTCTCATGTTTTTGATTTATCCTCTACCCTTGTCTTGCCTTGTCCTCGTCCTCTCATCCTGCTTGTGCTATCCAGCGGTATCATATCCTCCCAGTTACAAGAAGACTCCACCTCCTGTGCCCCCGCGCACCACCACCAAGCCTCTTATCTCTGTGACAGCCCAGAGCAGTACAGAGTCCACCCAAGATGCCTACCAGGAGGGCAGGCATCCACGGGGCGGTCTGTGGACCACGGATAGCCTCGGCCGTCCCATCTACAGCTCCACAGACAGCCTGGACAGCACCAAGGCAGTCACCATGGCCATGGAATCAGCAGCAGGCAAGAGGCATGCGTCTTTGGGCAGCCACACCTCTGTCCAGACATGCGACAAAGCAGTGCTGGTGTCCAAAGCCGAGGAGTACCTCAAAACCCCACGTTCCTCTATTGGAATACAGGTAAAAACATTACTGAGAATGTCACTCACAAGTGCTCTCTTTTTAGTCACCACACTCTCACACTAATTGCAGCAATCTCGTCTGTCTTCTTCCATCTAGTGCTGGCTGAAAGGATAATTCCACCTTTTCACATTTTGATAATCAGATTGTTACTATGTATGAGAGCTGTTGAGTCACAGTAAAACAGGTTTTCAGAAGAAAAAATTTAATCTGTTAATCAGCCAAATGTACTTCTACTATGTAATCTACTTTTTTTATTATCAAAGAAGGAGGGCACTACAGGGAAAATGTTTAATGCAGCCAATTGTTTCAATTGTTTTTGATTATTACAAGACAAGAGGACTATGTTCCCTACTTATTTCCACATCTTCAGGCATACAGAATTAAAAAACGAACTGGCAATACAACCACAAATGTGCAAATGAATCAATCTTGGCGTCTTTTCTTTTTTTGTCGTGTGTGTTACATATTCCCACATGTACAGTACCAATCTGTTTGAAGTACTCTACAAGGTTGTGGAGTCTTGTTGACCTTTTCTGCATGTCACAATGTACGATTACCTGGTCAAGACTTATTCAAAAAGACATGTTCCAATCTGAATCCCTGCCTACGGCAGCAGTGGTAAAGAGTAATTTAGGATCGCTCCTTCTTTCATTGATGGAGTTGATGATCTGGAAGCTTTGCCGCTCACGTTTTCTCTTCACCTGAGGTAGTTGATAGTGAGGTCCCCATCACATTACTGCCTGTAATAAAGAGCTGCTTTAAGATAAGGAGGTGTTAAGTTTTGTGTGCTAACGCCAACCTTGGGCAGCCTGTGTGGACCATGTTACTCCTGAATGTTGCCCACAGAAAGTAATCCTTTGGATAATTGAGCCAAATCGTTTACGGTTCACACTGTGTCAGCAGTAAACCTGAATTCTACCAAGCTGAAGAAGATCACCAAACTTTGTAGAAGTCTCAAATGAGATGTAGTGCCCCCCTTGTTTCAAAATCTGTAAGGTTTGAATCTTATTCTTGTCATTGACTAGATCCATCCAACTACATGTTTTGATGATACTGGCTTAGACAATCAGTTAAACTGCAGACCAGTCTTGTCTTCTCTTACAATTTTAGGCACCAGGCAGGCTCTATATTGGTCTGGTTTTTTTGAAGGAGGGGTTGGGACTGACATATCTTTCTCTGCTTGTTAGGCTCTGGTCTTTGTTTAGATGCCTGTAGGTTTGAGAAACGTTAACACAAACATACTGTATGCATGTAAAACAAGTTGTTTTATGATTTTGGAAACATTTAACTAGTGCTTTTATGTTATGTTCTCTTGAACCAAAACTAGCACATCCATCATGTTGCTAGAAGAAAAACAAAAATGGAAACCTGAACCTTGTTTGATAAGTGAGAAATTTCTGTAATTTTGTACATTTCAGTTGTGAATGGTGAGTTCTGCTGTCTGTATTCATCAGGTGGAAACTGTGACAGACTCTGAGACTGAAAGTAAAGGCCTTCCTCAGTTCCATTCTATAGGTATCCAGGTGGAGGATCGAAAACGGTATGTGGTACAGAGAAAGCAGTGTCCATAGCCCATTTTTTCAAATGAGTTTTTCCTTTATTCTTATGTATGTTTTTCCTTTTTCAGTCTTATTCAAGCGTAGAATTGTTCTCAGGTTGGTACATCAGCATTGTTATTGTCATTTACACATTTTTAGGCATGGGAGGTTCAAGCGCTCCAACAGTGTGACCACTGCAGTACAAGCAGACATGGAGTTGGAGGGCTTTCCCTCCATGGAAGACAAGGGCCTGCAGTTCGGTGGCGGTTTCGGTCGGCACTCTGAACCCAGCACGCCCACGCAGTATGGGGCCATCCGTACGGTGCGCACACAGGGCCTGTTCAGTTACAGGGAAGACTACCGGCCGTCCAGTGGGCCCTCCAGCCCACAGCCTGAAAGCTGGCTGGTTGAACCCAGCCTGGAGAGCACTGAGACAGGCCGAGTGTCCCCCCTTCGCAGGGACGGCAGCTGGTTTATGCAGCTCCTTCACAATGAAACAAAGCGGCTGGAGGGATGGTGCAAAGAGATGGAGAGAGAGGCGGAGGAGCATGACCTGTCGGAGGAGAGTGAGTGTCCTGACAGAAACAGTGTTGTCAAAGCAGGTGCTTCTTTTGTTGTCTAATGCCAATGATTTAAGGATATGTGGTATGACAGTATACAATAACCACATATTCATATTACTAGAATTAAGCCTTTACAATTGTTCATTGTAAAGGAGACTTGGTATTAAATCCACTCTTGTTTAAGAATGTATACAAAGAAAATTTAGATAGAAATCTTGGAAATCAGAGCAAGCAGAATAAGTATTTTACCCTCACACAGAGCCTAAGTGAACATTTACAGTATTAGCTGTCATGTTGACTATGAAAACACTGGATCGTTTTAGACATTTTAGAGCAGATTGGATCCTTGTAAAAGACTGAATGTTGGCCTCTGCCAAACCGTCAGTGATAAAACCTGAACCTGTCTGTGTCTCTCTCTCTCATTCTCTCTCTCTCTCTATGTCTGGCAGTCCTAGGAAAAATCCGGAGTGCAGTGGGAAGTGCTCAGCTCCTAATGTCTCAAAAGTTTCAGCAGTTTTACTGGCTTTGTCAGCAGAATCTGGTGAGTGATCAGTAACGAACCAGCATGTCGTAGGTGGTGAATAAAACACTGCAGCGGCCTACATGATGTTAATGTCTTATGTAGAAGTGTACAATGGATTGGGGTCAAACTTGTTGATGGCCTTCTCTTTCTCTCCGAGCTTTGAGAAGATGCTCGGCCTGACGCTGCACTTGTTCGCCTTCCAGAAATAGACCACAGAGATCGATAGTGAAGCAGTCCCTCCGCTGCTATTGACCCCCGTGGTAAACGAAAGGGGAATTCCAATAGGAAGCAGCACCTGTGTTGAGGTTATCCATTAATGCACAGAGGCAGCAGTTTGAATGGGATCTCAGAGTTTGAATAATGGACTGCCACACTGTCTCACTGTTTAGCCCTCATGTCACGTTGACTGCAAATTTATAGCTTTTCTAATGCTAAGTACCCACAGAGTCAGCATATATTAGAAAAAGGTAGTGTCATAAGTGGGAATGTTTGTGGAGATACAGTAGAGAGAGACGGTGAAAGAGACAGGCAGGCACTTAATCACACCTTTCTAAGCAATTTTTTAAAATGAAATGCAAAACCTTATGGAGGTGGTAGAAATGTGCCTGCCTGCTCTCCCACTGCCTCGCGTTGTTTTTTGTGTGCCTTCGTGTGTATATCTTAACTCGTCATGCTGCTGCTCTTTTTTGGATGGTTTCGGGGCACACGCTCTCCCTCTCTCCACATAGATAATAGGATGATGAATTAAGTCTAACATCGGTAGCGACAAGCCTGAGATTGCCCCGAGCTTTCAGACGTGTATGGAGAGAATGACTGTGTTTCTCTGCTGGACATAAGAGGAACTGCATGATGTCTATAAATAGCTCTGAAGGTGCTTTATCCTTTGATTTGATTGACCATTTCATGATCTAACTTTACACTCATTATGTGTTTACTTGACCGTGGTGAACTGTGCTTATCACTTTACACCACATCATAGTGTTGTGAATAGTGATAATGTGGAAAAACTGAATCAGAATTAAATTAAAGCATAAAAAGTTTTCTGTATATGTGATCTGGTGAAGATGTCTCCTTTATGTGCCTGTCATACAACGATTTGTGAATTAATTAATTAGTTGCCATCTATAAAATGAATCTCCAACTATTTTTATAATAGATTAATCATTTTGAGTAATTTTTAAGAAGAAAATGACCAAATTCTTAGATTTCTGCCTGTCAAATGTGAATATTTTCTGGGGGGGGGGGGTTGTCCTTTATGACAGTACACTCAAAATGTTTGGGTTGTGGACTGCTGGTTGGGACAACACAAGACATTTGAGGATGTGACATTGGGATTTGGGCAACAGTGATCAACATCTTTAAATTTTCTGACATTTTCTGGACCAAACAACTAATCGATGAATTGAGATTTTAAAAAAAGAAAAAGATTAATAGATAATGAAAAGTGGCAGCCCTAAAAATGTGTTTTGTATTAAAGAGTAGATCCAGCACACAGTCTACCAACTCTGCTGTTATTTAACAAAAGGTCATTTAAGGCAGTTGAAGGATGGACCCAGAAAACTTTGTTATGTGAGGTGAAGCTATAAAGCAATGTTGGTTCTGCACTGCCACCCAGTGGTTGCAGGGATGAAGTGAAGATGTTGACTAAGCACACTAGCAGCAATATTTCCTGAAAATCAGGTGAAGTTTTAATTAATTAACTTGTTTGGTAGTTGTAGTCAAATTTTATATATTTTATATATACACTTAAACAAATGAACTAGTACCAATTCTTTACTAATAGGGTCTGAATGTTTAGTAATCCTGCACATGACAAAAATGCGAAATCATCATAAAAAAACCCTCCTTCTCTTCACCTACTCACCCACCGCCTCTGCAGGACCCCAGTGCCATGCCCAGACCCACATCTCAGGACCTGGCTGGATTCTGGGACCTCTTGCAGCTTTCCATCGATGACGTCACTGCCAAGTTTGATGAGCTGCAGCAGATCAAGAGCAACCAGTGGCAGCTGGTGGAGAGCCCAGAGAAGAAGGTAAAAACTGTCTTCCTAGGGTTTCACACACTCATAATAATTAGTCTTAATGGTCTCCAGATGAACTTGTTCAGCTTTGGAGGAAACAGCATCCGCCTTCCTTTTTTTAGGCTTGTGACCAGCAGGAGGTTGCTCATTCTTATCATAACACTGCAGGGACAAAATAAGGAGGCAATATCAGCTCAGCTTAGGCAGCTAGTAACATCCTCTAAAATGCTTGTTTTCCCATTCACATCATTGGATGTGTGTCCAGAATAACTTATCCTGTCTGTCTGATCCACATTATGATAATAGCTGCCTCTTATATCTGAGGAAATGTAAGACAAAGTAGAGCCACCAGCATATGGTGATGTCAAACCAGTTCTACAAATGAACATTCATACAGATAGCATCATTTTCAGATTTCTGCAATATTGACATAAGAACAAGTACTAGTGGTGCTACATCTGCTGAAATTATTTGTAACCTAAAAACAAACAAATAAAAGAAATGTATTTATTGACTGAATTCAAGTACATAGTTGTAACTGTCCCACTTGGCTGTGGATATGAGTTCATAGAGTTCGGATGGAGAAATGGGCAGATATACATTGCATATGGAAGTCTAGTAAGTTTTTATTTTAATAGCAGATTTTGAACTAAATTACAGTGCAAAATGAAAATGAAAAAAATGATTAGATTATTAGCAGATGGCAATACATAAATAATCAGAAGATAAAGCCTATACATAACATTTAGAATCTTAAACTATCCAGTTATATTGTATATATCATGCAGTTTAAATGAAAGCACATTTCTACGAATGGTACTTCTGGATGAACGAGCCGCAGTTGTAAAAAGCACATTTAGACGGTAATGTGTTTTTAGAGATAGACAAGATCCTTTAGGGCACTCATATAATTATCTTCATGCTACAGTTGTAGTTGTGAGAGAGTTTGGGTTGTTTTTTTTTTTATACCTCCAGCAGGCACATTGCAAGCTCCATGAAGCCGTGCCTGAACAATGACACAGATGTTTGGTATTTGGCTTCTCTCCTTCAAGGCAGGCTCGCTTTCATACCAACACCAGCAGAAAAGCTTACTTTGTTTAAAAAATATATTTCATATCAGTATGTTCAGATTTTTAGATTTCAGCCTTTTTCTATTTTCAGGTGATCTGCGTCTCAACAAGCTTTAATACTAGAGTTCAGGCAAACTGTCCTTAGTCTGTGCATGATACATAGATTAGAGGCTTACAGATAATTTTAGATGAAGCCATACACTCTATAGTGAATGAAACTCCATTGAACATTGAATTAATCTGCACTCATTCATCACTTATCACAGTCCTCATGAAATGTCACCACTCCATAATTTGGTAATATAAAACCTCCAAATCAATATAAAATTAATTGCCATAAAGAAAACATATTGCTTTTGTCAATATCAGTGTGTGATCCTGCAGACAATTCACATCCAGCGAGAAAGCAGTAATTGAAGATTACTGACTAGATTTACCAGTGAATTTACAATATATTCTGTTCTGATAGAAGCCTTTTTATTATCTGACTAATCTACACTAACGCACATTTTGAGACACACCATTAGTAGTTTTCTGCTGTGAATCGACTTGTTTTGTGGGACATGTTACTTTAATATTAAGTCTTGCATTTACACCTTCTTTTATCATGTCTTATGTGTCCTTAGGAGCGGAAGTGGCCGCCACCTCTGCCAAAGAGGCCGCCCAAAGGGCGTGGTGGCATGACACGGGAGCGCTCTCTGGACCTTCAGGACCGCCAGCGACAGGAAGCCCGCAGACGCCTCATGGCTGCCAAACGAGCAGCTTCTTTCAGACAGAACTCAGCCACAGAGAGGGCAGACAGCATTGAGATCTACATCCCAGAAGCCCAGACACGGCTTTGAGGTCCATGGATTTATCCTCAGCTCCTCTTGTCCACCTCCACCCAACACCAGCTCGTGGCGTCACATCCAGGCCTCCTTCTGCCGTCATCATTTTGTCCCTACTTGTCCCACTTTGTCATCTGTTGCCATTCTCTGGGTTGTCCCTACTGAAGCTACACTAGGCCGGGTTTCAGTTGAGAGTGCATCCTTCATATGAGCCCAAATGACAGTGTGGCACTGCCATAGGGAAGTCTTCCCTGAGTGAGAAGCTCTGCATTCACCAACTTTAATTCTTGAGTCAGGGGTGGTCACTTCTTTACCCACAAGAAGTGTTAAATCAAAAATTTAGAGTGAAGCCCAAACTGTCTCCAAAAAACAGCAAAAACTGGACACACCAGCGTTAGACCTTCTGCCTCTTTTCTCTGGCATAATTTGTGGGTGTTTAAGGTCAAAAAGTGTGAAGTTGCCTAGTGTAGCTTTAAGCCCACAAGGGACTTTTTGCCACAGGTTCTACACCATGAGAATGAGCTGCTATTCCCCAAAATACACATTTCACTTGGGATTAATTTGGCCAAAATTAAGTCAAGTTAGCAGGGTTTTTTTCATTGTTGTCATTACTGTTAAAACTCCAGTTGTCTCCATTGTTGTCATTGCCCCACTGTGAGTAAAAGTAATGCTATACTTGCCACATTCAAAGGGAAACACAAAGTGCAACTTTTCTAAAACATCTCTCACCAGCAACAATGGTCCTGAGCTAAAACATCCTGTGTGAAGGCAAAGTGGCAGCACGGATTGGTTTTCCCCACAGAAAAGTATTTTAGCAAGTTGGGAAAGCCTCTGAGAAAAGTCAGAATATAAGTATAGTGAGAAATGTTCGACAGCATGTCTGAGGTGCTGCACAACTGGACTCCATACTATCTTTTTACCTACAGTACATCATCTGTCCATCTTTAACCAGGCATGCTGCAGCTGCTGACCAGTGTTGCTGATCAAGATCAGAAAATAACATAAAAAATCCCCAAACCATCATTTCAACATTTATTCATTTTCATTCACGTACTACCATCCCTCTTAGGATTACACACTTTTAAGATATGTATGTTATCTGCTGTTGGATACATTTCCATTGCAGAACAAATATGAATTATGAACAAAAGTCAGTTTTGCGCAGCCTGGAAGAGGTGACTGTATCAAACAATGCATTTTGCACCTTATGATATTCATGTTTGTATTTCCAAGGGAAATGTAGTTTATGAAGCTCATGTGATAATGTTGCAGTTGAATTGCAAGGACAGAAATGGAAAATTTACTACAGAATTTCATGTTACTCTATACAGTAGGTCATATAAATTGCACCTTGTGTTGTTTTATTTTCATTTCTTTCTGGAGGCATTCAGGCCTCTCATAATTAAAATATTGTGATTCTAACACTTTTAATTAATTATACTTACAGTATCTATCATATGATCAACATCACAATCTACAGTATACATTTAGTATTAATAGTTAAACCAATTGTGGGTTGATTTGACAGTGCATTTGTCTTGCTGATTAAGGGGTGTTTCTTAGCTAACAGAAACCATTTCTCATAACACAATGCATCTGACCTTTTGTTCCAAGTGGCGAATAATGAAAACACTTCTGTTATTTTAACCTGCTCATGTAGTCTAGGAAAGACAGGTGCAAATGACACTTTAACAATATTCAGTTACTATAGTAAATGGTGCTGCTTTTTACTCTAAAACTGTTGTCCTTTACCCAGTCCTATGTGCACGCACACACACACTCAAGGACTTTTTAACAGAGATTTATTAATATGTGACTTGACTTGACCAGTGACTTGTGGTAGATTGTGACTTTAGAAAAGATCATCTTTGCAATGCTTTTGCTCTCAGTGATTTAAATGAGGAGAAGGTTTTATGGTTCAACTTCTTTTCACACCTGCAAAGAAGTCAGAGATATTTATCGTTTCGAGATTAAAGCCTTTGACATTCCACCAACCTTAAAGTAAAATATGCCCAACCTGAGCCAAGGGCATAGTGCTATAGCTAGCTGAGCATACTGTCCATATTCTGTACTACACCAACGATAGATGCTTAAACAGTTCTGGGGTTTCCTTGAGAGGAACTACCCGCTGGGGAGGTCCCCCAAGAACTACATACCTTCAAGGGCTTTTTTTCTTTTAGCATTCGCACCGCCAGTATGAACGCTAAAGTGACGTAAGCTGACCGGCGGTTCGTATAGCAATGCCACTTTTGTTTGAGATACAACTACAACAAGATGGAGGATGCTGTGACTCCGCTGTGAGTGGACTTCACTACCAGTCCGTTTGTTTTGTTCCATTTTTAAAAAGCTAACATTAAGAGCTGTTTAAGAGCTTACACGGCTAACATTTTACACAGGGTTTTTAAAAAATGGCGGTTGCTGGTGCTGCATTGGCTCATGAGTCTGACCAATCAACATACACATTTGTCACTCAAGGTTCCTCTTGTGCTGGGAGAGTACCAACCTTGAAGTAGGAGATAAAAAAGTCCCTCAAAATGGCGATCGAAGTTCTACGATCGTCCCTAGTTCCTGCAGTGTGGACTCAATAAAAAGGGGTTAGTTCCTCCAACAAGTCTTAGAACTATGAAAAAGTTCCTCCAGTCCGAAAGCGCCTAATGATTCCCTGACATTTGAAATACACGCCCATCCAGCCTTGTTTGCCAATTTAACCCCTGCTAATTAAAACAATTGTTGACATAGGTCCACTATCATTATGCTGCAGTACAATGTTATAAATGAGAATGGCACTCAGTAGGGGAGAGCAGTCTGCGTACTGTAAATACTTGTGTGAGGCAGTGAGTGCTTTTATGTGACCAATAGCTGGAGTACTTTACTTTGTGACTTGTGTACATCAGTGCTAAATCTTAAACCCTTACCTTTACCAGACGGCCTTAACCAAAACACACATGAATGTAGAGCCTCTAACGATGCAAAAAAACATCCCAGGAGACGAGCAGATGCTACAAATTCAACTACAATTGGACAGGAGACAAGTCGCTCCCTGACATTTTTACTTCATTTTAGTAAAACTCTTAGTTTATTTATTCATTTTAAACTTTATTTTCATTTAGTTTTGAAATGACACATGAAGAGGGACAAAAATAATAGAAGATACCATCCAGGACACCAAGAGATCATTTCAAGTTTCAATTGTAAACTTGTATCTTTTAAAATAACATTTCTTGTTCCAATGTATTTAAAATTTACTCCTCCAGTAGAATGAATCCAAACAGCTTTTAGGAAATGATACGTTAAATTCAGTCAAATAAAATAAAAAGCAGCGCTGGCCAATTTATCTTTACAAGTCCTGATTTATGAGTCTTGATCCAAATGATCTGCCTACATTTTGTGTTTCATTCTGGTGTACATGAACACAGTAGAAACCAGTTTATATTCATACATATAAGTAGCCTACTTATTCCTAACACTTATTCCAGTTTCCTCTGTAACTCACTTTCTTTAAACCAATAAGTGTCTAGACGAACAATGTACACACACAGACTGGAGGCCTAGGGACTGAAGACAAGAAAATCAAGTGTATTATATAATTACAGAAACTCATGAGATGGCAAGGGCTTAATTTGTTTTAATTCAGTCAAAAATACAGTATATCTTCCTATTAAGGGTCTTCACCTTGAACATTAACACACCAGTCATCATTTCAAGGATCCAACAGATGTTGGCCAGTTCCACCTAATTAGTGTTTTTTAGAGTCATCTCAGCTTATGAAGACTTTCATCGTCGCATTCTCTCTGGAAAGGAGGTTTGCATCATTTTCTACTTTTATTTTCTTGAGTATTTTCTGTTTTTAGCTCTCTTATTTGTCCAGAGGAACGCACCAGGGATGTCCTCTCTTCCCAGTACAATTCCATATAGCCTAAACACAGTCTATGGTGAGACTTTTTACATTATAGAGCTTTTCTCAATTTCACACTCTGACATAATTACTATAAGTAATACAGCTGAACATGTTTACTATAGGAGCAATTCAGGACTGGCTTTAGTGAAAAAGACCACTATCCCAAAATGTAAGTACTATGGTCGTGAGAAGGATTAAATTTAACAGATTTCTGTCCTGACTTCACTAGAAGTGGACAAGAACACTTTTTGTGGACCATCTTTGTTGTGCAGTCCACAAATATCAGCATCTTTACTCATCCCTTTGCCTACATGGAGAATACTGTTAGCTTTGAAATATCCAAATCCTCATTTCTTTGACTTTTTTGTGCCCTTAGTTTTACCCCTGAGAGGGACTAATGACAGCTTTCCTGCATCATGACGACAGCTGATGTGGGCTAATTTAACAATCCAACTGCTCTTCCACTGGACTGAAAGTCATGCAAATCAAGTCTACGTACTTCCCGCAGACTGCATACTGTGATTCCATCATGTGTGGTACTTGATGATCTGGTACTCAGTAATATTAACCCAGGCTTTTTCTTACCTACCTATTCAAACAGAGATTTTTTATCTTTTTGTAGCTTTAAATTCAGATTTTACGTTTCCTTGCAGAATTTTTGAATAGATTTTAGTTTTCCAACCAACAGGCATGAGTAAAATCTATAAAAGTGAGGCTAATCCCCTAATTTAACTTTCCTGCTTTGGTTATCAAGTCATGCTCTGATTGAATGATTGAAACCAAAGTAGAGAGTGAACAGGAGCATACTATGGCTGGCACCAAACCGTCACAGTCACTGGCTTAAATGAGAAAATGATGTCACTTCAGCAGTTTTTGCACCGATCACCTATCAGTGAGGCTGATATCAGAAATTAAGATGTCTCAAAAGTCACAGAGACACCA
The DNA here is from genome assembly GCF_027409825.1 of Scomber japonicus. NCBI lineage: Eukaryota > Metazoa > Chordata > Actinopteri > Scombriformes > Scombridae > Scomber > Scomber japonicus. The sequence continues at coordinate 22,029,444 of NC_070594.1, forward strand.
GTTGCTCTGTGTTATCCAGAGTTACAGTACAGTATGTGTGACATGAAATACATACACACACCCACACACACACACGCACACATACATAGGATGACATCAAATTTATAGACATTCAGCAAATATGTTTTTGTGGTATCATGCGGGGCTATTCTATATTCATGGTACCATTTTCCTGTTGTTGTATACTTTAGAATTACTCATCATTGACACACCATCTCTGTCTGAAACCCAAATATGTTTCCTTTTACGTATGTGTCTCATATGTGTTCCCACCTTGCTACGAGGGGCGTAGGAGTTTGGCAACTATGTACATGACAAATCCTCAGGTGCCTTACAGTTTGATGCTCATAGGACTCTGTGAGTGAATGTTCTGGGTTGAGGTATGTGAAAGGACTGCAACACCTTTTAGAGTGCAGGTTTGTCCATAATACCATTACAAAGGGCTGGAAACTGGGCTGGGTCAGACTGCAGAATTTCAAAGGAATTTAACTGTAATAAACTTCAGCACAACACAGTTTAGAGGATATTAAAGGATGAGCTGCTAACATCCTTTTTATAAGTATTTCAGATTGCATAGTTCTGCTATGATTCACCACAATGCAGTAGTTTTGCAGCTGACGACATTTAACATAATTCAAAAACACAGTGAATCTTAGAAAATCAGCGGATGTGACAGTGTGATTACATCATCTCAGAGTGCATGTCACAAATAATTTATCTGAAGGTCTTTCTCTACTTTTCCTCCGAGCTGTGATATTGTAATCTTGTGATGTTTTTTGCCTTTTTTGGGGGGCATCTACATCTACAGAATCTGGAGACTGACAAAACTTGACCAGCCAAAAAGTGCAATAGTGTTTCATACAAGGACAGGCAGGCTCACCTACAGCTATTTACCTCATGGTTAAGTGTTTTATCAAACATGGTATAGGAGTAGTTGTGATCTCTACAGGAACACTTTGTCATGCCTGTGTGTACTATGCAGCAGTACTTGTGCCGATCACCTTTCATTTACGGAGCACTGAAAGCACGCCGTCCATCGTGCTTTACACTAAAGGAGCAAAAATGTGTGCTGTCATTCTCATTGAGAACATGCCACAGCAGCACTGATGTATTCAGATATACAGTTCATACACAATCACTTAGTTACTTTATGCTGATTAAAAAAAATATATATAAGAAAAATCAGCTTTCAGTAATAAAAGTTCTCCAGGGTCACTTTTCCCCTGTTTGGTCACTATCTGTTTCTTCTTTTTACAACACAGTTTGCAGCACCAATTTTTTTGGAGTATCATCAATTAATAGTTGTCCTCGAGATAAACCTCAGAGAAGTCAGTATAGGTGCTCAATCAATCAACTTCTCTCCTTGTACTTTTCCTAAATTTGCTCTTTTCTTTGTTTGTTTGTTTATTCTGACAATCAGCACACACCAAAAGCATCAAATGCACATATGCACTCACATACAGATAGAGAGACACACACTACAACAGTAGTGTCATGATATATCCTCGAGACAGAGCCCTGAGTTTCCCTCTTAGTATCTTGAGGATCTCTTTACAGACTCCATTAAATTTTCATTGGAAGCTTTTCTCCTTGTTTCTGATAGTTGCACTGCAAAGATGTCTTTCTATTGCTTGCTCCCTCTTCTCATAAATCATGTGACCTTTGTGAGTTTTGCCTGTTTGTCACAAACCGAACATCAGTCGCTATCGATGATGTTAGTTTTTAGTTACCATATTTGATGTTGTGCTTTCATGAACACTGGGCTTATGACAGTGTATCTGCTCTGCAAGCAATAAGCTTAATTTAGATTAAAATGACTTTTCATCATGCTGACAAACTGAAATCTGAGGGACGTTACAGCACTTTTGAGGTTGATGTTGAGCTGCTTAAAGAAATAGTTTGACATTTTGTAAGAAACACATTTTAACTTTCTTGACAAGAAGAGTTCAGTAAATTGATTGATACCATGCTAATACCTGAAGATTACCTAAAGATCGGAGGCTCACTAATTAACATGCTATATCTTGGTTGTGTAATCTGGACAAAAAAGTGTAGAGTTGTGGTTTTATGAGGGTTATATGTAGAGTATTTCTTGGAGAGGCAGGTTAAGAAACAACAAGCTGTTTCACCATTTCTGCTCAATGCTACAGCAGAGACATTAGCTTAGCTAAGCTAAGACTGGACACAGGGTAACAGGTAGTTTTTACACTGTGTATTTTGTACAGTGTTAAAAAAACATGAGATATAATGTGGAAAAAAAATAATGTGTTTTCCCTTTTTCATAATCTTTAAGCTAAGACAAGCTAACAAGCTAACCTTCTCCTGCCCGTTAGCTTCATATTTCAACCCTGTCCCCTTCAAATTACATTTATATTCTACAAAACTGCAAGAGTAAAAACATTTTAAAAGGAAACTTTGTACCAGCTAAATGACCTTTTCTGTCAGCATAATGAGATGTTGTTAAGTTACACCTGAACGTAAGAGTAAAGTGTTTCTCTCATTTGCTTGCTCCTAAATCATCTAATCTTACAGTTCAATATCTGCCGGTCGTAACTACAGCAGTATGAACCTTTATATTTAGATACTGGTTAGCTGGTTAAGGTTAGAGAACGATTGTGGTGTTGCTTGTATTAATACAGAAAAAAAAGTCTGCATGTAACTGGAAGGATGAAACACAAAACTCAAACCATGATCTTTCACTAATCTTAACTTTACTTTCAAACAGAAGCTGATACGCGTAATTCCTAAAATGTCGAACTATTCCTTTAAACAGGTAAACAGTAAATAAGAAGGTAACATAGATGCTTATATGTCAATTTTTCTCATTCTGGTTGATTTTTGTTATTGTGACCTCAGTGCCCATCTGCAGTATTATTGGCCTGAGTCAACATGACGTAGTCTACATTAAGCAACAAAAAGAATAGTAATGCTATTTTACACCACAGCTAAACAGGCATATTTTGTCCACAGTCATATTCTTTGCATCGTGTAACAGAGGAGGAGTATTTCTATATGTGTGCTGTTGTTTCTGTTCCAGTGTTTTATGAGGAGAGAGAGCAGTCACAATTTCGTTTGCCTTTGGTGGAGAAGTGTCTTGTGTTGTGGCCGTGGGTAGAAATAACAAAAGGCTTCTTATGGATTTTGGAATGTGACATGAGAAAAATTTGATAGCATAAAAGGTTTGTGGTTAGCTTAAAACTATTTTGAATTGTTATATATATCAATAATGAGGATAAATATAATGCCAAATATTCAGTATTTGTACAGAAATATACATATATAAATATATAATATATGCCTAATTTAAATGGAACTATTTTCCGCTCTTGACCATGTTTTTGTTGTTTACCGTTCCTTTGTCAACATTATTTTATAAAGATCTTCAGATAGCATGCGGGATAGTGAAAATGAATGTATTATTTAGTGTTTCACTGCTGTTTAATATTACAGCATTCTACAGATCAGTTTGTGTTTGTAAGATTAATTTAAGCTGAATGTTTCATTTCTTAGATTTGGTTATCTATAATGAATTGTAAACTTTCTTTTTTCTAAATGCAAGATTTTGAAATTGTTTCAACAATTATATAATTTTATTATTTCTTTTTTCCCCCCTGCTTTTATCAATGTGGTTCAGTATATTTTGCCTCTAAGTACTGCTATCAACCATCTGTTGTAAATAATTATGCAAATTAAACTTTTTGAAGAAAACAGCAGAGTTGTGAGACAATGTTTTATTTTTTCTATACAAGTAAACTTGAGAGGGTTCAGTGATGCAACTGGACCACGAAGAAGAGGGCTCATGAAGGATTTTAGCTCAAAGGTCGGATTATTTATTGGTAAAAACTAATGCAACATCTTAATAAAGTTAAATGCTCCTCATGCACAATACCAGAGTCCTGGAACTGGCCAAACCAACTAGGTGGAGACATTATCAGTGACTGTATGTGTAGGTTAATGGTGAGAGGTGCTGTCTGTCCACCTCAAGCTGTAGTAAAAGTGGATATACTGGTTTCAGTGGATATACTAACATGTCGTATGGGAGACCTATTATTCACATTTACAGGTCTACTGCAATATCTTTGCATTATTTACAGTTTTAAAAACTCCTGCAGCCCCTCAGTTCAGCTTCTGTCTCCAACAAGCCATTTTAGCTCCTGTCTCTTTAAGACCCCACAATGAGCCCACTCTGTTGTGATTGGTCAGATTCAGGAAGTTGCACCTCAGCAGACTTTTGCCTCCAGAGACGACATCAACACATTATAATAGCAGAATTTCACTACTTTCTTCTTGTTCTTTACCTGAAATGTCAACTTTTCGACTTGCATGGAGCATTTATAGATACATTAACCTCAAGTTTTGGAACTTTGACCATCTTTAGCATAGATATCCAACATTATAACACTTTATAAATAACAGAAAATCACAAAAAGCATGATGTTTCCCCTTTAATATGTGGTCACATACCATTCCACAAAATTTCCTGCACTGGGTTCCCAAAAAGAATATTATATCATGCTTCTGACACTACACCTTCTAGTGTGGTTGATAGTGTGGTAACATTTTTAAAGTGGTGATGGAAAAACACGAGTATATTCATTTTACATTCCCAAACACAAGGCAGCAGCAGTTCTATTGAACAACTGAGCATATCTACCCGATCAAAGTTGAACAAAAGTGAAGTCTGACCTATGAAACCACCAGAGCCGGCTGGGCATTACACTGAATCAGGAAACACTCACTATAATTGGTCTGTCGGACACGAAAATGACTGTGTACAATGGGAGTGTAATGTGACTGCATAAGAAAAAACACAGGTGTTACTATTAACATTAACGATGACCCTGTTATATTCAGGTGTGAGAAAAGACCGTGAGCCAGCATGTGCACAATACCAGGATTACAAAACTGACACACCTTGTAGATGTTATTAATTACATGGGTGACACGATAAATGTCACAGTAGGAAATGAAAAGAGCCTGCTGTGCACCATGACTCATTGGTATTGCTTCCCGAGACACTTTTATTAATTCCATTTGTGCTTTTTCTGATATGACAGGTCAAAATGTCTGCTGTGAAGGTCTGTTGCAACCAACGGCAACCACACTCAAGTATGATTCACACCTGTTTGTTACGTTCCTGCAGGGAAAAGTGCCTTTAAAAGGGCTGTAGACAAACACACACACACACACACACACACACACACACACACACACACAGACAGACACAGGTGTTTTCAATTACTCTAGTTAATTAAACCTCAAGTCAGGCTGAAGTTTTGGGGACAGGTGCAACCACACTAACGAGAGTGAGGGAGGTGTCAGCCAAGCACAGTCTGAGCATTCAGGCTAAATAATTAAAATGAGTGTGTGGGGTCTTTCACTGTAATCTTGTGTATGTCAACAGGTTATTAGATTAGAGCAGTGTGATCAGAAACTACCTGGGTCACAATGCCCCCTGCAAGTGTTTTTCACTCACCATCTTTAATTGTAATTGGACAAAAGAAAGAAGAAGAAACTGTTTTAATTAAAGAAGTGGTCTTTATTACAGCAAAGAAGCCAAACATTACAGACAAGAGTAATTATGAACCATGACTATCAACTCTATATTCAGACTGGCCTCTTATCCAGAAACCAGCTTCATTCACTATTCTTCAGGGCCATTAACGTCTGATTTATTACTGAGAAACGGTGGGAATCGTAACAGGATTTTCTCCTTTGTGTGTCAGTTAAGGAGGTGGACGTATTGAATTACTGTTAACACCCTCGTCACTGAGAGTTTCACTTCTCTCTCTCTCTCTCTCTGCATGCTATAGAGATGGCCATCAGTTTTCCCTTCCTTAACTTTTAACTCTCCCTTCTTTGGGTCAGACCAGAAATCTGGAGGAACAAAAAAATAAAAAATAAAATTGAGGTTCCACAGACAGAATAAAGATCTTTTCTGTATTCAGTGGGAACTAAAATGTTTCTTTTAAACAATATCAGTATTTGAAGTTTAATCCTGCAGGTTTACAATCTCTCTCTCTTTTTTTTTTTATTTATCTACAAACAGAACCCATGTTCTGACATTGCATCCATCAGCTAAATCTTTACTGTCCGTCCAACAATAGAGGCTTTTAATGTACTCATGATAGTCTATTTACAATAACATCCGTAACCTTGGCTACTCATGTTCCAACCAAGTGGAACCTCTGACATTTCATTTACAATAAACTTTTTTTCTTTTTGTGCACAACAGAAACACATGTGGTGTTCGATAAGCCTGTAAAGCCTCACGATGAATTCATGAAGCATTCTGATTAATAAAACACATTGAATCATGGTCCAAAACGGTATTTAAAACATTGATCGTCCATGAGAACGCATTCAACAAAGCCCTGGTTGCAATCTAAGATGCTGTTAAAAATGCTTGTATCAGCGAGGAAATTCAAATGATTAGGCACAATAAATGTTTTTGTTTCACAGCCCTGCTTGTATCACTCACTACGCCTGCTTGCATCACTGAGTCAGTGTGTATTCAGGGATAATGGTGAGCAGGATATGAAGATGAAGATAAACAGCTTATCCCAACTGAGACGTTAAGAGGGATAGGAGCTATTATCCAAAATACTCTGTGCATAGAAATGCACTGATGTTCTACTGACCACAAACAGAGCAATGGGCTTTTGCACAAATAAACCACAGTAACATCACACAGATTCATTAAGTGAAAACAAGACAATACTACTGAATTCCACCTAAATACTGAAAAACTACTTCTAAAGCTTTAATATACAGCTTTGATCAGGGGTTCTTAAACTTTTCTTCATGGACTCAAATTGAGCAGATGCAGTCTCTCACCTCGGGCTCGTTAATAACGGGCTCGTTAAATCGTACTAATACTCTGATCCTGCAGGGACCCGACACAAACAGACTCGCAGCCCATTTTGTGTCCCGACCCACAGTTTAAGAAACGCTGGTGGTAAGAGTAAACATGGAATGAAGAATGATTGTTCTTACAAGCAATGCAAGTAAACAAACAATAAATACAAACAATGTGCTTTATCCATATAGACATATTTACACAAAGTCTTTGGCTTATGAATAAACATCAGCTACAAAATAATAATAAAACAAAAGAGAAAAGTGTTGGCCACCAGTGCACAAAACAAGCGAGGCCTGGGGTCAGTTCACTTCCAATTCCATTCAAACCATAAATGGAAAGTGTCATTTACCAGTTTAAGAAAGAGTGTTTTCTTATCAGTCTTTTCTACAGGCCAACAGACCAATCCTGTTGCACCCAAAATTGATTTCTGTTAGAGTTTTAAAATGATTCCATTTGTGAATTGGCTGAATTGAAAGTGCATTGGGCCCAGCCCTGAATTAAACATGATTAAGCAAATGTCACATGGCTGAAATAAAGAATCTGAAGTGTTCAATTTTACAATTTGGGGTACAAAGAAGACTTCAAAACTTCTAACCAGTAGATCAGTAAATTATGCTACAAAAGCAATCAGAGAAAATCAACTCTGCAGCTTGCAGAAAACATAAACAATGATACATATCACACTTTGTTTTAACAGATATTTTTTTAGTGAAAATCCTACACGAGATCGTTCAAGTTGCCACTTCATGATATTGTAAAAAAAACAAAAAAAACAACAACCCTAAAATCCTAAAACTCCCCATGTAAACTTTCTGTTTTTGTTTCATTGTCAGCTTTGTTTCAAAGATACTACTTTATCTAATAAGCAAACTTATACTGACATATAGGTTATTTTCTGCATCTCTATGATCTACTCTATGTCACCAAAGTAAATGGGTTGAGAGATGCGATGAAGCACTCAAATACGTAATAATGTTCACTGAAATGACCTGAAAAACATGAAGATGGTGCTGCTGATGTATGGAGTAGAAAACAGAAGCATTCACAGAGTTTGGCCAGGCTGTAACTTTAAGTTTCTTGTTCTTGTACAAAAGTACCGGCTGCAAATATTAAAACATCACCATGATGAGATGCCCGACACTGTAAAACTACTCAAAAACTAGCATGAGCAGAAATGTGGGGCCACTGAAAACTTGAACTTGCAGTTAATCAAAAGCTGTGGTTGCAGCTGGCAAAAAGCGGGAGGGAGACATCTACAGTTCACATGGAGTACTGCAGCTGCAACAGCATGAGGCATCCGGTCCATGGGAGCGCAGGGTTGGCGGGCTGTGGTGAGAGGCGTAACATTTAAATGGGGGCCCAAAACATACAGGGGCCCGCTGGCACTCGAAAAGCTGTACAATAAGCATACAGGAGTAAACATCTCCTCCTCTGCTGCACTCCTCCTCTGCACACTTCCTGCTTAAAGCCAATTTTGCCATTTGTAGGGGATGCAAAACAGGTGCTACAGAATGGCCGCTGCCGCAGAGGGGGCAGAGGAGCTGGGGCAGAGCGAAAGCAAAGGATCGAGCACGCGGGAAGTGAAAAGATGATCTCCTGCTCTACTCCACTTCCTCCTCCTCTTCTTCTCTCCTGTATTTAGGAGGACTCGATGAACTCCAGTGCCAGGTCGTAGGAGAAGCGATACTGCTCCTGTACACACGCAGACAAACATGTATCAGGATTAATATTTGTGCAGTCACATTCATTGTTTGGCTCAATTTTATATTATATGTTAAAATATGCAAAGACATTTAAGCACAGAACATTGTGTGAAAATCACTGACTTTATACATAAAACAGGAGGGATATTTCAGCCTCTCACTGTCTCTTTTTTTCCCCCTCCTCTGTGACTCACCGGAGTATCCACCATGTTAGGTTTGCTGTTCCTCAAGGTCTTTACAGCATGAAACACATCCACCACACTCTGCCTCTTGGCCATCTCACACACAATGCTGCTGGCACAGAATACTCCACTTCGCCCACCTCCATTTCTGTAAACACACACAAACACACACACACACACACACAAACACAACAGATATCTATGTGTCAGAGTGAGTAGATGGTGCTTGTCAATAAATTCTGAACATTTTAAAGACATAAATAGCTCCTGGTGAGAGAAATGTCAGACTCAAAGAGTTGGGAGGATTTAATAATGACCAAAAATTGGCAAAGATGATTGGTATTAACTACAATTCCTCATAATTACCTTTAAAAAACACTTATGCTAAATGGAATAAATGGAGGGAGAAGTATGCATGTTTGGTGTGTACTTACAGGCAATGGACTATGGTTCTTCCCTCTCCCTCCTCTCCTTCACGCTGCCACTGGTCGACCTGCAGGATCAGTTTGAGGAAGGACCGTTTGGAGGCGGGGACTTCTCTGTGTCCCGCCCAGCCCAGGTACTGGAACTGACGAACCATCAAGTAACCCTCCTGAGGCTGAAATATCAAACAAACCACACACACAGAGAAATACCGTCATCAGCATTCTTTTCTCAAACAGTACATGAGGTCACCCTGTTTTAGTTTTGTAATCACACTTTAACCTCCTGCGACCCTGCGTCCTCATATGTGGACATCACATTTTGGGTTTGCTGGACCTTATACTTCATTCTGCTTAACTTTGACCTTTTGTCCTCATTCGTACACACTTTTTTGTGCCACCTAGTGGTAGCAAAAGCACAACATATCAGTCAGTAGATGGCAGGCATCAGGCCCAGTCAACAGCCAGTCCCAAGACAAAAGTGGACCAGGTGCAAAACCTGATCAAATTTTATGGTTGAAACTATGGTTTATTTATGCTTAATAATGTTTGTAGTTTGATACACATTTGGCTAATTTTAGCAACATGCTACGACACTGCTAAGCAAGAAGTACTCATTTGAGGACATTGGGATTATTATCATTTATGTAAATGTAGGAAACTAATAGTTTTATACACTGGTGAATTAAATGTTATACAGTAAAATAAACCCATTATCCTCATATGAGGACAGCATTTCTTTTATAAAGATGATGCATAGTTTTTGCACTTTTTCAGGTCCATAATGCTACAGAGGAAGATGTATCTGACTTTAGAGGATCTTTGACCTCAATTCAAACATCCTAACATTGTGCAGTTTATTTCTGTTTGCCAGAAGTTTGGTGACCTTTGATGTGACTGACACATTACTTGGTTTACTGCACAGAGACATAACAAAATAACATAAATCCTGTATGTGTACTGACCCTGGTGAGGTTGCAGACTCTGAAGAGCCGGCTGATAACGTCACAGTCCATCGAGCAGGACATACATTCCACCTGGACTGGCCCGTAACGCAGCATGCCCTCTTCTGGCCAGTACTGGGGACAACCCTGTAGAGATAAAAGGGATTTAGACACATGATGCAAAGACCGAGAGCGATTATTACTTTATATGATAAGAAAACACACAGTAAAAGTGAAATACCTGAGCGAGGTCAATCTCATTCAGCATCACCAGGCTGGTGCATCCATAGTCATAAACCAGACGCCAGAAGTCTTTGACGGTGTTAGGCAAAGGATGCTGGGTAACGATGAATGCAGCAGGCTGTCTGTAGCTCTGAAGCAAACAAGACAACAAAAGTGACGGGATGACATTTCTATCAAAACTTTATTTAGTCATTTATTTTAAACTAACAAGTCGATTAGCAGGCAGGACAGGACTGTAAGACTCAGACAGCTTTGCTTTTCACACACATCCATCATATGTCTTATATGTTCTCTCTCACAACACACACACACACACACACACACACACACACACACACACACACACACGAACACACACAAACACACACACACACATACACAAACACATACACACACATACACACACAAACAGCCAAACAAAGTGGGACGATTTGTGGGACATGACAGCGAGCATACTTGATAAAAGGTGATGTTTGGTCACATGATCATGCAGTGAGTTAGCATGCATTGCCTGTACAAATACATATACAGTACATCTACATCTAATAGAGTCAATTAACTTCATGTTCAGTCAATTCAAGATGCTGACATTCCTCAAAGTTCACATGACAAAACTACTCTGATGACAAATCTGTCAATATCATTTTATTTTAATTAAAATATAAAAATTGATTCAAACACTTGCAGTTATTTATTAAACAATGAATTGACTGAAGTGAAAGTAAACTGAGCTCAACTCATCCTGAATGAAAATATGCAGCCAAATGTGTGACATGGGTCAAATGTAGTCATGGAGAGAGTCTCATGTGAGGGTCTGGGGTGTAAATGGCTTTGCTAAACATGAACCTGGTGGCAGAAAGACACTGAAGCCATGAAACAAATCCAGTATTGGAGATTTGAAGTGAAATCCCATTACCTGGAACTCTTCTGACAGCTTGGTTAAAGAGAGGCCAAAGGTAAGTTTAACTTAACTACTTCAAATGTGATTTCTTTTTTTTTTTTTTTTTTTTTTAAATAAATTGGGCTGAAATTAATCAGTTTAATCACAATTATTGTTCGTTTTGTCCTCCAATGTCTTTGTTGGAGAGAAGCCAGGCTTCTTTCCACACCATGCATAAATTACATTTTGTGTTTCAACCATTAGCATGAACTTATTTATTCCATCCCTCACTATCTGTCCTTCCTCTCTGGTGTATAATCTCTATAAGAACAGAACTGCTAATGAACATTAAACTGTAATTATGACTGACGCTGACCAGATATTGCTATCTTACCTCATTTTTCTACCAACTCTGTGACTTAGTTTTTCAAGTCGTGGTACACGGGCAACATGTTGAGGCTGTGTCAACTGTTGCCAATGTAAGCAATGTTTGGGTGGTGGCCAGAGAAGCTAGTGGTCTTTTCAGAACCTGGATTTGTCTCTAGCCTTCTGCTGCTAAAACCACAAACACAGCATCACACAAACAGGGAGGGGAGTCTGTGTGTGTGTGTGTGTGTGTGTGTGTGTGTGTGTGTCCGTGTGTCCGTTTGTATAAACATATGTGCATAAATATTTGCAAGTACATCTCTTCATTTGTGTATACTCTCTTAAAAGTCTGTATCATTTTCAACAAATTTGTGACTGCAGTTTGGGACAACAGATACATTTATTTATCTTTTCACATTGCATATGCTTAAATTGTGTTAAAAGCAACACATCTGCTCCTCTGAAAGGCTTTTTACCACAGTGTGAAATGTCCCAAACTACTCTTGCTTGATGTGTTGAAAATAACACAACCTTATTGAATGTATGTGAACGTGTTATAGACTTACATCCATCAAAGCAGCATTGATGTAGTTGCTGCTTTCTCCATCTATTGTGATGAGGAAGGGTAGGCATCTATCAGGAGGAAGGCCATCCATAAAGCGGTTCTTATCTTGGTTTCTAGGCAACAATGCAATGCTGCAATCTTCAGGCTGAGGCTGGGGAGTCACCGAGTTTAAAGTCTGGACAAAGAGAGGGACGTATAAAACATTAATATGCAAAGTTGAAATTTAAAGGTGGGTGTCATGAAGATGAAAATATCCCCCCAGAGAGGCTGGTGTCAATAAAAAAATGGCTGTTATATCAAGTTCTGTTGCACAAATACCATTGCTAAAATGTTTCTGACTGTTGAAGGTTGGAGATAAAGCATAATGTTACACTTTTTAATTTGGGGATTCATATTAATGATTCATTTTGAGTTGCCAGAAGTGGATTCAGGAGCTGATAACTATGGCAAAATATGGCTACATTTTGATGCTGCATTATAGCACAGAAAACTAAAAGGCGGATTATACTGCAGAAGAGGTGAGACAATTTTCTATTGACATTCTGATTTTGTGCTGTAAATCCTGTAAATCCAAGTCATACGTTTTTGAATGGAGCATCACTTTTAAGGGATTAAGCAATTTCTGAAAATCAGATTTTACCTGGAACTCATCCTTCAGATGTGACGAGTTGGTCTGGGAGTCGATGCGGATCAGCTCGTAAAACGCAGCTTTAAACTCGCAGACTGGTATGGCTGTTTCTCCACATAGACAGGCCTCTAGTATGGCATCATGGATGAATATATACTGCTCCTGAAGATGCATAATTCAAAATATGCATATTATCACATACAGACACACATATGTCACACTTTGTTAAACACATTTCCAATTATTAAAGATAGACAACACACACGTGATACCAAATGAAAGTGACCAAGCAGACACAGTGAGTGAGTGAGCGGTGGCTGGTGGGAGGTGGAGCTATGGATGAGATGATGACTGTGAAGTCTGCACAGGAAGCAAACGACTGTAACTTCAATTCAATTTGACCAAACTGGAAGTGAATTGAAGTCTACATCTGTGTGAATGTGCTTTGTTACCATTTATTGGACAAATGACACAAACCTTAACTGGACTGTAACAATACTACATACCAGTAGATTGTAACTTAGATCGTGTGCTTTGTGAAAATTATGAGAATGATTGCAACATGGACAGAAGGTGTCCATGGAAGAATGTATGAAGCCTGTGGTCCCTACAGAGTTGAAATAGATATTTGTGCCTTTTAGAAACAACAGTCTACTAAATTTATGATAGAAAAGGCAGAAGAGCAAAGAGCAGAGGAGATTTTAGAAGCTTCTGCTGAGTATGAAATATTAAATTATATACAATACTATTGAATAACAGCTTGTATTTATCAGTAAATACTACATATGCCATTGTGATAAATCAGTTATGCAGCATTAGTCAGTCACAGTGCAATACTTTGTATTACCACTGGATGGCAGAAAAGAGAGACATTTTCTCATCTTTTCATTTGGTTTTATTGAAGAATCTCATGCTCTTCACCTTTGACTGAGAGGTATATTCAACATTAAATATCATGTTTGTTGTGTTGATGGAATGAGGTGACATTTTCATGAATGGATGGTACGCTAAGATGGATGCCTGGATGCAGACCCTTCAGCCGGTACCATGTTGATGGCTGAGTCTAACAGTGGGAGTTCACTGTGTGTACTCTATCATGGTGATGCAGATGGATGATGGGTAATGCAGTCACCTCAGTCTGTACCATGTTGATCCTCCTGGAGCGAAGAGCCTTCACACAGTTGTAGATGTCGACCACCCCTTCTCTCTCCGCCATGTCCAACATGATGTCAATTACTATGAAACAGCCTGTACGTCCTGCTCCAGCACTGCAGAGGGACAGAGAGAGTTTCATTTCTGATTCAAATTGTTTTTCTTGTCTATATTTGAGAAACAAAAGCAATAGACCTTCTGACCATATATGTATGTGTATTTCCAATGTATGTAAAAGGGTATTACAGTTTGTGTACAGTATATACAGGTCTTAATGTATGTTTATACCTGCAGTGGACCACAATTGGCCCAGCAGAGGGTGGATTGGAGATTTTAACTCTGCGGATGAAGGAAAGTAGTCCCGTGGCGTGATATGGAACTCCATGATCAGGCCAACCTGTGAAATGGAACTGCTTGACTTCCCGCACCTCATTGAAACCACGCTGTGTGAAGACATAAGACATTTTATATTACATTTCATTTGTCTCGAAACATTTAGATTTCATTACACATGTTCCCTGAGTGAATATGACTCCAGCTCATTATCTGATTAACTGCTGTGCAGCTCACTGAAGCCCCACAGCGGACACAAACACACCCCTAACTAGTTACAGCTACACATTTTTAATCGCTCATTAAACACCTACAGGAATAAATAACAACAGTACTGGTTGAGGATTTTGTGTTTCTTCCTTTATATGGGTCTTCATGACTGCTTCTCAAACACATTTTTGTAAATATAGTAAGTACAAAAAAGCAGCACTCACCCTCTCCAAAGTAAATGTGCGAACCACATATTCAGCAAGAGGTTCAACTTCCACAAAAGTCACCTTGAAGTCTCCATACACCTCTGCATCATCTGGCCAATACTTGTAGCACTTGACCTGTTAGGAAAATGTTTTTCAATATTTGATTAAATATGATACAATGATTATAAGAGAATATTGTTTATGATTTTACCCAGCAGAACATGTCTAATATAAAGACCTGAACATCACCAGCTTCTACAATAACATATCAGCACTAGTTTCTTAAATTTCATTCATGCCATTAATACAAATTTGACTTCATCTCAACACTGTCGAACAAAATACTGCCACACAAGCTACATCTCCTTCAGAATGTTACAGTGCTGAGAAGAGTAACTTACCCTTCCAACCTCCACCAGATTGGTTACCATTACGATGCAGGCTGACTGTTCCTGCCACACCATCCTCCAGAAGTCATACACTGTCTCATGGACAGGACCTACCCATGCACACACAAAACACACATATTCAGTACTTCTACGACTGATATAAACATTTTGTTTCTTACAAAACAATGTGTGGAAATTATAATTATTTGTAACATGCAGAAATTGTATTTTAGCATGAGATTGAAAGTGTTGCAGTATCTTACCCTGAGTAGCAATGTAGTGGCTTGGTCTTTGGTACCCCTGAAAACACAACATGTTGATAAAAAGCTTAAAATGCATCGAAAACTTGCGTATCACTTTGTAGACGGCTAAAAATCTCTGTCAAACTGTCAAAACTAATCTGTCAGCTTGTTCTCACCTGTGATTAAACAAACATTACGGAGCATCTTGAAGACTTTTGTATAAAAGTTGATTGAAATATCTTCACAATACAATAAATGGCATTGTCATTTTTGGGTGACATGTTGAGTTGCAATACATATTGTTGTATTGATTTAGGATTTAGAAAAAATGCTTATCTCATAAATATCTCAATTCTACAGATGTCTGTCACCTTTATAAACAACTGTCACATGTGCAAAGTGCTATGACGATCACCGATTGGGATTTCCTGATGACCATAAGACGAATATGGAGTAATATGCTTAAGCAAATTTAAAGCACACAGTGAGATGTAAGGAGGAATAGCGGGAGGGCAAGATGGCATCAGATCCTCCATGCAGAAGAGGTCCCAGGAACTCAACATGGAGGAACTTGATGCATGTGAGAATTGGTGTATGAATAGATGTAAAAAGTGAGGGGCGTGAATGAAAGAGTCCACAGTGATACTTACATCCCTGTACAGCCAAATCTATAGGCCAAGCCACAGGCAGAAAGAACGAGTGGAAGAAAGAAAGAAAGAAAGCACAACAATGTCAGTGAGTGTCAATCAGAAAAAGAAAAGTTGCATTGAGATAATGGGAGTTTGAACAGGACATGCAGAAAAAATATGGTTGAAAACTTAGAATTAGACTGAATAGAAAGGACACTTGCTGAGAACATTAGCCCACCTCATAGCCATTTTGAAGTCTCCAGCCCAAAGACTCATTTAGCTGAGCGTTCTTTGTCTCAGGGTTCACTATCATTTCTTTTAAGTGCAGGTTGTCTTAGTTGTACCAACAATGATCAGCTTGATAGATCAGGAAGTGTCCACTCTAATCATTCTAATTCTAGCATGATGAGGATGGTAGTGAGGATGTAACAGCTATAATGGCAGTAAATAATAATAATAATGATGATATAGTGAAGCATGCTATTAGCATTTTAAAAAGCACAATGTGAGAGACTGACATGCAGATGATTGTTGTAAAGGTGACAGCATAGTGGAAAGGTGGAGATGGATAGATGGGTGGATACTGTAGATGGTGTTATGGAGTGACAGGTGAATGAAAAAAAAACAAAAGATAAAACTAAGGGATGTAAAGTTGTTGGTATGCAGATAAAATGAATGAATAAACAGATGGACCAGTTAAAGGATGGATGGTCTGAAAGCTAAATGCAGAGTCTGTATGAAGCTAGCACTAACAGCTAGTTAGCTTAGCCTAGCTTAGCATAAAGACAGGAGAATCACAGCTAGCATGGCTCTAGCCAAAAGTAACAGTAACCAGCACTTCTAAAGATCATTATAAACACTTAATATCTTGGGTTTATAAATTTGTTTCCAATCTTTATGCAAAGCTAAGCTAACTAGCTGCTGGCTGTAGCTTATTCACCATATTTACATTAGAGGAGGTATTAACCTTCTCATCTAACTCTTGTAAGGAGAGTGGACATGTTATTTAAATGAAAGACAGACAATGAAGAAATATCTCTCTTTGAAAAAGCTCTTAGGTTAACCCTTGTATTTCTGTAAAACTGAGAAAGTCCTCCTAAATCTAAATGATGAATAAAAATCTACTGTTTCCTTTTTTCCTGCAACTCATTCAGATTCAAATGAAATCCAAATTGGCTGTATAATGATTAAATGAATGATGGATGGGTGAGTAAATGGATAGAGAGGTGAGAGAGACAGACAGCAGAACTGACACCTCAGAAAGACACGTGTATGTGTATGTATGATGTGTTTTCGGAGTGGCTGGATGCATAAATGGTCAGATGGATGACTAGTAGACGCAATAAAGGTATAGAGGCCTGACATACGAGCGAGGGAGTGTGGTTTCGTTGGTTTCGTTGGGAGCCAATAGTAGCATTCGATGCGTTTCCACTTACATCGATGTAGTTGGCGTTGATGTAGTCGGAGGAGGGGTCGTCTTCTATGGGCTGGAGAATAACCCTTGAATGGTCATCTAAAGAAAAGACACAGAAGTGCAGTGTGGGAGAGAGCAACAGCAAGAGATAAAGCAGATAAGAGAGAAAGCAACAGCAGCATAGAGAGGAAAGCAAAAAGAAAGAGAATATTTGTTATACTCTCAGTGACTACAAAACTTTCTGCAAAGGTTAGAACAGTTTGAGATTAAAAAACAAACACAGAGTTTTGGGTTCTGAGGCTCTCTAGAGGCTTTAAGCTCCTCCAAGTGTGCAGCTAAAAAAAACATCTTAAGCCCGATTTGTTCTCTTCATCTTTCACTTCATTTGATACTTTCTGTTCTGTTGGTTGTCCACTGAATCTACTTGCTGTCATGTATTATTTTTATTTCTCTTTTTCCCCAATTTTTTCTTCCCAATCTCTTCTTCCTGCAAAGCACTGTAATATCTGCTATAAAATAGTTCTACACAAATAAAGCTTGCTTGCTTACATGCTATAATGTTCCCATAGCGGTTCTTGGTGCGGTTCTGCTCCTTCTTGGCCACGTCCCAGGAGGCCGACTGGCCTTCGAAGAAACTCTGTATCACCAACAACAGACAAAAACATAGAAAAGAAAATTACACGTCATGGATCCATAAAAATTACATTCTAGCAAGATAATTCTGATAATGTTAGTTTTGCTCTGGTAGTTTGATTCCATGGATATATAAGTGGTGAGACAATTCTTATTAGTGCTAAAACAAGGTGACCATAAAAAGAGATTTGTAGCTCTTTGACTGTTAAATCAATAAAGCAGAAAATACTGTCGAATTAAGTGGCAATTTACCCTAATAGTCTTTTTTTAATCATTTAAATGTAATGCCAAAACATCAAAGCATCACAGATTTGTACATCACTATTTTTTCTTGTTATCTACAATAAAAAACATATGTTTGAAAAATATATTAAAGATATGTGTTTTACTGTCAGCAATCCTAATATAAGATTATAGATGTCCTGGTTTAACAAATTAATATTTCTGAACTTCTAACAACAGCAACATTAACATGTTACTGTTAGTAGTGTTAGTGTTAAAAGTACTGATGATAATAATCTTACTTCATACTCCTCCTTAAAGCCGTAACTGTCAGATGTTTTCATTAGGTTGATGTGCTGCAGGAGGTCAGCCACTCTGATGGCAGGGTGGAGCTGTCCCGTCTGATATGGAGATTCAGTTCCCTCACAATGATACCGAGGAACATCCAAAAGCCTGCTGTTCTCTGCTGCAGAGGCGGTATGGTTCTCATCTGTAAGAGGGGAGGAAATACCTGGTCAGGTCAATCACTAGTTTACTAGAAATGTCACTTGATTGCGTGTTTGTTCATGAATTATATATGACCCAGAAAAAGATTTTTATACTGCCCATGGTAAAGGAAAATAAAAATCGACCCAAGATTTTTCTTTTGAATTCTCCATGATAAGACGGGGTAAGCTAGATAAAGTAACATATTGTACATATTTTAGAAATAACACTTGTTTGGCAACAAACATTAAAAAAATCTTCTTAAAACTGATAATGGCTGCTGTCCGTGAACCATTAACTCTGGAAAATGCTGCTCACTCCCACAGACAAACGAGTTTTCTCTGTCTATACTCACCTGTGATAGGAACTACATGCCAGAGCAGCAGGAAAAGAAAAGAGTAAAAAGGTTTAGTTCAACTGCAGGATAAGTAGATTTGTTAGTAAGACACATCTACAAGGAGCTCAAAGGTGTATAAATAATAAATGATCACAAGAATACAGACGATTCACAAACAAAAATGACAAAAATGGTAAAAACAAATCTATCAAAGTAGTGAATAAAATGTATAGGAGTTGACCATTTTACTAAACATATAGACAGTAACCTAAAATGAGCTGTAAACCTATACTGAACAGGAAGTTTACTGCAATGCCCTCTGGTGGTATCATTCACCACTATTTACATCCACGTTACTTGATTCACGTTACTTGATTTGGTAACTGCATATTTCACACTACACTATTCAAATGTTTCTATATCTTCCATACTGATGGTCTCAGCAAAACTCTGATTTAATTCTGTATTAACATCTTTTATTTGAATTTATTAAACTATATGAAACACTTGGCAGTCAATTTGAAAATAAAATTCTGCATATTTATTAATATTTGATCAAATCACAGACCAGGAATCATCTGCTACTGAGTGCAGAAAGGCTGCAGATTCAAATCATATCTTTGCATTTTAAATAAGGGGTCAAACTGCTGCAGAACTTCCAGGTGAACGTCTCTGTGCTGTGGGGCATAATGTGAGTTGGCAGTAGTAATGCTCAGACTGACAGGCTGTATAATGGAGAAGCTTGGGGTTGCAGCACAACCGACTGATTTCATCTTCACCACTGTTTATTAACTGACACTGTTTATTTCATCCAGTGGATGCTTTTTTCTGCTCTGAGGACATGTTAGCTCATTACTGATTGTTAAAGGTTTGTTAGGCCCTCGTCAGGCCAATTAACAGTAAACTTGACTGGACACTGCCTCTTAATTCGCTACTTCCTGCTAGTTCTTGCTACCCTGTGATGTGATTGGCTGAGACAGATTGTAACTGCAGCCTTCACACCAAATTAGAGGCTATGGAACAGTTAATTAACACAGTTTGGTGGTGTGGTGGATTGTGGAGGCCTTAAGGGGATGTTAGAGTTCTACATCATGCTGCACTGTCAACTCCACACTAAACTGAAGATAAACACGTTGCAGTGCAACACTGGAGTTGGACTAACATCCAACTTGGCAAAAACTACAGTTTTCACAACAAGCCTAGGGAATAACACAAGCAGACTTCTTAAAACCAGTACGCAGAAAGATGTACTCCTGCCAAGCACACAGGCGCAGAGCTACAGGCACTAAGTTGTTCACTGCCACTTGATGTCACAGTTTAAATCTGCAGTCGTTTTGCACTGGCAATGTGACAAATCATCTTCCTCCTTTTATGCATCAATTTCTGTTGTTTTTTGGGGACAGGACATGGCATGCCTTAAAACAACTCAAAACTGTGGAAATAATTAGGTCTCTGAGGGAGAATGATGGTAATTACTATGAATATCAATAATGCTCGGTAGGAAACAGACACCGCGGCTGGGAATGGGGATGATTGAACCTGGGGAAATAACATTACAAAAGATGAAGTGCTTGGCTGTTGTAGTTTTTAGTCTCGGCCATGTTTTACACACGAGTTGGCAGTAGGTGGCAAAAAAAGATAAGAGACGAACATGCAGTTGTCCAAAGATCATTTACCGTTATCTAATATGGACAAGCATTCTAAATATTTACTTTACTTCAACTGGTTGACTATTAATTAGGTGGCAATACTGCGAAGAACTTTCTTAAACAATTAGCACTTCAGATGTATCGATAAATGAGAAGTTCACAGTACCAAAACTTCGATGGAGCCAAACTTTCCACCCTCACAGAGACACATGTTAGAAGTCAAAGCAAAGGACACTGCAGGATGTAATGGACACTGACGATACACAAAACGTGGGCCTATGTAATGACGCACAGGGACGCACAAGACAGGGCTACAAGCACAAGGGCTTTGTGATGATGATGATGATGGGTAACTACAGCTATACATGTGTGATGTTCAACCATGCCAGAAGTCTCACCTAACACAGCAGTAGGAACCAAAGGATCGTTGGGCACTGCAGGAGGAAAGACGTTGAGGAGATGTTCTAAATGTCAGCTTTGCTTTAACATAGCATTTTAAATTTGACTCATAACATAGATGAGTCAAATTTAAAACCTCCCCAAAAAAGCAAGAAAAGTATATAGTCTTATATCTACATTAACACCAATTATCTTAAAGGTTTGCTCAGCTCCCCATGGTTTTGCAAAGGCATGAATGATTTAACTCAAAACAGAAATCATTTCAAGTCATTTCTCAAACATATAGCACTTGTACTTTTCGGCTGTGAACCAAAAGAAAAAACTCAATCGATCACATTTCCTAAGATGTTGCCAGGTTGTTAGTAAAATTAAGTTTACGACTTGAAAAAGGAGAAATTAGATGAACATACATAGAGATGTTAGAATAGAATAGTATAAAACAGAAAATAAGACTGAAGTCTGGGGCGGGGTTTGGTTTTCTTGAAGAGTTCTGGTCTATGGCTAATATTCCTGTTAATGCTTAGTAATAATAATAATAATAATAATAATAGTCTATCAACCTACATCTGTTATTGTAGTTGTGGGAGTCCATAAAGGTCACAGCCATTGGGTCTTCTCCATGCAGAGTGCTCTGGTCAGCATAGCTGCGATCCATGGCATTCACCATATGTGTCATTTCTTGCCGTGTTGTTCCGATGGCGTCTTTACGTTTTTTAGCCAGTTTCCTGTCGGGGGGCAGAGACAAACACAGTCAGGGGTCACACAAACAAAAGCACGAACATCAACTAGCCTGCAGACCACAGCCTCGTTTTGCTTTGTCTTGTGTTGAATTTTCTTCAAATCTTGTTGTCGAATGATTTAGCATGAAGTAGGTCTCTGTTTTGGTGACAATAACACAGCTGTGGGCTGCAGGCTGCTGATTCAAGATGCAGAGGAAAAAGGAGAAAAGAAGAAATGTGGGGAGAAGAGAAAAAGAGAGGAAGGAAAGAGGAGAGAACAGGCAAGGAAGGTCAGAGGACAGGCTCGTTTGTAAATGGCAGCATGTAACAGGCTCGGCTATAGGAGCAAAGGGAAAACAGCATCTATTACAGACCAGGGAAAATGACCTATGACCTACAAGAAGCAAAGGGAAAACCTGCTATGAACTTACAGTAAGTAATATAGATGAGCTGTCAGATGAAAGTCCTATTTTTATCTGAGCCAACATAATTTCTGTATTATCCATGTTGTTAGAACAAAATAACTATTACTTAGGCTCTCAATAGAAAAAATTAAAAAAACAAACAAAATATCCTAAAAATATGAAATATTTGGTTTTCATCTGACAGCAGCAAGATTGGAAGATCCCATTATAACAACAGTAAGGGAATGACTTGTGACCATATATAGTAGCCCAGGGAAAACCACTAACCAACCAAAGTAACACAGTCACCATCATGTGAGTAGTGTTTAAGGTTATGACATAAATAGTGAGCCAAGAATTGTAAGAAAACAGGAAAAATACATTTAAACAATACATGATTTTTAACTTTAATCTATTATTTTTCTTCACAGGCTGTTGTAGAATCAAATGTTGGTTTCCATGAACAGCAAAAAAACCAAAAACTTTTTTTATCATGAGAACATTGCCCGTTGAAGAAAAATAACAGTTTAAAATGGAAACATCAAGGTATCCTTTTCCAGTGTAACTCCCTCAGTGTGCACAATCCATAAAATCCCAGGGAAAATAACTTTAGAGGACTTAATATTTCGAGCATGACAGAGCATGCGGGAACATCATGTACCCAGAGCCATAGGTGTATATCAGTTAGGACATCCCTATTGATTATTGCTCTTTTACACAGCCTTCTCAAGATGAATTAGTTGCTGCACTTGCATAGCAATTTGAGTCCCAACATAAATAAAAAACACAACTCTTTAACCAGGACTCGAAATAGCTACAGCTGGAAGCAATGACATCTGAGGAGGACTGATGAGCAAATCCATTTTTGACTGCTGCCAAACTGATACAATATACGGCTCTGACTTCTTCCCAGTAGACAGACAGAAAAGCATGCTGTGGTTTTTGTAGATTTTACCTCTTGACCCCAAAACACACCAACTCCACCTCTAAGACCACATACACACATGATACACACACATCCACACACTCAGTAGGAACACAGATTTAAGAGCTGACCAGTTGTAGCTGTTTGTGTGTGTTTGTAAACAGAAAATGTGAAAACTGGAGAAAAGGATGTATATAAATGATCAACCACCATAGAGTGCATACTTGTAGATGTGTGTATATAAGGAAAAGAGATGGGAACAGAGAAAGAGAGAAGGGTGGCTGTGACCAGAACCAAGATAGATTTATTTTACTGTTTTATTGATTTTATCATCCGAATTGTAAAATTAAGTTGCAGATAGATTTTCAGGTCAATATACATTTATGAAATGTACTATAGTATCTACTTAACATGCCTTAGTGACATTTGACATTTCTAATAGCAGCCAAGCCAAGTTTATTGTCAATGGGCAGCAGAAACAGCAACATGGTACTGCCTTCTACTGCAATTTAGTGGTAGTTGTTTGATGAAATAGATTTATAGATTTAGATTGAAGGTGAAACATGTTTTAAAAACAGTTTGTCTGTACGAAGATAAAAACAGAATTCATAGGCAGTAAAACATTATTTTGTCAAATGTATTGGAGTAGATGCTGTCTAAAAAATTTAAAGTACAATTATGTGTATAAATAACACATTATTATTTTATGGGACCTAAACATGAATAATTTAACTTGTCACGCTTAATGTTGGTTACATTTTATTTATGTAGTTTAGTTTTTGTTTTTTATATTTTATTTGCACACCCACACACAAAACAAAAGCATTAGGGATCCATTTTGTTCACAGCCAGTGAGAGAAAAGGAGAGAGAAAGTAGAGAAAGAAGTACCCACAACAAGAAAAACGCTGAGAAAAACAACCGAAACAACGTGTAAGATCATGTGTCCCAAACAGGAAGCCGACTGGTTCAGATCCACTGACAGGAAAGAGACTGAGCATGTTGTAGCAGAGTTACAGTACCATGATACCTGTGACTTGATGGGCGGATGGATGATCACATGACTACATGCACACAAAGAGCTACAAGTCACAAGTGCAGCATTCTTTTTTCAAATAACACGCTTAGGCCTGTGTCGTCCCACTTTGGCCTGCTTTGGTCTGGTTTATGGCCAACATTGGCCTTTATAATCCTGCTTCAGAGCAACTTTGGAGCATGTAGAGGACACCAGGGCTGAGGTCAATTCACTTTCAGTTCAGTCCTTTTTTAATAGAATCTGACTTTTATTTCATTTCTTGTTATTTTTAGAAAGGAAACCAGCATACTCTTTTTTTATATGTGGAAGATTTAAATGTATATAATTGGTTGAATCCTGAATCCTAAAGTCCTGCCCTGACTGACATGAAAGTGAACTGACCCCCACCCTGGCAAGGCGTCAATGAGGATGGCTTTGGCTGGTTGGTTTAGAGCTGAAAATGTGTTTTGTCTTGAAAAAAGTATACTGCATCTTTAAAAATAACAACAACTAGCCACTAATTTGCCCAATAAGATAACAGCAGCTGGGTGAGCTGATTGTTCATTGGTTGTTTACTTACAGGTAATAAGAGTATGAATAGTAGGTCCTCCTGGGGTTGTGAGCCAATCAGAAAGCAAAGAATGAGACACAAGGGTCATGAATATGCAAATTAGGACAATACTGTCCTGTCCCAACCAGCAACAACAGAAACAGAAGAAAACACCTTTTGATTGCTACAACTTGAGGGTCATGCATGGGTTGTTATAATAACTATGGGCTGTTTCTTTAGAAAAACTAAAAACTCATGTTTAATGCTATATAAATACTATAAATCAAGCTAGGAGACTTGAAACTAATACTAAAATAACATCAAACTATCATATAAGCTAATCAACATGCAGTTTTTCCTCTTCTTTACTTCTGGAAGTGTTTAATTTAAAATATTCATGCAATATTTTAAAGCTGTGTTTACTGAAACTAGACGGTCCTGATTAGAGATTTAGCCCTAATCAGCTTTACTCCTTAAACATTTTGTCAAAACTGAAGCCGCTATCTGATCTGTGACACCACGCAGCTCACTTCTCATAAAGCAAGCATGATGTCATTACGATGTCATCATGTCCCACCATTTTAAAGATGCAGTATTGTTCAAAGTTGTAAAGGTTCAATGACGATGGAAATTGATCTCCCCAGAAACCTTTATGAAAGATAAAACTACTAAACGCTGTCAACATAACTTCATACTCAAGAGCGTGACATCAAATTGTAAAATCTTTGGATGAGAGCACTGCTGCTAAACCAGCTGTCACAGTGGAACAATTCATTACACTTTACTTACAAATCAACCTCAAAATGTCACAATGAACTACTTTTAATACAAATGATGTGATGGCGTAAAACAAACTCACAGTGTAACTTATGGAACTTTATGTTCCATGCAAAGATATGCAAAGATATATTTTCTCAACTGGAAAGCTGCCATGAGTTGATCAATGTTGCTACATAATTTAAACATCCTCTCATAAATAAAATACATCATTTCATCAGTGTGACCTAAGTAATATTATATATACTTAAAAACACACATAATTATGCAAAATATTCCTAAAAAAGAACACACATTTTACATTGTTCATAATATTAAAATATAGTTTAAACCTGTCAGAAATCAACCTCCTGTAAATATTATGTTTTAACATGATGTACTTTTCAGAACGTCTATAAGTGATTGAGCAGTGAGGTTTATTTGAAGCTGTCTTTAGTCCAAATGAATGAATGTAGCTTGGAATTGAGTGTGGTTACAGTTCAGTTGCACAATAACAACAGACATTGAGTCAAGTCCCTCCAGAAAACTGTGCAGGCGATTTCAGGATAGCAAACAACAATTTCCTACCAAAAATGCAAAAGCTTTTGATTTGAACCAATTTTCTCTCATCAAAAAAGCCTAAAATCCTCAAGGGACATATAGTGTTCAGAAAAACATGTTACAATAATCAGGCCACTGTGGATCAAACACAGGCAGGTTTTTGGACTGTAGAGAGCATGTTTCAAACACTGTTGATATCATGGAGGTGTGAAAGAGAACTAGTATAAAGAATAGAATAAAAAGGTGAAGCTCTGGCACTGCAAAAGCAGAATTCTCTGGTGTTGAAAGTTCATTACCCACAATCATTTTTATATTTAAATGTTTTTGATTTGCTTGATTTGAGAGACTAATTTCATTTTTTGCAGTCTGAAGTACTTTGCGTTCAGAGGAAATCGTCTTTATTCTGACAGACATTTTCTGACATTGACAATGTTTTACCTTGAATGTCTCCAAGATATTTGGTGGTCAATGGAGAAACCAACCTATTATTATGTCAATTTTTCAAAAGTACCTTTCATTATAATAGAAAAATTGTGATATGAAGCACTTGACACAAATGCATCAATTTCCAATATGCAAATTAAATCCCTAATTATTCTATTTTTAATGAGGCACTCAGGTTCCCCGAACACCAGATTTTAATTGAAAGGTCACAAGAGGAATGACATGTTTAGTAATAGTTAATTATTTCACAGCAGCATGCTCGTACATGAGTTATAAATGTATATGCACGCACACGTCTGGGAAAGTACAAAGACATAATTCAGTGTCATGTAACCTCACAGTTTAGAGCTGTTAAAGAAAGACGAGGAAAAACAAAAACTGTGTTGAGGTGATTTTGCTATTAAAGCACGAAGCTTGTTCTTCTCATGGCTTCACCAGCTTTATGATGTGATAAAATTGCAAAGTTCAGTTTTGTCACTGTAAACTTCACTGTGGTGTGACGTCACCGCAGGAAAATCACAGTTGCTGTTGATACATTTTGCTGCTTTTTATCATAATGAAGCCCAAACAATGTGTTTCACTGAATATGGTTGAGAAATGCTGGGAATCAAATCAGGATTTAGTGGAGTAAACAAACCCTTGGTAGAAAAAATGTCATCAGTGTGCTTCATTGTGATACTGTAGTCATGTCTATTTATGCCAAAAATATCCCTGATACTAAACTGTAAACCCCCTATCAAAGAAAATATCGCTATGAAACTAACAGACTTCCAGATGAAAATGTCACAGATAAGAGCAGATATGAGTTATCTTCCCACTGCTGTTTAAAAGGGACAGTCCACATAGAAATTGATTTTCCTCTTTCTCCACAACCATGACCAGTTTGAACTATTGGAGGAAAGAAATCAGCTGCTGTACTGCGCCTCAGAGCTGGCATTCTAATGTTGTAGTTATGTCTAGCCGCCACATGGTGGAGCCCTGCAACAAACTAACACATCGCTGAGGCCAAACCCTCACGATGCCAAGATTAACTTCATTTCTTTCTTTCTTCACTTCATTTCGTCTTCACTTATTCAGTCCATTAAGCAGCTAAACAAGGCTTTTAAACATTGTATCATTTATTAATTTAAACATGTTTGCACCAACCCACATTTAATGTTTGTAATTTACCTATTCTATAAGACGCTTTTAAAAATCCTGTGGGTTGTTTCACTGAAACTAATTAAGTGTATGAGGCTATGTGTTTGCTCCAGTGGCTTATTAGAAATCTATTTCTTTGTCAAATGCTAACCCCAACCCTAATTATACAATCCTGCCCTTCACTCAACAACCGCTCCCTATGCCTCTGAAGTACAACATCCTCGTTTTCAATCATGTATTGATGTGTTTATTAATTAAAGAACTAATGACGACAGTAATACATGTGGTGGAATTTTCTGATCTTGCAAAGTTACTTGAGATCCTTTGTGCAGGGATTTCTTTTATGCCGTTTATGCCTAGGCTGTTCTGTGTGGTTGTTTTGTCTCGTTTAGAATAACAGCTGTACTGTACGAGAAAAAAGAAAATAGGACCTCAGATTCTTTCACTAAATCACAGCGAGACATGAGGTTTTAATTTGGAAATACCATATTTCTCATGGAACTTGGGAAAACAGGCATTTAGGTATTTAGTACATCAAAAACAACAAAGTTTAAGAGGCTGGTTCTAAAGGGAGATCAACGTTTATGGTGGATGGATGGAAGATGGTGTTATTACAGCAAATACTGGACCAACACAAAACAAGAGAGTGACTTTGGTGCACATTTGTGTCTGTGTGTTCTTGCATCTGCATGCGTGTTGTTGTGTACATGAAGAATTGTTCATGTAACCTTTTGCACTCTTCATTAAACTCTTTATTAAAACTGCAGGGATTAGTGGGCATGGTTAGGGGCTGTCACTCACCTTTTCTTGACCAACAGGATGGCTACCAGCACCAGCAGTATAAAGACGAGGACACCAGCACTGATCCCAGCGATCTTTACCACACGATCAGTCTGTTTGGCGGGGTCAGGGATGACCTCTGGCTCCTCTGTAGCACCTACAATACAATGACAAAAAGCTGCTTCAATACTGTGGTTCAAGCATAAAATCAGTTTAATCGACTGGAATACATCCATAATTATTACTTTGTAGTATTATGAGCGGACAAAATAATAGAAAAAGGTAATTTTGTATTCCCATTTGTAAAACACTGCTGTAGCAAGACGCAAGGTAGAAAAAAGCAATTGAAATACCATGTCCATCGCCCTAATTATTATAATAGGGGCTATTTTTTGCTTATTTATGATTGTGCACCTCTATGGAAAGCTGCTAAGATGAAAGAGGTAAAACATTAGAGACAAGTGGAAAAAAATGTACATCTAAAGGATGCTGAAGAAGAATAGAAATAAACTAAAAATACCACCTTGCGCTTGTATGTCTCCAACCAGTCAAGATGCAGTTTACATCCATGTCTGTCCAGACTCATATACTATTTGTAGTGAAGACTTAAAGGGAATTTAACAAAAAGTATTAAGTATATTTTGTGCCAAAAGTTATCACTATAGTGATATGCATGTTTCCAGTTAATA
This sequence comes from Scomber japonicus, assembly GCF_027409825.1. Classification (NCBI taxonomy): domain Eukaryota; kingdom Metazoa; phylum Chordata; class Actinopteri; order Scombriformes; family Scombridae; genus Scomber; species Scomber japonicus. The sequence goes on from NC_070594.1 coordinate 22,058,521, forward strand.
ATTCAGTCCAGGCTCTTCACCCATTCATCTCATGATTGTTTTCTCAGCTACAGTGGTATGCAGACCTCCCCAGTCAACTGTATTTGGAATACTATTCCTTTTGTTGTTGTCTAGCTTGTTATTTATTGTCTTTCCCCTTGCCTCAGCTTTGTTGTTCTTGTTCTGCTGTATATCTAGTTCATTGAGAGAAACAAAAAACGGAGTCAAAGTCCTTGTGTGTTTTCACATGTTTAGCCAATAAATCTGATGGACAATTCCAGACAGTAGACGATGCCTACGATATGGATGTTGATGCAAAAAAGCTACAAATTCTAAAATGTGGAGCCTTCACACTAATCTTCCACCTGGCAGTTCAGAAGATCTTTACAATCACAACAGTTTCAGGGTGGGCATACAAGATTAGTGTGAGTGTCCAACCAATTGTGAAACATGGTCACAATCTCCCTTTCTGTCCCTGAGTTACGGCGCTGAATGATGGTCTGAAAAATGTTTATGCAGAATATTTATGATGTCACAGTGATGCTGACATTTGACCTTTTGGATATACAATTTCATCACTTCATCATTTTATCCTGTTAGACATTTGTATGAAACTTTGTCATAACAATGTATCTAGTCTTGAGTTATGGCCAAACATGTGTTTTATGAGGTCAAAGTGACCGTTGGCCACCAAGTTCATCCTTGAGTCCAAGTGGACAGTTGTGCCAAATTTGAAGCAATTCCTTCAAGATGTTCCTGAGATATTGCTTCATAAGAATGGGACTGTCACCGGCACGGAGCCATAAAAATAACAGAAAAGTGTAAAGTAAAAGTTGTTGTTTTTGGGGTATGTTGTTCCTCATGTGGGCCAATAGTGTTAATGGTTGCTGGATAGTTAAAGTAAAACCAAAACCAAGTGTTTCTCACACTGTAACTTCTGCAAAATCACTCACTAGACTAATAGAGCTTTGCAAGGTAAGGGTTAAGTTTATATCTGTGAGACATAATTCAGTAGACATCTATTTATCAACAAGCTACATTTTTTCATAGTTTTCAATACAACTTCTGTAAGACACTGAAATTAGTTTCTCCAACAGTGAATGATTTTCATCAGTAGCTGAAGAAAATGAAAGACTGAAAATCAAACATTGACACTTGAAATGATCTTAAAAAGCTCTGTCAGTTGGGTTTTTCTATTGCTGAGTGAGTTCCAGTCAGAAAACTCCATGATAACAGCCAAAGAAGAGGTATTAATTTATAGTAGGACTTATAGGACAGTGAACCAGTCAAATAAAACTAAACCTACAAGTACACTCAGCTTATTTCCAGGAAGTCTAAAGCTTTAGCTGTGGCCTTTATATTCGTCACATTTCTGAAATGTAGCTCTTTTGCACTGTCTATAAGCCTGTTAAACAAATAATGAAGAAATCTTGGCACTGTAAGTATTTACGCAGCCCTGTGTCATCTCAGGCTGGCATGCTACCTAACCACCTCAGGAGTTGTGTTTGTTTTCTCTGAAGATGTCTTCACAAAATGCCCTCACATCAGTAAAGTGGTGAGTGTGATAAGAAAACAAATCCTGATGAGACATTTAAATAGGAAAGTTTAATCATTCCCTGTGCTAAATATCAAGTAAATATCACATTCCTTGTAAACCAAAGATAGGTAAGTGCCGGTACAAATGCCATGGTAACTGTCATTCTTGATGCAAATAAAGACAGAAGTACTGTTTGAAGAGCATATTTAGCTCACATATTAAAATATTGGAAATAACAGAACTATTTTTCATTAAAATGATTGCTATGTAATAACGAACAAACGAGACTGTTTCTACGAGCAACAGTTGCTTTTACTGAACATCTTTTTACTGATGTTTTATTGAAGATATCTAGATATAAAAAATCAAGAAAAATATCCTTGATTTTCAGAGTAAAGATAATATCCTGTGAAAAGGCAGAAACAGAGCATCAGTGGAAGTTGACTATGTTTATCTCTATGCTGCGCCATCTTTTAGAGCGGGGTCAATTCAGCAAAAAAATACTAAGCTCTGATATATTTCAGCTCCTTATTCATTTTGTTTTATCACCTGATGCTAAATGTAGTGAACTGCTGAACTCTCTCTACACTTACAATTCATCTGCAGCCGTAACCATCAGTGTATTTTAGGTTGTCCTTGGTGTCAAGCCCTCATTGGCCTCATAGGAAAATGCTTTTGTAATGCGATTTGTCTGTAGCTGTTCAACATTTGTGCACTGATGTCACTGTGTATTACTTATATTCAAACTCATTTCTGTTCCTGATGACTTCAGAGAATTGAATGAACTCCCTGATTTGTCTGTTTGCAATATAATTCACAAATGATGCTTCAGGAGTGGAGTTTCAATCCTGTTGATCGTGAACATAAAGTCAACAGAAAGAGAGCAAGCATCTGTTTTCATACTCCTAAGCTCTACTTAGTGATCTGATCTCATAACACCAGAATAGTTTGTGCTGTAACATAAGAACATTATCGTGTATTAGGATAATCCAAATAATCCAACACAAAGACATATGCACAAAACTCAATATAATGCAATGCGTCTACCAAACAATAATCCACTTCTAATGCTAAATATCAACAAGATAAAGATAATCTCTCTCCCTCTCTCTTTATCTGCCTCAATATTTGTGACCTTTAGTGTATTATTTTGTTATAAAATGTTTCTGCTGATGAAATCTTTGAAATGCCTCCATTCAACCCAATGCCATTATGTAACAATATTACACTAGAAAGTAGGACTTATAGATGATGAGCAGTAATGTGTCAGCCAAAAGATTGCTTTTAAAGGAAAAGGTCGGCGTTTTTCTAGGTTTTTCTTACTGTCAGCAAATCCCATGAAAAGACGAAAACCAACAATATCTATTTGGGCAATATCTCTGCCCAAAGCACATTGGCTCCTACTGAAGATGTGAATCTTTAACAAGGGGTTACAAATATTGAGTTTAATTTTTATACAAGGCTGTGTTACTAAGTTTGTTTCTCATAAATGTTAGCCAAATGTGGAAATTGTTGTTGTTGTTGATTATTGTCAGCAGTGGATTAATACACATCTGGAACTTCAGTTGGTTATGTAAAGCCCAAGCCAGGTGTAGAGTTTGTGGGATTTAAGTCGTTTTCAGACCACATCAGGTGTAGAGAAAATGGCAGTCCTCCTGTTCATTTGTTTAGACTGCGTGGGTTTTGGCTCCAGTGCAGCAGTGTAGAGAAAGTTGATCTAAAGTCAGCAGTGGCCAAACACAGCTGGTGATCAGACTGATCAGAGTAAAACCCTGCCATGAGGTATAAAGTTGTTCATTATGAATAAACCTCAGGGCAATTATTAAACTCAGCAAGCAGATAAGAGTAAAGGCAACATCATTTGGGTACAAATCAGATCATAATTTACCTACATATGCTACCATGTCCTAATGTTAAATATAGTTATACCAATATATATTGGCTGATAATAGCATATTTCAGACACAATGGTTTAAATATGTGTCTCAAAGTAAAATGAAATTGTGAGAAATGCCAAAATACATGTTTGAGGTCATTTGGAAACAGGTCTGCATTACATAGTTTATCCACAGCAGACCACTGATCAGTTCATTTTGACTTGTAAAATTCCGCCCTAGCAGATCGTGGTCACAATCTTAAAATGAATAAATAGATATCTAAAAGGAGCTTTTTTGGGGGTTCATGAACAAAATGATGTGTATTTATGTTACAGGTTTGTGAAAGCTGCCTATCAGCTGATATATGATAATGGACTCTTAACAAACTAACATTCATAGTTGTATCAGCCTCAAAAGTCTCTTCTCATTTCTGTTTTTCAAATATATACAGCAATCATTAAATCCTTGTTTCACATCAGACTAGGATCTTTGGGCTAATGGCACACATTTTTATCACAACTACTTCTCAAGATCACCTGTTTTTCCTGTCAGGCCAACAAAAAACAGGAAAATATTACAAAACAAGACATAACAAAAAGGAAACCCAATCTTTAAAAGCCTGACCTCATAATGTCAGCGGTAGCTCTTAATGTCTATAAAAATGATCCAGGTCAGTACACTAACACTCGAAAAATTACCCCCCACCCCCCCACACAGAAAAACCCCTAAGCAGCTATGACAATGCACAATACCCCAGATGACCTAATAGGACCACCACCACTTAATCCTCCCTTGCGGATGCACGGTTGAGTGCACACACACTTGCAGAGGGGCAGATAGAGACAGGAAGGGACAGTCGTCTGACCTCTCTGTCCATTAGTGTGTCTTTCTCCCTTATTAAAAAAATCTAAAATCCCCTCTACAGTCTGTCAGCTTCACTCATACCTCACACTCTTCAGGCTAAAAAGACACAGCAGTATCTTTTCTAGCTGCCTTTGGGGAAGTAACCACCTGTTCTAATACCAACCACCAGCAAATCCTGAAATATGATGACACTGGAAACGGTAACTTCCCACATTTCCTCTTATTTTAGAGGGGAAACATGACACCTTACAGGCACCGGAGGGACTGAGCCACTCCTCTTTGATCTGTCCCATAGGTCCAATTTCCTGTGAACCTTATATGTCTTGGTAACATTGAACTGTGTGACCTGTTAAAAAACGCAGTGAACTCCTTTTAACAGGAAAGCTAAAAAACTACAAATATGTCAATTTATACAAAAAAATCCCCTTCTTTTCTTCTGGACCTTTTTTAATGTATTCTTTTTTATTTTCTGTTCATTTTCTTAGTGAAAGTACATATCATGGACCGGTAGTCCATTTACAGGCTGAACTAGTTTGCAATGCCTGTCTCCAGAAAGGCTTTAATATTAATACACACCTAAATCAGTCTTAATGGTTTATTCTGCAGTCATTATGGCTGATTGTGCTAAAAATAATGTCACTTTTACTGTCCAGTTTTACGATCCTTCAGCACTAGAAAGGCAAATCAAGGTCTGTCAGTCGATGGCAGAAAGTGATTGTAGTGATCATCTCCACACTGCAGCAGGACCGAGAAAGCTCGTAAACACAGAGTTCAAATACTACGATGCCGCATTTACGACACCTCATTGTATGCTCGACATCAACCTTTTATAGTAATGCTTTTATAGGCTTTTTATCTCCCACCTGCTGTCTCAAATTGTGGATTTGTGTCATCATGACAGGAAATTGACCATGTCCAATGTATTATTCAAACATTTAATTTAAATTTGCTTACGTCCATGCTGATAAAAATCAAGCTGCTGTTGTTCATTAATGACTGCTGCCTGTTCATAATAGTTTTTGTCCAAACAACATTGCCATCCCTCAAGCGTGCCTTAAAGAACTGAGAAATGAAGGCTCAAGATGAAAATAACTTAAAGTCACAGTACAAGCTCAAAATGTTGTTTCCATTCATTTTTTCACTTTTGTTTCTCACTGTCCATTACTACTCAAATAAACACTAATGTTGCCTTTCAAGCTTTACACTCCCATCCATGAGGCTGCACAGGATTGTCGATTTCATTGAAAACACGCTCATGTATTTTTTTGTTTATCCTTCTTCTTACTCCACACAGCTAAGCGACTCTGATCCATCAGTTGTATTTCTAAAAATCTTTCCTCAAAACAGTGTGTGTGACCTCTGTGTGTTTCTGTGTGCATGTGTACTTATGTGCGGTTGCCCAGGGATTAAAGCTGCACCATTTGAAACCAGTCTGATAATCTATCAACATATGGCTGCTGGTAAAAACATGTTTAGACTGTGTGTACGTGCACACACATGAAAACATTTTCTCTCTCTAAACAGGATATTGTCCTCTTTAATACTCATAATACAGGAATGCACTATTCTTTATTTTGAACATGCCCTCACATAAGAGGAAGGGGCTGATCACATTTTGAGCACAGTTCAAAACAAACTTATGAGCTGGAAAAACAAAAGAATAAATATACTGTATCATATTCATTGACACTAAGAGGATAAGCGTAGTTGCTCATAGAAATACAGTTACTATCACTGGTGACATTCACAATTTTATTCTGCACATTTCCTTATCAGAAGTGAAATTCAGGAAACACTTTTTTACCATCTGACCTGCATCTCAGTGTCAAGTTAACACTGACACTGTGTCTTTTTTGGGGGAAGAAAGTGGAATCAACATTAACACTGTGTTCTTACCTTTAGTAGCTAGCCTTAGACACTGTGTCTTAGTTTCCTGAAGGAAAAGACACAAACAACAGTATTAGAGACCCAAATCCATACACAATACACTATAGCAAAATGAGACATTCTATGTTAGATACTGAGTGTTTAAAGTGTCAAGAAGTGTGTATTGATCACAGGTAGAGACTGTAAAATAGTTTAAGTGTAATTGGTGTGTCTCTTTACATATGTACATACAGTATGTTTACTCATAGTATTAGCTAGCAGGTGTTCACTGTATATTTAGTGTGTGTTCACATGAATAAATATTTATTTACCCGCTCTGTGCTGCTAACAGCTTGAAGGTAGATGTTGTAGTTCTTTCTTGGAGCCAGTGGAGGATTCCAGAAACCCTGGGGATTCAATTAAGGGATCTTTATATGAGGCAAAATACATGTAGATGCTGATTTCACTTAATACCTCTATGTAGAAGGTATGTATATGTTATCTCTTCCTAAAAGATTTCCATCAAATTCGAGGTTGACTTTATTTTTGGGGTGCAGATTCAGATACAGGAAATGTTGTTCTCCTGAACTACAGCTCTTGTTTGAACGAGGTCTGGTATGTATAAGGCACATAGTGCTTGTGACAGATTATCATACAAATTCTGATTACACAAATTATAAACATTGTGATTATGCAGCCTTGGAAGAACTATGTGTTCGGTGAGCTTTCTGTTTGGTTAATCATGTTTAAGACCACTACTGCAGTATATCATAATGAAACAAGTTAAGTCAAACCTAATTTTCCTGTAATTCCAGTAATACTGTCATTTCTGTATTATGTACTTATCTTTACAGTTGACATTTTTGCTACGTATGTATGTTAAGACATTAAAAATAAAGCTTGCCTGATATGTCTTGTTGTCTCCCACAGTGAAGGGGAGTGGCTCAGGCAGGTTGCTGGGGGACAGCTGGGCTGCATAATAATACGGAGATCCACCGCTAGATGCACTGTGGTAGGACACAGGAACCTGAGGAAGTATATACATATTTATATCAAAAATAATATGTCTACGTCTGGCTGACAAATGCAATGTATAGTCAGTTAAACAGAAGAATGGTGAATGGTGGATATCAATTCTCATTTAGGAAAACAATTCTTCATAATATATGTTAGCAAACAAATACATGTATATTAAATAAGTTGTAAAGGCATGTTACTGTAAACATATTGTTTGTAGCACAGATTAATATTCACCTCGTAACAGTCAGAAGTGGCCTGACGACGTGACCGTGGATTCACCTCCTCCACCACAATCTGGTACGCGCTATAGACAATGTAGAAAGTAATACACATGCATTATTAATTGTAAGAATAAGTTGTGTAGTTAAGTGTTTTATGTTTATGTAGTCTTGCTAATTTAATTACTGTTTATTGCTTGCTTTTTTATCCGTGTCAAAGAACCACAATCAAAGAGACCTTGATCTGTGTCAATGTAACCCTCAGAAAATAACATGTTTGGCATAATTACAATAATAACAGATTGTACTGTGAAGCACATGTTCATCCTCGACCACTGCATTGTTCATAAAATCCTACTTAAAAGAACTGGATTATGTTTCTTCTGTTTGTACAATACATTACCTTATAGGTGCTCCTTTTGCCTGGGCAGGTTTGAGCAGGACTGTGATGGTAGTTGCGGTTTCATTCAGAAAGGCCTCTGACCCATCATACTCATCTATTGTTGGAGCTAAAGACAGAGAAAGAGTCTGTGTTAATGTACATGTGTCACCTTGTTATCCATCTAAATGTGAATCCACAGAAATGCTGAAAACATATTTTCTACCTGAAATATTAGTAGTCACGTTGAGTGTAGTTGCAGGACCGAACCCCTTGGAGGTGGATGCTCGTATAGAGAGCTGGTAAGTGACACCTGGGTGGAGCTGGGAGAAGAGGTGATGGGTGGCATTAGAGGGCAAAGACACCGTGAGTCCTGGCCGCTGTAGAGGCACCGAAGGGTCAAATGAACGCACACCGCCATAGCTGATCTGTGGTGGGACAGAGAGACAGAAAACTGGGTTTTACATGTTGTTCAACTAAGCTGAGGGCTTTCCTCTTTAGCTCAACTTATACAAACACAACAACAATGATTATTTCTGCTGTTACTTTGAATAGTACCTCATATTGTATGATGATTCCGTTGGGTTCAGATGGTTCCTTCCAGTAAAGAAGAATTCTGTCTTCAAATGGAGTTGCTCGTACTGACTGACTGGGAACTGGACCTGGAACTGTTAATGCACACACACACAAAGTGCACTTTTATTTTGCTGCATACTGTTGATACAATCACAACAAAATCAATAAAAAATTCTGTTTTGTAAATGAAGGACCTACAAGTAAATACATATAAACAACAGAAATACACATAACACTGGCTTTCCTGACTCATGCAGAAGTGCTAAATGTATCCAGGAGTTACAGTTCAAGTCCTTTCTTAATTTAATATGTCTTTCCCAAAAATATCAGAAACACATTTAGGTCATGACGTGCCTTGTTCATTCATCTCATCCTAGCACTGCTGTGTTGCCTAGACTGTCAAAATACCTATAAATAAGCTGTGCACAAAAGCACCACAGTGTTAGAGGCATTTACTTTTAACTCTAATTCCTCTATTCAAACAACAAATAAATGCAAATTAATACTTTTAAAAGAAATGAGAAAATAAAGAGAATGTGTTTTGCATATCGCACCATCTTCATCAGTTTGGATGATAGTCTCATCGCTCTCTTTTCGCCCCTCTGGATTGGTCAGTATCATCTTCAGACTCACGTTGGTATAGGGTGGCAGGTTACCTACAAGGTGACGTGGTGCTGAGAAGAAAAAGAGAGGAGAAACGAAAACATGACTTTATTATAAAACAATAATGTATGACAGTTAATGCTTGAACATAATCAACAGTCCAGTCTGCAGTTCTGCACTGTTTTCAGCCAATTTCAACCCACTGTGTTGGTCCTTCTGGCTCTCATGTGACTTGCATTCAACACTAGGAGAATAAAACTCCATGATGATTCTTAGCCAACTATTTTAACACTGTAGCCATCTTGTTGATATGATTTGTATCTCTTTCACTGCAGACATGAGACAGTCTCTCATTGGACTACTGCCGGTCACTGAACACTAAAGACCACCATCTCCTCATCATACAGTATTTTGTACTAACCTTTTGGGTCCATGTCCAAACAGTCAGCCTTGCTCCGGTTGTTTGCGGTCATGTAATGGTAACAAATGGTGACGTTAAAGGTGTGACAACGAGTGATGTTGTAACCCAGCGATTCCCAGTCCACCGCTATCAGGCGAGCCCTGGTCTCAGCAATCTTCAGCCTCTTAGGAGTCCGCATAGGCTCTGCAGACAAAACACAAAAAACAGAGAAAGAAGGTCAACAATGCTAATATATTGAGTAACACAACAAAATACACTGCGTTACAGACTGTAGCATTCTGATTATAGACATACAATAATCACATTTTTTAATGACATTTTATTAGTTTATTTGTCAGGGACAGTGCATATTAATAAACATTTCTGTTAATATGCCAGAATTATCCCAAAGGCTAGTTTTCATCTGTTGTCCCTGGCCAAGTGTGAGTTGGCAGCCTGTGCTACCTGACGTATGAACATTTTCCCCAGGTAAAACCAGAGAGTTCTACCAACATATTTCTGGTCCTCACTGCCATTCGACCATTTTTCAAATGCAATAACTTCTACGAGGCACCTCTTTAGTTTCCATCTTATCTGTGTATTCTGAACTGTTATTGTCAATATACTCTACCTTCTCTCCTTCCTTCCCAGGGCTTTAATTACCTTAACTGCCTCATTTAACCAAATCAATAGCCCCCCAGACCCCACCCAACTCTACACACACACATTTATAAGCCTAAAACCTTTCCTCCTTTGTTTTCTGCTTCTCATATCAGTCCACTATATCACAGGCAGTACACTGTTCCACAGATGTTTACCCAGCATAGAGAACATACTCATCAAACTGGTGTGCCTCTCCCATCTCCATAGAAGAGCTGCCATTCAGTGTAAGAAAGCTATTACCTTTAGTAGCTACAGATCGTTGTAGAGGAGGGAACAACCTCTCTGACTAAAGCAGCTATCACTCCATCAAGAAGGCTGTTTTTACTTCAGAGGAGATACAACTCAATCTCAGGCTTTTCCACACACACACACATACACACCAGTTATTACCACAGTTATACCTGGTCTACAAGGGTTAAAACACAATTTATAGTTCTGTGACATTGTGTTTCAAAGGTGGAGACTACACAAACATATTCTCAGAAACATAACTGATAATAATTGATCAAGGTGCAACTTACTTCAACAATTTCATATACTCTAGTTATGGGTAGTTTAATGAATACCACTGTATCATAGTTCATTGGCTATAACATTTCCTTCGAAATGTAGTGGAGCAGAAGTATAAACCAACATGAAATGGAAATATTCAAAATATTCAAGTGAGGTACTGTACAAGTACCTAGGGCTGCAACTTGTGATTATTTTCATTATTAATTAAACTGGTGATTGATTTTCTTGATAAATTGATTTATCGTTGTGTCTAAAAATATTCAATTAACTGTCATATATGAAAAAAATTGCAGTTTGATAAGCTGGAACCATAAAATATGTCATTTTTGCTTGAAAAATGGCTAAAATGATTACTCGAAAATTAAAAATAATTGTCCATTCATTTTCTGAAAAAAGATTAATCGGCTGATCGTTGCAGCTCTATCGGTAACTAAAATGTACTTTTACATTACATGTTACATGTTACATTTTACCACTATAGCAAAAACAAAATAAAGCAAGCTAAAGAAAGGTTTAGTAAGCTGCTCTTTTTTAGTTAACCCTGGATGAATCAATGTTTTGTAATCTTACATCTCTGAAGCTTGGCTCACTCAGAGGTCCCAACTAAGTGTAATGAGATTTTGACAACTGGTGTATCCAGGGCACTAGGGTTATAATGACAAAAGAAAATCTCTTTTATCAAGCATAATACAGCCAAAACAAACTATGCTTTGATTAACTCATATTCTGATCTTGCAGATTAGCTCCCCAGAACATCCCCAGACTAAAGTGGAATCTATTGTAGTGGAGGCAGAGCATATTTAATTAAAAGTTTTGTTTACTGTTCCTTGTCATAAACTGACAGGTCTTCCATCATAGTGATAGTGATTCCATCACCTGTTGCTGTTTCTTCCTCTTTCCATCTCTGTCTTGGTGTAACCCACCTGATTCCTTATGTCCTTTCAGGATTTTAATAAAAACAGCTCACCTTAAATAGAGACGCAAAGTCTCTCCCCAACCCCTCCTTGTCTCAGCCTGTTTTTCCTTGGGTCTTCCTCTCTCAGAGGAGACAACACAAGGACACAAACTTGTCGCTTCTTCTGACAACCCATTATCTGCCTGTCACTCAGCCATACGGGTGCACAAACTCACAGGCACGGACACTCACACTCGGTTATTACCCAAACACACATACGTGCACTTCAGGTTGTGACAGAATCAAGATTAAATCTGAGCAGAGCATATATATAGGTGTGGGTTCATGTGTGTGTCTGTGTGCACACATCTCAATAAAACTTCCCATAGTAAGAATGCGTTGTCAAGGGCAAACACAACTCTCTCTCTCACACTCACACTCTCACACACACACACACACACACACACACACACACACACGTCCTGGTCATTTAGTCACTCACTAATAAAGAGTCATATAGACATATGAGAGAGGAAGGATGTGAAGACACCTGGCCAGGTAATTGTCTGCTGTGCAAATATTATTACTCAACTCTGTGTGTGCGTGCGCGTGTGTGTGTGTGCGCGCGCGAACGCGTGTGTGTGTCTGCGTGTGTTAATAGCTTAGGGTTCAGAGCATTTCATTTTTGCTTCAACCTGTTACTGGATGGTTGACATTTAAATAGAGTGTGTGTGTGTGTGTGTGTGTGTGTGTGTGTGGTACTGCCTTTCCTGCCTGTCTTTCCCTCTCTTTCTGTCTTTTCCTCACTTGTCTTGGTCTTTTCCTATCTGTCTCTCTGGCTATTCAAATCAATACTTGTGATCCTCACCATAAACCTAGCTATAAGGACACACACACGTACGCACACACACTGTTGGAGCAATGTAATAAATTCTATTGATTTCAGGGTCTCTTGATGCTAACAGTGCTTCACTCGGAGACAGTTTTCAACATGGAATTAAAACTAAATATATGACTAGCTGCCTGTCTCACACACACACAAACACGCACACACGCACACACACTTTCAAACCTGCATTTCAAAACCCCATTCCCCTCCTCCATTATGCATTGCTGCTTATCTCTGTCTATTTACTGTAGGTAGTGAATGTGGGTAGAGCGAGATGGGAGGAGAGAAAGAGAGAATATGGGCAGATAGAGGTAAAAAAGAAAGAAAGAAAAAAGAATGAAAGAAAGAAGACAGGAGGGCAAAGGGAGTAGTATTGAAATTGAGTTAAAAAAACTGTAAAAAACAAAGCAATGCGTGGAAAAATGAAACTGGGGCTGGAGGGAGTAATGAAAAGATAAAAGGAGCAGGAGCGAAAGATGAGAGAGGGAAAGAGAGGAGAAGAGAGACAGAGACACAGAGAGGAGGAACGGGCAGAGACGATAACTAGTTTGGAACGTGGCCAAAGTCAAACGGGACGAGGTCCAACAGTAAACCACAGAGGCTGCCTTGTCCCTTTCCCCTCCTCTAGTAGACTGACAAACGGCTGGATTCATGTTGAAACTAAAAAGGCTTTGTTCTCCACAGATGGAGCTTTGAAAAACAACAACAATACCAATAAACACCAACAATAACACCAAGGACAACAAGCTGCATATCAGCAGAATCCAGAGGTTAGAATTAAAGAATGGAAAACAAAAGGAAAGGAAATGAAACTAAATGAAATAAAATTACACTAAGGGGGAAGGGGGGGGGGGGCCCTGTCTCTCAATATAAAGCGTTAGAAAGAGCCAAGAAATGTACAGCAAGAAGACTATAGAGTAGAAGGGATGGAAGCTTAAGAAAAAAGCGGAGAATAAAAAAAAAGGGGAATGGAAAGGGGAGGAGGATGAGGAGGGGAACACAGAAAAGGTTGACAGGAGATGTAGCTAAATCCAAGTTAATCTGTCCAATTAGTTCCTGGTAATCCGTCTACTGTCATGAGGAAGACAAATGAAACTCCATTCATTCATTCTGTCTCGAACTCTCTCTTCCTCTGTGCGTGCCTCTGTCTCTCTTTGGGCCAGATTGAAGTACGTGAAAGGTGCACGATTCATTCGATTTCTACTTGACATGTATGTATAGTTTTATGCAGATTTTCCAGAGTGTAGCGGTTCACGAAATCACGAAATCAGAGGCTAGGACGGCCTTTTACAGTTTAAGGAATAGTATAGATGTATTTCAAGACAGAACAATAAATCAAAAATATATAATAACTTGTGAGTAATGCTGAAACAGTAATGCTCATGAATAAAAGGAACAACAATGGTAAGAAATTGCAGTTACAAAGACAGGTCAGTAAAAGCAAGGGAAGATATGAGGAAGAAAGTGAATTACAAAGACAGATGCATAAAACAAAACATTAAGACAGAGTGAATAAAGCGGCTACAAAGATAATGTCCTTTTAAGCTTTATTTATACTTGTGTGTTACATTGTACAAAGGATGGCTGTGTGTATGGGTCCTGTAGGCTGATGTACACCTCCTCCATAACATAACTACACATCAGGCCATGGCAGCTTTCAATAGACTGCTTGTGTTTTCGCCAGTAAGTTTCTGATGCCTGTGTAAATGTGAGTGTGTTTTTTTTAAAGGCACAAAACTGTCTATGAGAAACTGATCCTCCAGCAAAATGTCCACAAATAATACAGCATAATAAGCCAGAAAACATCAAACACACACGCACACACACACAGGCATAGACAAAAACAGCACATCATTGTACAACTGACTGACTCTCAAACACACACACAGTGGACAGTACTGTGTCTGTAAATCTCTTGGCTGCTTTTTCAAGGGCCTGACCCTTAAAGTGCTGGACTGCTGACCGTGTGTGTGTGTGTGTGTGTGTGTTTGAGAGTGTCTGTGTGTTGTCACATGTATAAAGAAGTACAAGTGATATATTGTGTGTGATTCCTACAAAATCTGTGCTTGTGTGTGCGAAAATGTGAGTTTTGAGATTTCATTCTTCCATTAATCCCAGTGATGCTGAGTTTGTGCAACATACGAGAAATACTGCGACTTCCCTGAACTGTGTGTGTGTGTGTGTGTGTGCGTGTGTCTGTACATTTCTCTCCATCTCAAAGTGCGTCCATCTTCTGTGTGAGCTCATGCCTGAGTTACTGTGGTTTTATAGTGTGTCCCTGTGAGTGTGTATGTGTGTGTGTGTGTGTGTCTAACCTGCCATGACCAAGAGGTTTTCAGCAGAAAATTCAGGATTTGGATTAAAAGCTACTTCATCACCTTCTGTGTCACACCCACACACACACACACCCACACACACACACACACCCTCACTCACTAACTCTTCACTTCAAGTTGATTATTTTTCACCCTTCAGACAAGAGCAATAAATCACCACAGAAGAAAAATCGAGAAGAGTGGGAGAGAAGAAGAGAGGCGGTGGGAGCATGAGAAAGAAATAGAGATAGAAAAGAAATAAAAAAGTGCAGAGGAAGAGATGAGGGAAAAAATGAGGAGAACAGACGAGATGAAATCCTTCGTGTCATTATATCAATTGTTCTGCAGTGTGTGATGTCTGGTCTGTATTTTATTAACTTTATTGGTTTTTAATTAAACAGTGCTTTCTGTGGTTACATGCCCGTGTGTGTGTGTGTGTGTGTGTGTGTGTGTGTGTGTGTGTCTTCATTATATTGTGTTGAACTAAATATTTAGTGAACTACAGGTGGTGGGATCAGACAAACCTAACCAAACAGGAAAAGCAAATGAATCATTACCATTTAAATAACATTTCTACCCCTGTGTGTGTGTGCGTGTGTATCTTTGCCTCAATTGCACGTGTGTGTATTAGACACAGGTAGGATGATATACACTCCAGTGATCCATATTCATCTGAATATCCCAATAATCCCACATAGTTTCACTACTTGATATACTACTGTGATGTGTATGCATGTTGTGCTTCCAATATATATCTATAATATAATGAATTATGTCCAAAACATGTAGTATTGTGTTTAGTGTATGAAATCTATTTTATGATGTTTTTACACTGTGCATATGTGCTTATTTCTGATCTTACTAAATGTAGGACAAACAAAAACCTTTTTTAAAGAGATAATTCCATTTGTTTCTAGTGCAAGTCAAGGACCACCTTTTCAAAAACTAACTTTTCTTACCTGAAGTCAGTACTGTAGTTACAGCTTTTTTCTGTGTAGTGCTATTATCTGATATGCATTAGAGTAACTTTTACAGTTTCAATTTAATTTACTCGATAATATCTCTCTAAACTGTCCTTTTATTGTCCACCGCCAAAATCCAGATAGCATGTGAGTTGATAAAAATGCTGCAAAGAATGTTAATAACTATTTCAGTAATCAATACATTGCCTGAGTTGTAGGGTGTCAGTAATAGATACCTTTAAGGTATCAACCACAATAAGTGAGTATCAAGTAGTATCGAAACTTCTCCAGTCAGACGATACCTGCATTTGATCCTTTTTGTACCCAGACTGCGAAAAAAATGATTATTTGTATGTTTTGCTGACAGCCAACTTAATGCAATGTGGGATGAGCAACCCATACAGTCTGTGGTGGTGATGTCAAGCCTGGTATATTTGATAGAGGTGGTAGTTCAGTTTGCTGAGATGCCACAAAAATAAATGTTTTAATAATTTGAACACTTTGAGAATGTAAAAATCATTTGAATGTGGTGGGATTTTACACAACAGATTGCTTCTATTCACATGATGGGTATCAAATTAAGAAGAAAGAAAAAAGGTACCCCACCCTACGAAGTTGTTTTAAAGAAAAAGCTAGGCTAAAAATACTAAACATTCTCTAGTCACAGCTTCTTCAATAATATGATTTCCTGCTTTCCTCTGTTTTGTGTCATTCATCTTTGGGGTTTTTAGACTGCTGGTCGAACAAAACAACACTTGAAGATGTCACCTTGCACTCAGGAAGAATATAAATGCCATCCTAATACATTTATCTGGGTGTCCACTGCAGTACGCTGTTTTTTTTTTAAAAACACACTACAGGCTGCCCTACCCTGTGATTAGTCAAGGTTATTGGCCTGTACGTGGTTGAACAGGAAGAGTTGCAGACACGACTCAGAGGTGAATCTGTATTTCAATTTAAAGTTGATGTTATCCTAAAACAACACTAGAAATGAACAATCAAAGAGAAAGAAAATTACAAATACATTTAAAAAGAGATCAAGTGAAGCAAGGGCGACAGTATTCTTTAAAATAAAAATGTAAATAAATAACCTACCACTGAAATAAATGTGATTCTTGAGGATAAGTGCATTCATACACTGCAGATTTCATATATTTGATTCTTTTGGGGGGATTGATGACCCCCAGCATCACTGTGCTCTCCCGGCTTCTGAGAACAAACCTACAACCCTCTCTTCAGCATTATCTAGTCAATAGAAAACCATGATTCAACACATACAGGATAATTTGATGTAATTCTTTAAATTCATACTGCTATTTTCCTGTTATGGTCTGCTATCAACACAATATGTGGATTATAATGAGTTAACGTCTTCCACAAATGCGTTTCCTGCCTGAGTGAGGAGAAGAAGATTAATTTCCTCTTCCTGTTAAACAGGAAACTGTTCAATACATGAGTCGACTGAACAAGTCCATGACTCCCTCTGTCAATAAACACACACAGGCACAAGCACACACAGACACATACACAAATTCATTCACACACACACACACACACACACACACACACACACACACACACACACACACACACACACACAGGTTGGCAGACATCAGTCAGAGCCTGTGGTTATGAGTTTTCATCTCTCTTTCATTTTCATTCTCCAGTTTCATCATTCCCGTGCGTCTCTCCCCACTTCTATTCTCTCCTCTCTTTCTTTTCCAGCCTTATTGTTTTTCATCATCTCTCCATCGCTCCCTTATTCTGTTTCTCATTCAGGCTCATTGCTTTTCTTTCTGTCTCTCTCACTCCCATATCAACCCTCTCTCGCTCTGTCTCTGTCCCTCAGGCTAGCTGTGTTTATATTTCAGTCGTTTATTTCTACAAATGTCAGACAGTGTTTCTGCCCTCCGTCTATTGAGGAAGAAGAAGGAGAAGAAGGAGAAGGAGAAGAGGAAGGAAAAGAAGAAGAAGAAGGAGAGGGAGAAGAAGAAGAAGGAGATGGAGAAGGAGAAGGAGAAGACTTTATTGATCCCCATGGGGAAACTGATCCTCTGCATCTGATCCATCCTACACACTCACACTAGGAGCAGTGTGCAGCTGCAGTATTAACCCTAACATACATGTCTTTGATGGTGGGAGGAACTTGAGCACCCGGCGGAAATCCACACAAACACGGGGAGAACATGCAAACTCCACACAAAAATGATCTGGGATGGTGGGGGGTTAGAACTCAGGACCTACATGCTGTGAGGCAGCTGTGATCACCACTGAGCTACTGTGCTACCATTGAGCCATAGAGAGAGAGAGAGAGAGAGAGAGAGAGAGAGAGAGAGAGAGAGAGAGAGAGAGAGAGAGAGAGAGAGAGAGAGAGAGAGAGAGAGAGAGAGAGAGAGAGAGAGAGAGAGAGAGAGAGAGAGAGAGAGAGAGAGAGAGAGAGAGAGAGAGAGAGAGAGAGAGAGAGAGAAAAAGGGGGATAGGCAGTGACAAGGAACAGAGCAGAAAGAGAGATAAAGAGGGAAGAATAGGACATATGAAAGAAAGGAGGAGAAGTCGACAAAAGAGCAGGAATGAAGTGAGAGAAGGAAAAAAATGGCAGGGATAAAGAGTGAGAACGGTGTAGAGAGCCTCCAGTATTTTAATCACTCTTTCTCTCAGATCACTGAGCAACCATGGACTGACTCAGGCTCTCCCCTCTTTTCTCCAATGCTATCCCTCGCTGTACCCCTCCTTTCTCTATGTGCTTGCTCATAGTACAAAAAAATCACTCCACCAACTAAAATATAGATACCAGGACAAAAAGAACAACACAGTAGATGGACAAATCGATAGATAATCAGACAGAAAGAGCTGTGTGCAGAAGCAAACCCAACCAAAGTCAGGTTACCTACCTTTGCTGCAGAATCTAGATGATCATCTCTTAGATATACATATGTCTTAATTATCCCCTGTTACAAAATGTATTATAGTAAACCGTGTGAGTAAAATGCTATCTATATACTGTAAAGATTAAGTCTTTGCCTTGGAAATCATACGTTATTATTAAGTTATACAGATTAATTCAGCCATAACACTTCTGCATGTATGTATGTGTCTATACAGTGTACATGTCCTACCTGCACATTTGGTCCGGGTAATGAGTGCTGGTCCTGGTTTGCCTGTTCCGCCCTCTCCTGGTCTGGTTAGTAAGACTCGGATTTCATACTCTGTGTCTGGGTCAAGATGCCACAGCTTATAGTTGGGAGAGTTGACAGCGTGAGTCTCCGTCCAACTGCCTGATGTCATGCGGTACTCAACCTACAGGAAATAATCAAATATTACATGTTAGGGTTGTTTAAGTTATTGTTCATCACATATTTCAATCTATATATGAAACTACATTGTCAAAGAGCATTACTCTCTTTTCTAAGGTCAGATACTTTTCATCCAGTGTGGAAAATAAAATCACTGATCTACCTTAAAACAATTTTCATTGGAAAATATCTGGTAAAACATGACTGCCTAAAGGAACAATTCAGAATTTTGGGAAACATGCTTATTCACTTTCTTACCGAGTGTTGGATCAGAACATTGATGTCATTCTCATGTCTAGATATGACGCTACATCTAGCAGGTGATTGGCTTAGCTTAGCTTATTTTTGCATAACAGCTGGGAGCAGGGAGGAAACAGCAATCCTGTCTCTCCAAAGTATAAAAATTCTGCCTACCAGCAGCAACCAATTAGCTTGTAATTCACATGGTGACATGAGGGTGACAGAGTGTGTCCTCTGCTTGTGTTTTTGTATTCAGAAGTTGATCTGTTGTCGCTGCCATATTGATGGTGGTATGCTGCTGCTAGATTGAGTTTTATTTATGTGGACTGGGGTAGGCTGTAGAACTGAATTGTTCTTCTGGGATAAATAAAGTTGTCTGAATGTAAATGTGAATGTCATACCTTGTTTGTTTAAACTGTACAAACATTAACCTTGACCAGAGCAAAGCAAGCTGTGCGGCTAAGCTAAGCTAAGTGCATGCTGGCTCATCATCATTCCATCTATCTCTTGGTAAGAGAGTGAATTAGTACATTTAAAAAAATGTTGAACTATTTCTTACAAATTGTTCAGTTTGCCTGCTTTCCTGTAATCAGTGGCATTTATTATGGTCATTTGCACTCATTTTGATGCCCTAATGTACACTGATTTCATATAATACCGTTACACACTGGTTCCTGCTTAGAAAGCATACAATATCTCACACAGAACATACCTCTTTCAGTATAATAGGTCCATCCCCAAATATGGAGTTAGCGTTGAGCTGAATCAGCAAGTATGTAGGGCCGACACCTAGCAGCTGGGGTGGAGCTATGGGGTGTGGAGGCTCTGTAGAGAGAAAACAATGAACAAAATCATAAAGGAAGGTTTCAAAAGTGCCTCACAGGACAGCTTTCAACACACTGAAACAAAGTCACAATAGAACAGAGCAGCGTAGAGGCAAAAGGAATAATGTACTGCAGTCAGTGTGGCACAAAGCCCTGTTAATGTAACAGCTGAAATGTGATATGTGTGGACTTAAATATTTTAAAATAAATTACCATTACATAATGACAACCACACTAATGGCACAAATTATTCAGGACATCCTAACATGCAGTAACCGCACTGACCTGCAATATTTTGACAGCTGAGCAGTGTGGACATCACGCTGAACTAATTGTGTGGTCATGCGGGGTGCAAGAGAGGACGCATGATTTTGAGACCAGCTGTGTTTAATTCTCAGTATCTGATGTAGTTTTGTTTCAGGCCTTTATTCGTGTTCATACTTTCCAACTACTAATAATATAATATTGCAATTTATTTATAGAGCGCTTTTCTAGATATTCAAAGAGACTTCATGTAACAATCTTTATATACAGTTGCTTTCATCTAACTGCTAGTAGCCACATTGTTTCATGTACTGATCCACCCTCCTTTGCTGTGTTTTTCTGAGGTCTAATAAACTTAATATTAATGCAAACACACCTTTTGCAGCTGCTTCACATCAAAAGCCTTCAACCTTCAAAACAAGACACTGGAAGGCTTTTATTGGGAAGCAGCTTCAAGAATTGTCAACCATGGGGACCAATATTATGTGCCCTTTTCAGACAGAATACATTTGCTGGCTTTATCTAAAGAAATGCCTTTTAGTCATTTAAAACATACTGTAGGTTATTTTACGCCTCTGATGGACAGTAGTGAGTTAAAAAAGTGAGTCATATATAATGATACATAATGATACGAAGGAAGAAGCGTGTTTTTCTGATAAAGACTGCATGAGTAATGGATTTTAAAACTTATTTTACCATTGCAACTTCCACTTATGATTATCAAATAATAACCATGAGACTAACATGCTAAGCTATCACATATACATGGTTAAATGCATGTCTCGAGGGGTTTCTATTAATTTCTTGCTGACTGCAATATACAGTAAATAGGTTTACATCTAGATTTGGGCTTTTTTTCCTGCACTAATTTGTGTGCAGGATCAGTAGTTCTGATGACAGTGTAAAGTCAATTTCACAGCAAGTTTAACAATTTTATGTCTAACTGATCTGCTTCTCTTTATCTACATCTCATTTTTAATTGGTATAGATTTAGCAAGGGAAATAGTGACGGATAAGAAGCTTCCTACGTAAAAAAAAAAAAGTACCATTAAAATGAAAGTATAAACATGACTGATTAAATAATGACATTTTATTTTAGTTTTATTTCAGATTAATTCTTGTATATATTTTTCATTTGAAATTCAGCCATGTAGTACGTCCCGTGATGCTCTCATCGAATAAATACTATGTGTACACACGTAAATGTGATGGATGTGTGATGGTTCAGGGCCAGTCAGTTAGATCAGAGCTAGCTGTCAGGCATCTATGACTGACAAGCCTAAAGCGCACACACACACACACACACACACACACACACACACACACACACACACACACACACACACACACACACACACACACACACACACACACACACACACACACACACACACACACACACACACACACACAGCCTTAAAACGCTGGATCAAAGATTCATCTACTTGACACATACACACACACAGATCAACACATGAATTAATCACCAACAGTCTCTCCACACACACACACACACACACACACACACACACACAGACACACACACTGATCTATCTCACATACAGTAAATCATACAGATTTTATCTTTCCCTCTCGCTCTCAGGCACATTCTCAAACACATCGCTAGGCAAAATTACTATCAGTATGAAGATAGAAAAAAAATGTTTTTACAATCCAGCTTCAATCATGTCATATCAAAGTAAGTATTATCTCATTTCTCTGTGGGTTTGTTACTCTGTATGTTATTTCATTAATAGTTATATTTTGATTGCTATCAACTCTTTTTCTCTTTGTGTGCAACTAAAGTGTTTGTAGCTGCATTTCTGTGTGTGTGTGTGTGTGTGTGTGTGTGTGTGTGTGTGTGTGTGTGTGTGTGTGTGTGTGTGGTGACTGTGGCTGTCAGAGAGGTGCAGGCTGGGAAGTGTCTTTTTAGCAACAGATGAAACACTGTAGTTTGACAGCACGTGAGCATGTGCAAACGCAGACACACAAACACACACACACGCAGACAGGGATGAATCCAGATAATGAATGTTGAAGTGACTTCAGAAAACCAACAACGTCAACAACATGTCAGCTCGCAACGCCATCAAATAAACAAAGTAAACAATGTGATGATTAACAAACAAAGAAAGAAATGAAGCAAAAACTCAAAGATAAATATATGCAAACATATAAAACAGTAGTTCAGTCTGCGTGCAGCTTGTGTATTAACTTGAATACATATTTGTGTGTTACTTAAAAACCTATTGGATATCTAAAAGATAAATAATAGAGAGAAAAATGAAACACTAAGAAATGTAAGTGGGTCATTATGTGACTCCAGAGAAAACTGAGCTGGAGCGAGTTCACACTTTAGATTTTCTTTTGCTTTCTTTTTTTTTTGTTTGTTTTGTTCCATCACTTGTCATTTGTACAGTTGACCTAAAAAAATATAACAAATCATCAATGGTGTTGTTTTGCGATGGGTTTGTTGTCACCATCTGTTTTATTATTAATCATGTGTGGACCCTCTTATCATTTTTCATTTTTTGGGTCAAATGTAAATGATAGTAAGAAAACAAATAAACAGCGGAAAAAATTCAAATTTGTGTCAATTCTGACCAAACGCTGTCTGTGTGACTCATTGTTTTTTAATGTCATTCACTTTCTTACATGATATAATTAATGAAGAACTCCTGATGCACTGGGGGAGGGTTTGGTAGTTTCTCTTGTTTAAAGATTCATGATATAGTAAATAAACATCAACAATAACTAAAATAAAGACTGAAAGAAAGGCAGCAAGACAGAAAAAAAGACAAAGAAAACAAAGAAAGAAAACAAAGAAAGAAAGAAAGAAGGAAAGGAGGACAGACAGACAGATATTTGGTTGGTGACTGGTGCCCACCAGGCATGTTCTTCTTGTTGTCCATCGTCAGCAACCTTGTCAATAAAGTTTAGCTTTGGCAAACCACTGCTGACATCACTACGGAACTCACTGGAGGACATCTGACCTCCAGAACAAGAGAGCGAGTGTGTGTATGAGTCTGTGTGTGTTTGTTTGTGTGTTTCTCGTATCGACAGCCAACAGTGTTAGTAGGTTTTCTATAGTTCCATAATGCCTCAAGCTCCACCTGTCACTATTACTTAGAGTGAGGGTGCGTGTGGGTGGGTGTGTTTTATGTTAATGGGGAGAAAAGGACATTTTGTAAGTTGACCATTACAGCTTTAAAACTGTTGTATGAATTGAAGTCAGTTGCATCCTCATGACTCTGATACGTGTGTTTGTATGCATGTGTGTGTGTGACAGTAATATTGCAGGAGTTTTTTAGGCCATGGGTTGTGTGTAATGCAAGCTGGCATGGCGATGTCTGTGTCTGTATGTGTGTTTGCGTGTGTGTGTGTGTGTGTGTGTGTGTGTGTGTGTGATACGAGCTGGCATGATGATGCACTCTGTCACCGTAGGAACCAGGGGGCAAGGCTTTATTAAAGCTACGGTCTGACCAAACCACTAGTGACAAACACACATACACATACTCAAACACAGTCAGACTCTTCCATACCATTCATCTCTCTCTCAGTTATATACTGTATTATACAGTATCATGTTGTCTACAGTAAAACATGAAGGCAAACCTCAGTATTGTTTTAACATGGACAGAAATGTCTCCACAGCATTGAATATTGAAAACTGAGGAGTACCAAAAGTTGGTCAGATTGATAATCTACTTCACTTTTCTTTGTTCAGATAGTTCCTTACAAGAGTTTTCCAACATTACACTGTTTTATTTAGTCTTGTGTCCTGTTGTACTTGTACGGTTGCTCGCGTTAAGACAACATTAAATATTTGAAGACTTCGGACTCCTTTTGGACTTGGTATTGAAATTGGTATTGTAGTGGGAAATGTATTGGAAACATTTGAACTATAATTAGCAAGCCTGAAACAATTAGTCTCTTTATTACAACAATAATTATGACAACTTTGATTATTGTTTAATTGCTAGTTATTCATCAAGTGAAAACAACCCTGCAGCTAGTTCCAGCTTATCCAAAGTGATTTTCTGTTCTATATCATTGAAAATCGATAACTGTGGCAGAAACAAAGCTAATGAATTAATTAGTTGACTATTTTCACAGCCCATTAATCGTTCAAGGCATTTTTAACTGAAAATGAACTTCCCGTCTCAAATGTAAATATACTGTTTGCTGGCTTTCTTAGTTTATCATATTAATGGAATATCTTTGAATTTTGAACTGTTCGGACAAAATAAGACATCACGTGGTGCTCTACAATAGTTCAGATGGACATTTTTCACACTTTGTCTGTAATTTACTGACAAAAGGTTTAATTGAGAAAATCAGGATTAACCAATAATGAAACTAGGTGTGGTTGCAGCCTTACTTAATATATTTAGACTGTTGGTTTGGCAAAGCAATCACTTTAAAGACCTTGTGCTAATAATAATAATTGACAAATGATTGTAATCATAATCAACAGATTATGTGGTAAGGTAAATATTTGGCCATTTTCAGATTCCTACTTGTGCAGGAGAAGAAATATGTGCTAGAATGATGTGGGAATCCCACGTCACACCTCTCATGGTCCCATGATGCACCTATGTCTCTATGAAATGTGCTTCTTTCTGATCTTGACAGCACCAGCACACACAGAGGCAGCAGATAATGGCATATCTCTGTCATCTACATGTTATAAATATCAATAGACTGGGCCCGTGTGTACCTGCTTCGAGGCAATCTCACATCACCCAGGACCACTTTTCAGGCTTTGAAAATAAAACCTGGGTTACTATCCGACTGTCAAACATTTTTAATGTATTCAAGTCATATGTGGGTGCACTCTGGTGATTTTATTCTTCTATTTTTACTGTTTATCATATTCCTGCTAGATATTAGATTCGACCAGTAACATCCTGTCCCTCACTCTTTTTACCCTCTCAGTTTCACAAAAAGTAATTATTACAATGAAATATTCAGAGTGAAAGTATTAGTAATGCAGCTTAACTCATAGTTGTCAATGTCCTGCTGGAACCTTAAATCTCCAACAAGCGTTCTTTTTAGGAAGTGAAATAAACATATTCCCCATTTCTTTGATTTCTCCCTGGCTTGTCCCATCTGATATAGCTAATAAATAAACATGAGGCAGCTCTCCTTCCACATTCATACATGCAATCCTCATTCTTTTATTGTGATATCTTTTTAACATCCAGGCTCTGGATCAATATTCATAATCGCCAATATCCCTCAGAGCTGAAAGCATCTCTTCACAGATTGTGAATGTGGCTGGTTTTTGAGCTGGTGCCTAGCTATGAAACATGCGTGTCTTACTGAACCTGAATCTATTTTCATATATGTAGATCGTTCTTATTCATGTTTAGACACATGTCTCCTGCTGTGAGGATTCCTCATCCTGCTCCTCTTTGCCTTTTTATATTCAAAAAAGATGTACATGATAAATAAACATTAGCCACTTATGTATTCTTACTAAATCAGCATGGTTCCTGTGGAAAAGGCCACCTTTTCTTGACCAACCCTTTCCATTCTCAGTGGGAAGTGTACCCTAAACTTGGCAGCGTTAGAGTCTTGCTTAAGCCACAGAGTGACACAGAGTTGAACCCTCAAGCTGGACAGTGTAAAAGCTCCATTATCTGACCCCCACCAACTAATATCATATTCATGGTGCTCGCTTCTGCTTTGATTTCTCATTTCTTTCTCCTCTGCCATCTCTTATGCAGAATAATAAACACGACTCTGTTCGGCTTTACATATTCAAACGTATTCCTGATTCTAATATGGATATTCTTGGGATAATGAGCTGACTATTTACATTTAACTTTTCTCCAGCATCTCCACATCTTTCTTTGCTTACTCTTCTATGTCTCCCGTTTCTGCGCCCCCTCCCCCTCCTTTCTGTCACTCCCATATCATTCTTTCTGAATCTTTCGCCTTTACCTTCTATCTCTCTTTCTGCCCTCCTCCTCTGTCTCTCTCTGGGAGATGAATTGAATATGTAAGCTATTGGATGTGAATGAATAAAGCATCCCGTCTCAAACACACATTGGTGACACCTTATTAACCACATGTCAGCTGCACATGACAGCCGGAGCGCACACTGTTTCCATTCACACACACACACAGAGCATGTGCACACAAACCTACACACACACACACACACACAAACACAAGGCTGCCATCCTCACACCTACTTAGACACACACAAACTCTCCTCATTAGTCTATATTGTGTTAGGGACTTACATTTTGGAAGTAGGAGAAAAGTGAAAAGTGTTGGCTCTATATAAGCTTCTTTTTTATTTGGATGGCGTTTCGGCCCTCAGGCCTTCTTTAACATCATCTTGATAGATGATTGCAAAACAGAAAATATTTGGAGTGTGGACCTATGAGTCCCATAATTAAACATGTGGGCAAAGGCGCATGTTGTGTTGAGTATCTAAAAGTAATGTTAAATTGTTTGACTTGCAGAGCTGTAAGCCTCACAGCTGTGTGGAGATTTGATGTGTGCTATGTGTGCGTATTTAGGCCAAAATCTAGCTGCATGGCTGGGACACGTTTTATTGCTATCATTTCATTTGCTTATTTTTCACTAGTGAATACTCATTGAAGAGCCAGAACTGGTATGGTAAAAGGTTGAAGCCTTTGCAGTTTCCTTGAAGTGGGTATGGATGGGCCTTCTCACAACTAAGTGTGTGGACATTTTTATGTTATATGTCTTGTCTTTGTATGCAACTTAAGCAGCTAAAGTTTAGAATACACAGTAATACACTGTTCCCTTTTCACTAAAAAGTGTCTACTGAAGCAGAAAATAATAGTCTCCAAAAAGCTAAGATATTAAATATTAAATAGGAGAAGAAATCAGGAAAGAGCATAGAAAGTAGTTCAGAGCAGACAGCAAATCAATCAAGTAACCCAAGAAAAATATTCTTAAAAAATCCTCACCTCTGACGATAAGGCCTGCAAAGTTAGACACCCCGGAGCCACGCTCTGATTGGGTGACGCAGCGGTACAGATCTTGGTCCTGATTAGTGACTTCTTTGAGGTGGAAGGAGGCGGCGAATCGTCTGTGGTTGATATTTTTCGTCTGAGCTACTGGAATATCTTCTCCATTTCTCCTCTGATGCATGAACAGACAAAACACACAGACAGATCAGTTGCTGCAGAGGCCGGTAGAGGGTCAGCTGCCTTGCTCAAGCTCACAAGACAGCAATGGACCACACACTACACACTCAAACACACACACACACACACACACACACTACCACCCCCTCCTCTGCCTCACTGACAGCAGGTCTGAAGGTCAGGACTACAATAGAGCCATAATGAAATCGGCAGCTACTATGTTAGCTGCTAAGATGTATGGCTTGGAGTGGCTGTGTGTGTGTGTGTGTGTGTGTGTGTGTGTGTTTGTAGATGACACTTTATTATTAATCATACCAGTCCCAAGGGTATAGTACAGTGTCAGATGTACGGTGTCAGATTTAGCCAAAACTGACTAACTGTATTTGCATTTCATGCATTTGTCATAAAGTTAAAGTGGCTGAATCATCCCAACTAGTAAAATGTATTTTCCTACTTAGCACCAGTGATGTTCATCCATGCACACCGTTTTAGTTGAATTTCCCCATGTTTTGGGATTTCTGCCTTCACTACAATACAGTGGAGGTAAATGGAATTTAATTTGTGGTTGCAACTGTCAAATATTTAAAGGACAATTTCTTTGGCAGAGAGTAATCCAGTGAAAACTGCTCAGTGTATTTTGTAGAAGGTAACTCGCCATACAGATAGATGGGACAATACATGTAGGTGGTTTTATAATTTGGGTAAACTAAGTTTTAAATACAGTTAGTAATATGGTTGGCCACGCATGGTTTTCATTACTGATGAATCTGTTGGTTATTTTCTCGATTAATCGATTCATTGTTTTTATAAAATGTCAGAAAATGGTAAAAAAGTCAATGTCACCGTTTCCCAAAGTCAAAGAATATGCCCTCAAATGTCTTATTTCGTTCTTAACTCAAACATATTCAGTTTACTGTCACAGGACACTAAAGAAACCAGAAAATATTCACATCTGAGAAACTGCAATCAGGCGAATTTCAACATTTTCTGGACTCAAAACGATGAATCAACCTGGTTTGTATGTGTGTGTGTGTGTGTGTAAATGCGTGTGTGTAACTGTACCTGTAGCCAGAGTTTATTATTCGATGTATCTCGTCCTGTGGCGATACACTGAAATGTGGCGTTCTGCCCGGCGTTCACCTCCACGTCTCCGAGACGCAGGAAATGAGGGGATTTATCTAAAAGGAGACAAATGAAGGAAATTAGACCAATATGCCACTTGTATAGAGTTTACAGCTAAATTACACGACTCTGTGCTTTACAATGTTACAAGTGGAAATGGGGTGACAGAGCCAGAAGGAGTCACGGGTACAAACAGATCATGTTATCATAGTGTATATGTTTCAGGACATTTTGCCACCCTGAGGAATATGTTCATTATTATTGCGATTAGATTTTAGAGGAGTCAGATGAAACCAAAGCTTAGTACTGCATTGCCACTGGGATGTAACATCAATGTCACATCCGTTATAATATGCATAGCTTCCAATTCTTAACTACCGTGTGAAGATATGAAATAAGCCTTTTTTCGACCCTGAAGATGCAGTTCGGCTATGACATTTTTATTCTGGGGAGGTGATTGCAATCATAGATAGGAGCGACTATGGTGAAGGGGAAAACACACACATACACGAACACACCAGCTCGCGTGCATGCATTCACGCAAATGGGCGTGCACACACACACAAAACCTGTGTGTCCAGAAATGCAGCTGTGAGAATGAATGCTTCCACTGTGAAGACTAGGTACTAATTCCTTTTCAAATACTTGCTCCTTCCTATTAAGAGTCCTGCTCCTCTGCCTTTAAAAGACTGGGCCCTCTTTTCTTTTTACATTCCATCAAATTCCTGCTCCCTTTATCGACAAAATTAATGTCCAAGGAATTTCTTTCAGGGACGTATTGACGACTTGTGACATAGAAAGGTACAACGGGGACAACGGGACCTCACAGGCGGTACATGGGGAAAATACGAGACAGTTTATTTTTATGACTCATAATCAATAGAATCTAATAGGAGTCAGATTGTCCTCAAAGATTGCAGCGCCGCTACCAGACAGATGACAAAAGGGAGTTGTAATTGCCTCCTTTCCAACTTGGGGACCCACTGGGAGTCTGTCTGTGACTTTAGATTAACTCTCACAACTATCATATGTTGAGGCCTCTAGCAATAAGGAAACACTAAAAAGAAGACGAAAGAAGGGGCCTTGAAACATAGGAAGAATTTAAAATGGATCGCAGCCCTCATCTCCCTCATCTCTTTCCTGTCAGTACTAGACAAGACAGCTACTGTTCACTGTGTGTGTGTGTGTGTGTGTGTGTGTGCGCATGTGGGTTAAAGAGAGAGACAGAGAAAGTGCTGAGTGGTCAGAATCTTCTCTCTCCATGATTGCCCTAATACTGTCTCATTTCCCGCTTCACTCTCTCCTATTCCCTCTTTCTCTCCGTTTCTCCTTCTCGCAATCTCTCTCTTTCTCTCTCTCCCTTTTTATTCCTCTCTTTTTTTCCCCTCTATGACTTGTCTTTCTCCTCTCAATGCATCCCTCCTCTTCTGTGTCACCTTCCCACTTATCTACCCATTCGACTGCAACAGAAACCATCCCAGGTACAGTCTAATTAGTGGCCAAAGCTATCAGCGTCTACTCAGCGAACTAGGACTAATTGCTGGCATGCTAATGACTCACCGCATGGGTAGCTGAGCACCTGAATGTCATCTATGGCGATGAAGCCGGCTTTGCTGTCCGAAACCTCAGCTTCGAATATGACCTGAGGGGAAAAGAGAGAGAAGAGATTTATTATCTGTTATTGTCCTCATTATTAAAACAGAGAGAATATTCAGTCACAATTTGCTTTGTGTTATTTATTCAAAACAAGGCTTATTAAATTAAAAGATTCATTAGGCAGAAAATGCCTGTATAAAGTCATTTCTGACCTCCCATTAGCCTGTAAATGGAACAATTTGAGCATATTTAAAATGTACGATGCACAAAATACAAAAACAGCAACAAAACAAACCCTTAATGCTGTTCCTGGGAGAAAAATGGAGTTACATAACACGCAAATGTTCTGCTCGCAAATCACAAAGCCTCTATGGCACTGTTACTAAATCATCAACTCTCTTTAGTACTGTTAACAAATCACAAACAGTGCGTGTGAAGTGAACTTTAGATATATTCTGTGTACACTAGAAACAAAAAAATAAAAGTATTGCTATTTAAATTCGCTGCCAAAGTGATGGATCCAATCTAAGTCGTCACAGGATAAATAGAAAGTCGGCAACGGCCGCCAGTGATGTGCATGAAACTAGATAAACACAAAGCTGCCATCCTGACTACTGCTGCTGCTGCTGGATTTATACATTCTGGCCAACAAGCCAGAAAAAGGATAAATGGGATACTTCCTGTTGGATCATAGTAATCTCCTTCGGTACACATAAAATGGCTGCCGGAGAAATGATAATAAGTAATGAAAACCACTGCAGTGAAGTAGAGAATGCAGGTTTCGAGCCCATATACTTGTTTTTCCATTCCCCTTCCATCCCTGTCTTTCCCCGTTCCTGCTTTCATTTCATTCTTCTCTTGACTCAGTTTTCTACATCTGCTCTTATCCAGCCATATTATAGAACCAGTGAGCTGTCCATTAGTGATGCACTGACATCTAGACACAAGTTATGACTGCTGAGATTTACAAAAATAACAAGAAATAACTAGTATGACTTGAAATTATACCATTATTTGATGAATCCAGTTCTTATGGTTTATATATAACGCCATGCAGAAAGGCTAAAAAGTGTGGAAGTCAAGACCAGGAGTTTGTGTCCCTTTACAGACCTGAAATTAATGTCTGCCTACTTAATAACTGCAACTCAGATCTGTCCTTAACCCCAATGTGTTTTAGCTGCCTAATCCTAACCTCCACCTAGCTTATTTGCCACAGCTACAATTTTGTAAAAGGCAACATTGGCATTATATGTTAAAATTAACTAAATAACTGTCATTGATCATAATCCAGGGTTTTGCAGAG
Organism: Scomber japonicus; assembly: GCF_027409825.1. Classification (NCBI taxonomy): domain Eukaryota; kingdom Metazoa; phylum Chordata; class Actinopteri; order Scombriformes; family Scombridae; genus Scomber; species Scomber japonicus. The sequence continues at coordinate 22,089,852 of NC_070594.1, forward strand.
GTGTCTAATATCAATGTTCTTCTGGAGACACGGTTGCTCTAAATGCTGTATTTGGGGTAGGTTGTTAAGACTGCATTCAACAGGTACTTCCTTTTGCCTCCATCTCAGTTCATCCCTTCTTCACACTTCCACTCTCTCCACTATATATTTCTTCTTTCATCATCCCTCTTTCTAACCATAGCTCTTCCCCCAAAACTTCCCTCTTTCTCTTTCTCGCTTGCCGTCTCTGTTTTCTAACGGTGTTTACTCAGAGAGGAGCGCTGTAATGAACAGAGGGAAGGAGGTAGCTATCACACGGAGAGAGACGGAGGGAGAAAGAGAGCAAGGGGGATGAGCAGTTGTTGTCATTCATCACCTGTAAAAGGAAATCTGCCATGAACTGTTTACCCATAGCTTATCATCCCCTGCTTGTCACACTCTCCCACTCTCAGTCTCCCTCCCCTACCAATCTATCTTGTCTCTCTCTCCTATCATCTTTCACTTATAGCTCACTGCAGAGCACAGCAGAAAGACATCAGCTGACTTTTAATACCTTCATTTCTGTGTGCCTCCCCAGCCTGCTGATCATCGTGTATTACTGTGGGCCGTGTTTGTTTTGGTGGCCGTAACCTGACCTAATGATGCTTTTTCTATTTTTGAAAAGTCCACTTCTTGTCGTAACTTCAATCTCAATAACCAGAGCTGATTTTAAGTTAAGTTTCAAGTCAGTTGCGACAAGTCCAAGTCAAGTCTTATGTGTTTTCTAAACAAGTCTCAAGTCCTGGAGGGAATGTCCATGTCACATCTCTTTATAAGCAAACTGCAAGTCATTCGCTTTCAGGTCTATGAATGCAGACTCTTATAACACAAATTTTATATGATTTAAAAGTTAAAGAAAAAAAATGATTTGTGCTTTGTACACAGCTCAGAGAAAGTCAGGTTCAATAAATATTCATTGGTACTATTCAAACATTTATTTTTGGAGAAAATGACAGCCCTAGTGTGGCTAAGCAAGGCCTGCCTGTCGCTGGCATTTTTATTCATTTTTATTGTTCTGGGATTTTACGAGCACAAAACATAAAGATTTAAAAGCTTTCTGTTATGCCTTTTTTTTGCTTTCAAGTCTCATGTAAAATCTTTTCCACAGTTGCTGTGATTAAGTCACGTCTCAGCAGTCAAATCAAGTATGCAGCTAACTACCACGTATTTCAAAACATGGGTTTCCATAAAGCCTGGCTTCACAGCAGCATGGACACCATCACTGCTTATTTTTGCTGTTCTTTTGCCTTCTGTCATTCATGTATCTGCTGGTGGTCAACTGGGAGGAGATAGTATGTCAATCCTGCAGGTGTCAAACACTCACTGACTGGTCTCGTCAGTGTGAGGCAGGATTACTGATAGCTTGTGTTTCCAGGTTCTCACATGAGACAAGCAAGTCTGAAATGCTGAAGGCTGAAGACTAACATATCATCACTCCAGAGAAGAGTTGGGGCGATAGCGTACATCCTCTTGTCAACCAATAGCATATATCACACTGATGTATGGATAGTGAATCAAAAGTGTTTAAATCTGCAAGAAGCAGGTGTTTTTCCACTTCATGTTACAGTTTGAATCCTCAAAAAAAGCTAAAAATTGTGCCAAACAGGTACAGCACACTCGTGCTGTGATGGCTCTAAAAACACTGTTATTCAACTACATTATCATCCTGCGTCCCTGCTTGAGAAGGTTGTAATAGGCTGTAACCTCAATGACCTAAAGCTTGAGGTCATTCTGTAAATGGCAGATTAGCAAAAATAGCAGTAGTGATGGAAAACAAAAACAACCTTGCAAGTACAAATCCTTAAAATCAACACTAAAATCTAAAGTTGTTTAACAGGGTGTCGTGTCTGCAATAGTCAAGGATCTCACTCGTTAAGACAAAGACAGTCTTCTTTCGAAATAAAGAAGAAATAAAGATAAAAACTATAATTATAAAATCTACTGAAATAATGCTGCGTGGGTCTGTGTGCATTTGTGTGCACATCTGTTCTCGTGTAATTGTGCGCGTGCATACATGTATCTCCATGTGACTAGTCTTCCTCTGGTGAAACCAGTCTCATCACAAGTCAAGAAAGAGCTCTAACAGAGAAACATGTTCCAACATGAAAAAAATAGTTTCATAACCTCCGATCCAATAACCTGTTTCATAGCCTGAAAAACCTACATAAGCCTCTGCAAACCAGGATGATTATGTTCAATTAAAACATGTTGACACATGAGTTTCAGGCTGGCGATCTACTCCCGCAGTCACCAAGGAGGACTGGGCTCCAGATGGGCCTTTTGGAGGATGATTTCACACTTCGCCTTACAGTAATATCATGGGGTCCCCAGGCTGTGTGTGTTAACATGATCAGTGTGTGTGTGTATGCCTGCCGGGGCATTGAGAGACAAGCCAACCCGCCACATGCACACATCTGTCAACACCCCCAACAAATATACACATACACAGATACACATACATCATGTTGACTGACTGTGATCTCTACAGTCATTAATTAACTAAGGAGAAAACACACTTGTACAGTATAATGCAATCCACTACAACACTCAGTAAGTTCTACTTCTGTGAATCCTACAGTGTTCAGACTGTGTCAAAGAAGTGTTAAAAACAAATACGAGACACAACAGCAGTGACAACAAAGTCAGTGTCCAGCATGGTAACGCACTCAGCCACCTCGCCTTTCTCAGTGTCTTTCTAGCCTAATCGTCACCTCCTGAGCCTCAGTCAACACCAATAAATCAGCTTCCTGCCTCACAGCATGTGCATGTATTTGTAGCGGGTGTGTGTGGTGTTTGCGTATTTACGTGAACACACTTAGAATTAAAAAAAACAAAAAACAAAATTAGCCATTGGTTGTTATTTAGGGAGTTACCTGATATTCATTAGGCCAAAAGGTGGAGACGGCCAGTTCAGCTCTCAGCCAGTCTTTACCTGGAAGACAACATTAGTGTCAACAAAGCTGAATAAAATCACATCAGTGTCAAGGATCACATGACAAGTCAGTCTTTACCAGTATAGGATGTAACGTTCCATATAGGGTTAGCCAAAGGTCCCTTGTTGACCTAGAGATGAGAAAAAACACAAAATAACAGAACAGAAAAATATGTCACACAAAAATTAACCTAACAACATAATCCACTGTGATTCAAGATTCAATTCAAGATTGAATTAAGATTCATTCAATTAAGAGCAGAGAGACATCTGTTCTATTACACTGACATGTATTCAATAAAAAAATAATCATAATTGAATATATTTTAAGACCCTGTGAGTTTTCTTGCATATTCCTGACAACACAAGACTCAGAGGTCAGGTTGAGCTACAGCAGAGCGTCTCTGGCTGGTAGATTTGCAGAAATGTGGGTTTGGGTTATTACAGTGAAGGCCAGTCTTCTTACTCATAATGCTTTCCTGCTGCCCAGAGGAGCAGGGACTGGTAAAAAAGGGCAATTTTCTGTTAACATTTACTGGCAAATGTGTTTTCTAACAACTTCCACACATTGTAAGAAACCTTTAGAAGAGGAGACGGGGAAAAGAGGAGTAATGGAAACAGCTCCAGTTGAAAGGATTGAGTTTGGATTACTGCGCTGTGAAATGCAGTCTTTTGCTGCACAATTTGATACATGTCCAATAAAATAATCTGACGTTATCATCTTAACACAATATGCTGTCATTGTGTTCAATGTGCACAACAGATGCATTTTGAAGTTCATTGTTTTATTGAAATGAATGTTGGCTGCTATATTAAGCAACCTTGGTTGTGGCAGCCTTTGTCTTGTATTTGTTGCATTACTTGTGGTGGTGTTCCACAAAACCAAGACCACAGGTCCCATAAATTTTTTAAGGAATAGCCTGTTCACCATCTGCCATTGTGACAGACAGGAAACTAACTCTGCCCTAGAAATTCTGTGTTTAGCAGTAAAGCAAAGTAGACTTTGTTTTCCGAAATAAAACTATCCAGCTTGTTGGGTTGTCAGTCCATGACATAAACCAAACATTTATTTTGTACAGGCCAGTAAAGACTTGCAAATGGTCTTTTTTATTTTAAGTATTAAGGTTTTTATATTTACAAGAAAAATATTTATCAGTGCAAAAATAAAAGTTTCCACTTGACAGAGAGGCAGCTAAAACCATTTAAATGGAACCAGACCAACCAGATCATCAAGAAAAAAGCTATCACTTTATCTTTATCTTCTTCTGCTCCAATGTATTGATTCTCAGTACCTTCACCAGGACATTGAGGGTGCCGGGGCTGGAGCCATCACGGCTGGTGAGAAGATAATTGAAGTCAATACAGTGTGTATCGTTCTCCTTCATCACTGGCAACTGAAACCTGGCCTTCTCCCCAGCATCATACTGAGAGACGTCCACATACATGTAAGAACCTGCACATAGAAACAGAGAGGAGGAGAGTGTTACCACAGTTTAAAAAGAAGCATTGCATATTAAAAAAAGGGTTTGTGAATCCAGACTCATGAATCAGCTATTCTTTTGTTTGTAGCTGTGTGTGCTTGTACACCACAAACTGATTTAAATTCTTTGCTTGAAGAGACTAGCAGTCGCTCCCTTTGAGGATGCAGTACGTTTACACAGTGAGTATTATGACCAGACTTGCCGAAGTGCAGACTGTATGCCCATAGGGTTACATGTACCTACATGAGCAAACCGACTCTATTTGCTACTGTGCATCATAAAAATGATCCACACTGAAGCCATGAACATCTAAGAAAGATGGCAGTTCTGTGTTTTGGGAAAGTGTAGAAGGTGTTTTAAAAAAAGGCAGTTTATAGCACTAAAGTTTCTATTTTTCTTAATAGCATTTATTTCTTTTTAGCTTCTCTTATACATTATTTAAGACCACTTCAACAGTTTATCTCAGCTTCTCTATATATCCTCTATTTTGTGCATCTATTGTGTACTGCATGATGAAACGTTGGGAGTTTGAGTCCAGCCGTCACATGAACACAAACCTACCATTATTTTTGAATAATTGAATTTGAAAACCGAGCCTATAACGACCCGCTCTCTGTCGTTTAATTCAGTGCAAGCCCCCGCTCCCCCGTTTTCTACTGTACGTTCTTGCTTTTGTTTGGCCTTTCCATTTTCACTAAGACACTTTCAATCAGTGGGTTTCTTGTCATGAAAAAAATAACAAAATAAAAAAAAAATAAAAAGTGCATAATTCTCTCCCTTTATGTCTGTATGTTGCACTCCCTTGCGTCTCTCTCTCTCTCTCTCTCTCTCTCCTCTCATTCCTTTTGGTCTTACCATACAAGAATAAGCCCTCCCCTCCCCTCCCACCGCACCCCTCCACCCAGATACATAAAACACCCTGTGCTCCCACAACTCAGTCATTTGTTTCTCCTTTGTGATTATGAGGTTGTTTCTGAGCTAGCCAACAACAAATAAACACAGGAAATGGGAACGAGAAAGGAAGTAACAGTTTTTTTTCTTTATTTCTCTAGCTTCTTGTCCTCCCTCCTCAACATCTGTCTTCATTATTTTATGTTGTTTGTTTGGTTTTTTTTAATTCCGGCATTTTTTTCCATCATACTATAAACTAAATCAAAATGACTGCAGTTTATGGCTACACGGTTGGTTCTTTTGCCGGCTCGAGTCAGATTTTCCACACGGCTCGTAATACATCATCACCTGCAACTAGCCGGCAGTGTCACATGATCAGCTGCATTTATCACATCTATCCTTTGGGCTGTGTTTTCTCTGCTTTGCCTCATTTTGTTTGCGTCGTGTTCCTCCTTTCTCGGCTCATTTCGGACATCATTTAGTTTGACTTGTTATGTTAACGGGATGTGAAGAATGCGCACGCTCTGTAATGCCGCTTCATATTTAGTAAAACGCCTCTGCTACCTATAGTTGTTGAACAGGAAATGGAGCTCGAAATAATACATAATCTTCGTGTGACGACAGGACAGCCACTCGGCCCCATCCAGATGTTTCTGGTAATCAGCTCAGGCCTAAACCAGATGTTTGTTGCGGTGAAATATGATGAAATGTGATCCTTTCCTGTCAACTGTCTAATCTCACCATGTCTATCAAATATTGAGGGAAAGCCGCCCATCCATTCCACAAATAATTAAATCTATTTAGCAGAATAGAACTAGTCAACTAATTGATTAGTTAATCGACTACTTGGAGAATCTATTAATTGTTTAAGTGATCTGTCAAACTGAAATGGGAAACATGTGCTGGTCTAAGCCTCGAGGGGGGGGGCTTGGAGGATTTACTGCTTTTCTATGTTTTATTTCACTCTAAATTGAATAACTGAGTTTTGGACTGCTGGCTCTGACAAAAAACACAATATGAAGCTGTCACTGTGGCCTCTGGGGAAATGTAATGTGTATTTTCAGCATTTTCTGACATAAATTATAGGTTAAACAATTATTCTAGTCATAGAAATAATAATAATTCATCTATAATGGACAAATTGCATTGTTAATTGCAGCCCTAAATAGAATAGGATGTAAAACGCCACAATGCAATACAACACAGCACAATATCTGTGCTCCAGATAAATACAGTACTCTATCCTAACTGGTTAATTCTATTTGCATATTATACAATACATAATAAGGGCCATACAATGGGCTGTATAACAATGGTGATTATCAGTTATTGTTTAGCTAATCTACTGTGAGAAAACACTTTTCTCTGCAGGATGGAACCAAACATAACAGGCTTTCAACTGATGCACACAAACATGTGCACGCATGGAGGCACACACACACACACACACACACACACACACACACACACACACACAGTTGGATTATTGGATTGGCTCTTCTTCTCTCTTCTGCTCTCTTTCTGTCTTTCTTTCTTTCATCAGCACCCTACCCCTGCTCTTACTAACACAAAAACAGATACTTCTACCCTTTCTGATGAACTATTACAATAATCCTTTCCTCCTGCTTTTGAATGTCATCAACAGAACCCAAAATCACTACATCTAAAGTGGACAACAGTAACGCAGCCCGGAAACAGACTAGGCCAGCACACCCCCCCCCCCCCCCCCCCGCCCCTCTCTCGCACTATAATCTAAATCTGTCCAAAATGAACATGCAATACATGTCACTCCTATTCCTTCTTTTTTGGCATTGATGCTAAGATGGTGACATGAGAAAAGTGCCTTTAAGATGGCTGCCAAGATGGTGCGCCAGCTAAAAATACATCTATCAGTCAGAGACCCAGATATGTCACAACACACACAACATGGCAAAATATAACCTTTAGCACTTCAGCTAATCATATCACTGCCTGCTGCTAAATTATACATACCAATGGATTAGATAAAGGTAAAAATAGGGGAATAGTATTTGATAAATATTTATGGGGCATCAATGTGCAACATGTCATAGTGTTACCCACTGCAAGGTTACTGAAACAATACAATCATTAAATAATATTCTTGAAATCAAGTGCTTCAATATCAACCTAGAGAGGAAAGCAACACAACAATAAAACCACAGAATCGGACAAAAATAGCATTACATGAAGTAATAAAAGTCTGACAGTACAAGAAACTGATACAGTCATGCTTAGAAAGCAAACCCTGTGATGACAAGAACGCCTGATACCTGAAATCTGCCACTTTCTAAAATGGCTGATGTCTTTGAACTGCCACGGTTTAAAATGGCCGCTAATAGAATGACGACATGATGTAACGAGGAGACTAAAAATACCCCTGTGACGGTCGTAAGACCTAGATATGTCACATAACAACAACAGCACCGTTGTAGACGGAGGACTGGATTCTGTAGCAAAATAATAACAGCTTCCTGTTAACAGCTAATGACACAACATTTCAGTATTGTATGTTAAACACCAATTTAGACTGGATGCAAAATAGCTAACAATCTCCCCCCGGAATGGAATATCACAAAGTAAAAATGCAGCTCTTCCAAAATACAGAAAGAAAACTAACCCTAACCCTGAACCACACAGAACATTTACTTTGATACATGGCAGTCACATAGAGATTGTATTTATTTTTTTACATATAATACTTTATGATACATTTCTAATATAATTCAGAATGTATGCAGTTGTGTTAATACAACATTATTTGTATCACAGCAGGTGACAGCACGTACAAATTTACACTAGACAGGAGAATGTGGAAAATGTAATTAATAGTGCTTAAATGACTCTGTCTCAGAGAGGTGTCGATTAACCTCTAAGGTAATTTTTAGACCCCAGTATGTGTTGTTGTATCCATATTTATTCAATCATTATCAAAGCATCCTGTGGATGAGCCAGCAGCTCTACTGCAGTTTAAAAAGCCTGTTTTCGCTTCTCTTATTAGTGGAAAACAAGAGGACGGAGAGAGACATCAGGAGAATAGCATGCCAAATAGGTTTAGAGTGGCGCTGGCTGATCAACGTTTGAGTCAAGAGTATCTGCTTTAGTCGGCTAAGCCACAGAGCCCCAGCCCATGAATGTTCAACTGGCACGACGTGCGTTGCCAACCTAGCATCTAGACCCTGCCACGGCAACTAGCGCCAACATGGACCCCCGGAGAGATTAGAAAAACTGCCAAACCCATCCCCGCACACTCAATACTGCCTTAAGCACAAACGGCGATTAGCAACTGGGACGAATCAATGTGGGTTATAAGGAACAAAAGTATAATTGTTAGCTGAACTATCCGATGACTCTATAACGATTTTGCGTAAAGCCCCTGGATCACTTCTCCCATTTTCTGTGCCAATACCTTTGATAACTCGTAGCTCTCTCGAGTGTCAGCTATTAATCAGCAAGCTAAACGCACTCCCTGGGGTCTCTCAAATCCCCCTTAACAAAGGCAGTAGGTATCCCTTTGCTTTCAGTGGTCAAAAGCCAAAAGATTTAGTGCCACCGCTCTTCTGCTGTGTCCTCAGGGAGAATGCAGCTAGCCAGACCAGAGTACTTCTAAATTACTGGTGGCTAGGATTGCCTCAGAAAACAACTATTCTAATAATAGACCTTGGGCAAGGAATTCAAGCTACCAACTCAAAACCCCTCGCCCATCCCTCTAACTCCTTCCAAAATACAAAACTCCAGCCAAGTGTTACATCTGTAATAACCTCTGGCCTTGTTTTCCCATCCACGGCGTGGCTGTTCCACACCGTGCTGGCATTATTAACACATCAAATGTCAGTTCACGCTCCCGTACCTTTAGGCGAGGCTCTGAACCCCCTTTAGCAAACCGGCATCTCTAAACCATTAACCTGCTCTGCAATCTCTGACTTTAATGCTATGCTAATTCAAGGAATTACCTCTTGCGCTCTTGGGCAAGGTATTTAACCTCTTTAAACTGCCAACTCTGCCCTCTCTGCATAGTGACACCGCTTCTGTTGGTATTAATAGAGGTAGATGCTATGCTTTGGCTTTGTACCATTGGGCAAGGCAGTCTTTGTGCTTCAATATATTTATGCGAAGCCGCACACACCAGACAGCAGAGCGCACACACACATTTTTTGGGGAGGAAAAAGTGTGTTTGTGTGGAAATCGTGAAGAGCTGGTGTTGAACTGAACCTTTCTCTAAATGTCAGCTAGTCTGGGTTGTCATGTTGATAAGCGTGAGAGATAAATAACAGCATTACATTGTCATGGTAACAAAGTCATCTCTCACAACCGAGGAGAGGAAAGGAGAGAAGAGGACAGGGAAGAAGAGCAGAGGATAGCAGAGGAGAGGAGAGGAGGCAACAAGAAGATAAGGAGAGGAGACTTTATACATTTTAATATGGTTTTCTTCACTGTGGCTCACGTCAACGTTCTTACTCTGTGCTTCCAGTTTTGTCAAACCAGTTACTATTTCAACATTGCATAGTTGGTTATTGTTGTAACATTTTGCTTTTAACATTGTAAAGTAGGCAACCTTCCCTGTTCCCTGCCGTTGATTAATGACCTCATATTCTGTTAATTAGACCCTCAGCCCTGAGGCAGAAAGATTTAATTTCCCCTTCATCATCATCATAGAGGAGAAAAAAAACCAACTGATTAAAGAGGAGAGGAGAAGAGAGGAGGGGAGAAGAGAGGAGAGTGAAAGAGAGGAGAGGAGAAGGGAGAAGAAGAGGAGAGCACTGGAGGAGAGAAGAGGGGAGAGGAGGTCGGAGGTGTGGATAGCATACAGAGGAGAAGTTATCAGTGGTGGAGAAAGTACTCAGATCCTTAAAGTAACAATAAAAACATTTAATTACAAGTAGATATACTGTATTCAAACTCATATCTAAGTAAAAGTAAAACATTATATAAAAAAATAAAAGTGCTCATGCAGAGAAACGGTGTCTGTGTGACTGATATGTAATATATGATTAGATGACATGATTAGATCGTTAATAGTTTAGTCTAGTGATTCCTAACCTAAAGGTCAGATCCTCTACGAAAGGCCACAAGATGAATGTGGAGGGTAGTGATATGATTAATGAGAGAGGAAAGAAGAAATTTGTCTTCTTTTTTTACACTTTTCTCTATCTTTGCATTTTTGTCTATCTCTGCATTCTGATGTTTTGTGAAATATTGGATCATGTCACCTCGCAGGGCATCAAACTCTCATTCAAATGAAACCAGCTGAGAAATGTGGAACTCACAAACATCTAAGACATGACAATAGGCCGCAACTACATACTGCTTCTTTAAGAGGCTAGTCAAAAGGCTCTGAACCACTGGTTTGTAGTATATCTTATCATATGTAGTTGTTAACTTCTTAATCAAAGAAAATAATTAGTCTAATTAGTGGTCAAATTCCACTTCAGTAGGTGAGTACATGTACTGATTGCAATATGAGGCAAGGATGTGTGGATAGATGACAAACATAGGACAAAGGAAGCTCACCTTGGGGCAGGTCTGGGGATACATAGGGCACTTCTTGGGTGTTGATGTGCGTCCAGTCGAAGTCATCATAAGGATCTTGTTGGTAATCGCACTGAGAGAAGCCCTCGTCAAACGTGCAACTTCCTGCAAGAAGGAAACACGAGATTTAGTTCTATCTTTGAGTAATAGCCTTTTGTCATTAAGACACAGGTGACTTATACATGAATATTCTCATAATATACATAAAATTCAGACATGACAGGACATTTATGGAAGAAGCGACAATGTTAGTGGCACCTGAGGGAGCAGTGACAATTCATCACATGAAGGAGGTATAAATGACTTGAGTGGTTATTTAAATATGAGGCCAACATGTACCCCAGCCATGTTAGTAAAGAGGTTCATATCTATAAAAAGGGGTGAAAATGTTGGATGCTGGGTTGACTGAACAATGAGAACCATTTTTAATATGAAGTGAATTCCCCTCTGGTTGTCATCCAGTAAAACTTTTTCATTCTTCTCTGTGTGTTGTTGTTTGTCTGCGCATCTGTGTGTCTCAGCTCATTAATAAACCACCAGGAGTCGACGCTCCGGCATTCATCACTCAAGGCCAGTCAGGATCACCTCTGACTCAAGCGTCAGGGCCCTCAGCTGATCATCTGAGCCCATCGCAGCGGCCTCGGGACAGCCATGTGTGAGCTGGCTGCCGTCGGCCCCGCCGGGACAGGAAGTCGCTCTAATACAGAGAGACGCCGCTTGTCCCTGGCGGCTAGCTGAACCAATCAGCTTGCATTGATATGTGGCTTGCACTGGCAATATTGCTGATAGGGATAAGCATGCTGGCTACTGCTAGCTATCTGATTCATTGACCTAGCAGGGATGCACGGCTTGTGTTAAGAAAATGGCTAGAAGAGATGTGGCTAAGAAAAGCCACAATGCCATCTGACTCAAGTCTCGGGTGGTTAATGGTCACCCACATGAGTCCTCTGTACCCTTCTTGACATTAGTCCAAGTATGTTAAAGATCAAAGATATGACAAAGAACACTGTGTAAAATAAGTCTTTCATATATAAAATAAGATGGAAATTAGCAGAGTAATGTTCACAAACTCACATTGTATACTTTTTTATGCCTATGCCTATCAGTGCTTTCAGTGCTCCCATAATGCTTACCTACCCTCTTTCTCCTCTCTCTGCCTGATCTGCACTCTCTCTCTCTCTCTCTCTGATGCCTGTATGGACAACCACTATGTAATACACTGTTACTGATAAGCATATTTGTCTAGTTTGTTTGCACATGGGATAAATTGTATGCACTCAATGAGATAACATTATAGCGCACTGGTCAGTCTCTCTAATACATGTATTGACACCTTAACTTAAAGGGGAACTACTATGCTTTTTGTGGTTTTCTATTATTTAAATTATGAGTGTCACAACTTTAAATTCTAAATCAAAAATCAATGGAAATGAATGCATGATTATGAGTGGGATCTACTGTAGGTATACAAGAGCAAGCCACCATGAAGCACTATGAGCAACCGGCACTGCCAGTGACATAAATCTCCTAGCGTTCAGTTAGCACTACAGCTTTGCTACCTGTGTCCTAGAGCGAGCTGCGGCGGCTGTGATGGAGAGCAGAACGACAGGCCCGCAGATACCCCGCTGATCTGAGCTCCCGCTACAGAGAGATAGCAAGGGGTGACAGCCGCCGCCGAAGGAGAAACAAGTTAACATCAAACTAAGCGGCTGTCTTCGGCTGCTGGCTGTATGGCTGGCTGTGACTCACAGCCTCAGAGATGCATTGGATCACATTCCTCTAGGCGTCATTCTTTTTAAACCGGCCTCTCTTTGTGCTATTCACTTCACTACCATTTCGATTCAATTAAGTCTTTCTCACAGCGAGTTACCTCCAGTCATAATGAGAGAAATGACCGAGACATGTAGAGGGCACACATTACAGCATGTCAACACACATTTTTCTACTTTGAACTATTCTATTATGTTCTAAACTTACAAAAGGAAAAAAGAGGTCCACTCTGTGTGTGCGTGTGTGTGTGAGCGTCTAAAACTCCATGACTTCCTGTCTCCCACAGTGTGTGTGTCAGTTTACATCTTGCTGTCAGGTAGCTCTCTGCATGGGTTAAAACAGCAAAATGTGTATCTCGTGTGTGCGTGTGTGTGTGCGTGTGTGTATGTGAGTGTGATGACGGTATGGGAATATACTGGATCTACAAAACAGTGACCAGTTAACTACAAAAAACAACAAAACAAATAAGACATACAAGTCTTCAATGCTTAATGTCAAACATATTAACCAGTCCAGAAACCTCATGTGTGTTGAGGCTATAGTTAAAAATATGACAGGAAAGCGGTTACTTTGTTACTGTGAGGCAGGATATCATTTAAATCTGGAAACAATGGTGCACATCTTCAAGCAGTCTCTCCTGGAATGCTTCATAATGTTGCACTCATTTGGATGTTGGTAACGTTACACAAAAAGATGTAAATACTGAAAAAAAGGAGCTTTAGGAGGAAGTTCAAACCTCTGCACACCTTCAGATCACTGCACAAAATCAGTGTCAAAAGTTGGCACATTTCCCACAATGCCACTCAACTGCAAGGATTTGGTGTGTTTATGCTCGTAGCTGAGGCAGAGATGAGGACCAGACTACAGAGATCTAGTAACTCCACAATCCACATTTTTGTTTCATTTTCAATCTCGTAATCTTCCAGCTGACGGACGCTGACTTGAGTCATATCACTTGAGGCAATTTATTGTATTTCATGTGTCTCCCTCTGGAGCCACAAAAGCCTTTACAAGACCTGTAGAGACTGTAGAGACTGTAGAGACTTTGATATATAAAACCTGTGCAGATCCCTTTACCTAAACTACGTAATCGTTCTGACATTGCAGAACTATTTAGCTTTACTTCACCCACTAAAGTGTTTGTTTGGCCTTGTTTAACCTCCCAGTAACATGCAGTAAATTCTATTTAATGTTAAAGCCTTTTTGTGAAATTTCTGCTTTAGAAAGTGAACAACAGAATTAGATTTAAACCCACTGTACGTTTAACTCAACACAAAGAGCTCAACTCAGCTCTGATAAAGTGCTGTGGTAGAAGCAGTATTTTGCTTTGGCTTAACATTGAAGGCAAACATGCCCTTGTTTTAAATTCTGCTTTACCAACTGGTTTAAAAGAACATTTCTCAATCCTACAGCAGAGTTGGGTTGGTTTCTAGTTTTTCCAGTCCAGTGTGCAAGCTGAAACCGGTAAGATTTTATGTAAATGGACTGAACTGGCAATTGTCATTATGGGACATTCTGGCAAATTGCATCAACATCCTGTGCCAATGGCATCATAGTGTTAAATCTAAATGAAATTGCATTAGTAATAAGCAATATGATTAACATATAATCCTAGTTTATAAACAGAATTACAAAGCCAATACTGTCTGATAGGCAATTTAGTGTCAACAAGGAGATCACATTTCAGTTGAGGTTTGCAGGTGAAGGAAAGATGCCCAAGGCACACAGTATGTTTATTTATTGGATTGATGTGCAACACTTAATGGTAAAATGTGGCATAATGTTCCCACCCAGTGTTTGGCTTCAATATCAAACCAACTAGAACAATTTTAAACTGGCACTAGCCTTTCTTACAAAATTCCTGCCTTTTCATCTGCACCACTTTGTATGTGTGTGTGTGTGTGTGTGTGTGTTTGTGAGTGTCTGTGTGTGTGTGTGTGTGTCCATTCCACACATACTTAGTTTCTCTAGACCCCTTTTCACCACACACACAAACACACATCAAATCTCACACTAGCTCGCCCACATTCTTAGTTCACACTCCCTTTCATCAATGTCCTGCCAACTTAAACTGACACACGCACGCACACACACACACACACACACACCCATCAACAGACATCTGACAGTAATGTCTTGGTGCCAATAATGATAAGAACAAAACTTCTGTTGTTTTACCTCTTCTGAGAAAAGTCAAGCCAAGTCTTGACTTGTTTGACATTTCCATCTATCTATGACTGTTATTTTTTAAATATTTGAATCACTAACTTTAGTTTTGCATTTGGTGAGCTCTGTTACTGTCTGACATTCGCTCTCTGTTTTAGCTCTATTTTTGGTCACCACAGACTTCTGAAGGAAATCTCTGGATCTTTAGCTGCTAAATGGTCCACCGTGCTCATTAACTTTGTCTGTTGGTCATTTGGGTGCTGGACAGGTAGCACGCATTTGGTTTTTAGAGCTCTTTGGTTGAATATACCTGCAGCAGAGTGAAGATGTTAAAATGCACTGGAGGAGCTGAGGGGAAGAGCAGAGTCATCTGTGGGTTTGTCACTATGAGCAACCCCTCTCACATCACACACAATCACTTCATCCTTTGTTATTATAAAAATACTGATTGTAAATGCTTCATAAATACAGTGTGTATTTGTGTGTTTGTATTGTGTCTGTTGGCATGCGTTAAGGTATGATAATGCATTATATGCTTTAACAAATCCCTTCAAAGTATAAGCATGAGTGTCCAGATGGGTCATTATTGCCCCCCTCCATTCACAAGGACACAGAGAGACAGACAGAGAGAGACCCACTGCATGCTAATCATTTCCTAATCAGCTTCTGTGATTGGCTGCCTCGCTAATGAAATAATGGTGACTCATTTGCATAATAAAATAATTAGAAGGACTTGATAAAGGCTCAAGGGCAGAGAGAGGAAACCACACACACATAGTGACACACACACACATAGTGACACACACACACACACACACACACACACACACATACACATAGTGACACACACACACACACACACACACACACACACACACAGTGGCACAGGACAGTCACAGTCTTCTCTAAAAGATGGTTGAATGGCATCAGACACATCTGCCGCCGTCACTCAAAATCATTTTGTGGTTATTTGCAATGACCTCCACCTACAGGAGGTCAGTGAAACAGAAGTGCTTTGACTGAAACTGTTCAAAAAGATGGGACCAGAGCAGAGCGAGTCCCCAGGGGGTCCCCCAGCCAAACAGAGGCCACGTCCATTTCTCAGTTATTAGCTTAGATCAAGATTAGCAGTTGGCAACACGCCGAGAATGAATAACAGTGGCTAGTTTGATTAGGTTTCCCTCTCTCCAATGAGATCTAACTGATGTGCGGAATAGGCAGCGTCACATCAAATGTAACGGCTAAAATCTGCTCGGATAAAAGTAGCCGGGACACGTTTAAATCAAATGCAGGTCTGAGGTGTGTGTTTTCTCTCTCTTTTATTCTCTCCATTACAGCTAAGAGATGGGTGATTATCAAACAGAATGCAAAGTCGATACTTGTTTTCCTCAGTAAATTGCTCAAGAAAGCGACATCAGAGAGTCGTGGCAGTGTAGCGTGGCCTTGATGTTGTATGATCAAATAAAAGATAAAGAAATACACATTTCTCTGTTGGCTCGATATTACCATCTATAGGTTTGTTTGTATGCTCTGACATTGTCACGTTTGGATCGCATATTGTGTTACATTACAATTACTGCAGGAGTGCTGTGGGGAATTGTGTTTGCCTTACGCCTGCTATTGAATCACAAGTATTACACACGGACCAACAGTGGTTAATTCCAAGGACCTACATGGTTGCTGTTCAATAAACTGGATGTTTACAGGTTCAAATTTCATCTACAACAACTCTTCACTCTTTTTTTGAGATGAAGTGTTACAGTCATGAAAGCACACAGACATGTTAGTTGTGTAACTCTAAAATACAATATAGTTTGAGAGGAAGAAGAATAATGAGGAATTTGTAGCCTTGGCTCTTCTTCAGGTCAGCTACAAGAAGCATTATGTGCCAAATCAACATATAAGCTAACGCTACATTCTGCTCAGAGCTGAAAAATAATTAACACACACAGGTGGAGGAGCTAATTGCTTATAGCAGGGATCCACAAGCCTTTCGAATACATTTTTAAACAGTCTAACTGACATTTCAAAGCAAAAACAGACGTTTAGGAATAACAAACATCTCAGAAACGAAACCCAGCAGCTCTTTTGAACGGCGCTCTTGAAGAAAATGTTCTGTGTAGGGAAAACGCAGAACCACAAATTGTTAGTTTAACTACATCTATTATTTGTGCTGCTTGAGTGCGTCTGCTCTTCTTTGAAAAAGAGGAAAATATGACTACACTTAGACTATCAGACGAGTAATAAAACACTGTATGCAAGATATGCAAGTATGTAATGAGAGATAGCAAAGATATGCGAGTTCACCGACTCATGATAATGTCAGCGTTACTTTTTTATGATACAAGGGGAAAGGCGGCGTATTCAAGGTAACTTTCTTTTCTTCCACAGCACTTTCTTTCTTTCTTTCTTTCTACTTGCCTACCTGACCGCATACCACGTATTGCAGCCAATCGGTTGACCGTGACATTACTGCGGGATGGTTGAGAGTGAACATTGTCACATCTTTTTGATTATGATGGTATTGCTCTGTATGAATCATAAGAAATGCTATCTCGCTCCATCGTCACAAAACAACGCACATTCTTTCTCTGATAAACATACAGTACATATCTCTCTCTCTCTCTCTCTCTCTCTCTCTCTCTCTCTCTCTCTTCATCTCTCTCCCTCCCCCTCTCTCTCCCTTTCTCTCAGCACCACTTCTGTCTAGTATTTATCAGCTGAGCTCTGTTTCAGTCTACGGGCAGAGATAGTATCACCAGAGTGCAGATAAGACAGGATGAGTGAAAGAGGGTGAAACGGAATGAAAGGGTACAAGGAAATGGAGAGAGAAAGGAAGATTGGAAGAAGAACAGAGACTGGCAAAAAAAAAAGGGAATTGGGAAATTAATTATTTGGAGATCGTACTAAGCCTGTTTGGTTATACGGTTAACGTGCGTATATGAGGAAGAGTTTTATTTTTCTTTCAGTTGCTGTTTCTCTTTATTTTAATCCATCTTTCTTTATTATCCTACATTAATAACACATTCAAACAAGGAAGCAATATCTAGAGAAGAGAAGAGAAGAGAAGAGAAGAGAAGAGAAGAGAAGAGAAGAGGAGAGAAGAAGACACACTCAATCCTCCAACGGAAATAAAAGGACAATAATTACATTTTACATCATTAGAATCCAATCCAACCACCAGTAATCCTGTTTCCTTCCAAATCACTGCAATTTTTTGGCCGAGTCCAGTTAATAATGACTTTAGCTGACCTGGATTTATAAATCATATGTTGCTTTGTGGAACATTTTATACCAGTGAATCACTAGTTTTTGGCTGAATGGCATGAAGGAGGCTTAGAAGAGGAGAGGAGAAGGACTGGGAGGATTTAATGTTCAAAAGACAGTATACAAAGACTATTTAACTAGCAATACACTGTCAGACTGCATTATAATAATATACACTGCTCCTTTGTACTGCCCTTTTCACATTGCTATGTACAGGTATATTATGCTCTGTACTCTTTAATCTGTGTGTGTGTGTGTGTGTGTGTGTGTGTGTGTGTGTGTGTGTGTGCATCATTGAGTGGCCCTGAATAGATGCCGACCGCCTCAAGGACACTAATAAAGTTGTACCTTATCATTTACTTTCTCTGTGTCGTCTCTACTTTTTTGTTCTCTCACTCTCCCTCTTGTTCTCTCTCTCCCTCTCTGAGAATAGGTGAAATTAGCCTGAAATGATACAAGGTGACATCAGAGAGGCTGACACACACACACACACACACACACACACACACACACACAAACTCTCCCTCGTCACGCTTCAGTGGCCCTTGCAGCGCAGCGCGACGCCATCAAAGCCAAGACCCATATACACACACCTCGCCTGTTAAACATACACACTGGCACGCGCAATCGCACATCCAAGTATACACATACACACACGCACAGTGTAACACACACACACACACACACACACACACACACACACACACACACACACACACACACAGACAGACTGATGCTCATGTGCACGCACACACACTCAGAGCGGTAGTTTAATTGGAAGTGCTGAAGGCTGAAGAATTTCTCCTTCATCTCACAATGCTGTAATTGAATCTGAGACGTGTGTGTGTGTGTGCGCGTGTGTGTGTGTGTGTGTGTGTGTTCAGCTGATTCAGGAGTTTCCATTGACAGTAAAACAGTAATGTGTGTTTTCCCTTCTGTGAGGAGCCTTTCTGTCCTTCCATCCCTGACTATCTTCTCCCCTCACCCCTCTCCTCCTCCTCTCCTCTCGTGGGGTTAATGCGGTTTTTCAATTCAAATTCAAACTCAAGCAGTTTTCGAGTGTCACGTTATTTTCCAGCAAACTGATGATTTGGTCACGCCGGCTCCTCCGCCAAAGACAGCCGTGACCTCCAATTGCTGCATGTTGGCGTCTCGTTGACCAACGTGTCTGGATCCAATATGTTTTGCACGTAAAATGCAACATACGGAGGTGTGATTCTTTAAAATACTTGGACAAAAAATAAGAGCACATTTCTTTGTCTGATAAAATTGTTTTTATATAACTATTTTTTTGAAATTCCATAGACATTGGATGTTGAACGACGCTCTCGAAGAGGTTGAATGCAGCACCTGAAAATTGATCTCTGCTTGGACAAGTGCAAACAAAAAGGACCATCAGCGGACAATGAGGCGTGAACGGCTTACTAATGACCTGCCATCACTGTGTCGCTGTCACACTTTACAATAGGAACGGGAACTGAGCGCTGAGGAACTCTGGGCCTTTTATGAGGAAACTATATGGTTCCACCTGGCAACCTTATTATTATGAAAGTTCAATCTGAAAATGGAAAAATGGGCTCTCTCCCTCTTCAGCGACGTTGCATCACTTGCAGCCTGTAGAGGTTCTATTATTGTCTGTAGTGAAGCTGGTGCTTCACTTGAATAAAAAGATGTCACCTCTGGAAGTAAGAGTATGACGTTTGTATATGAGTATGAAGTTACAGCTAATTAATCCATTTTATGAAGCAATATTTTAAAAACTAAAATCACTGTTTCAAAGGTTGTGAATTGAATATTTGAACAAAACGAATTGTGCCCGATCTATTAATTATCTACTAACTTCAGCTCGAGTTAATAAGCATAAGCATATATAATGATGCTGCAGCTTATGATTTTCATTTTTGATTGGTTCTTTAATTCTTTTTCAAATAATACATTATTTTTTTAGTTTGGAAGATGCCAGATAATAGTGAAAAATATCTTAATTTACAGAAAATAAAAACAGAAAACCAATTCTTTGAGAAGCTGAGCCTGTATGTTTGCATTTTTGCTTTAGTAGACAGCGATGATGATGAGAGATGATTTATCAAGAGAAATTATGAGCACTGATACGTAGGTCTAAATTCCTCATGCTGGCGACACAATTAAATAAGCTTGTTGACAGTCAACATGACACCTAGACCCCAAATGCATCACGCTCCTATGGGGATATCTCCTTCCTCCATGTCTTTCTTTCTTTTTGTCTTTGTCTGACCACTATGAAAAATGCAAATTGTGTGTGTGTGTGTGTGTGTGTGTTTCCAGGGATCGCTGTTAGCACTGTTTGCAGGGGTCGAGACCTTCCATAGACACTATCTTCATGACATTCACCTCTCTCCTGTGCTTTCGCTCTCTCCCCCTTGCGCTCTCTCTGTATCTCTCCATCGTTAATCTCTATTACTATTCAAATGCTGACATTTAAAGCAACTTCACATGCTGACTGACTGACTGACTGGCTGGAAGATAAGGCAGGAGACGAGTAGGGGGGGATTGGGGGTGTTGTTGGGGGACTGTGAGGGACGGAAGGGAGAGCTTGTCTTTCACAAAGAAAATTGGGAAATCCTCCTCACCTCTCCTTTACCTCACTCACCCTTCACAACCCCCTCCAACCCCCTGTCTGTGAATGAGTTCACCCATAAGCCCCAGAGGGAGTCGGATTTCACTCGTTCTCAGGAAAGCTGAACCGTTCCCTCCTTCTTTTTTTTTTGTGTGTGTTTGTTCACCCATTTACCTCTCCCCTCAACCACATCTCTGTTTACTGTCTCCCTGTCCGCCCCCTTTTCTTTCTGTCTCTGTCAGTGTGTGATAAAATACAGTTTGGAACAAGAGATGCCCGTTTAACAATTCTCTATAAAACACACTGCTTTGGGTACACTGACACACTTGGGCTTTTTTTTCCTTTTTTTTTAGTTAAACATGACGGGTCAACTTTTGCTTCTGTAGAAACTTAAAACAGATGAAAAAAAAAGTTTTACAGCAGGCAGCGGTGACTTAAGATGACTCTTAACAGTGGAAGCCGATACAGTTACTGAAAGACTGACCCATAAACCATCGCCACCATCAGATTTCATCTCAGTGTGTCACTCAGAATGAGTCAGGGGGGAGTAATTATTAAGCCCTTAGACGGCGGCTCGGCTCGGCACAGAACTGAGAGCGCAGCTGGTATTTTCTTTTAAAGTAAAATCCCCAAACAACAAGTCTCAACTGGCTGCTTTCCTCCACCCTTCACCGCACACTTGACCTCAAGAATGCTGACTGGCTGACTCACTGCAGGCCCTCGGTCTGTGTAAACTTTAACCATATTATGACTCAAAGTGGGAAAAATTCAGGAAGCAATTATTATTATTTTTTATTTCAAATGTGTTTGCCAGGAATCTAATGGTGGTGTGAGTAATCCGTTATAAGTAATATCACTTCCAGGTTTTACTGTACAGCTCAGTGATGCTTCTTCATAGTCACGCAATGACTAGATGGACCGGTCCCATTGAGGGGTTACAAAGGAAGCCTGGACTGTACGGGGATCAATAGTGGACAGAATGGGGTCAGAATGATTGCTAGTAGTAGGTGGGCTGCGTTTGGGTGTGGAGCTGCGAGCCCTCCACCTGTATGTACCCGCGCACTCCGCCGGGGCCAGTAAAGCTACCCCGACATTTATCTAGCTTCTTTACACTGTGACGCTAAAGCATTCATCATGTTCCCTGATAGCTAACTGATAAATTACCAGGAGAATACGATCAAATAATGCTTTATCCATTGTAGAGGATTTGAATGGGCCAATCACAAAGCAAACGGGATGCGGTCTGTTTCTGCGCCAATCGGGGCACAGCTGAGGTTTTGGACTGGAAAGCAGGTCTGGTGTGGATGAGATAAGAGCAGAACAAACACACATTAAAAACGGCAACCCCCACAGATATGTGTGCGCACACACTCACACAGACACACATAAGGTAAGTAAGGCCAGATGGAGAAGGAAGGAGGAACTTTCTTTTTTTTTTTTGAAAAACAAAAAGGCAAAAATTGGAGAAGAGAGAGAGATGGAAGAGGCAGAAAAGTGGAAAAAAATAAGGAGAGGAAGAAAGAGAGGAGCGTCAAGTTCAGAAGGAAAATCCCACCCAAGAGCTAAAGGCAGGTTAAATCTGAAGCAGCTAGCTTAGCAAGTCAGCACAGAGGCTGGTGACACACTGAACTGCCTGGCTGACTTCTCCAATTGTCCAGCAAGTTGGTTCAAAGGCTGGCTGACTGATTTACTGACTGACCGACTGGCGGCTCGGATTTAGTCTATCCTGTGTTTGTGCAGCAGAAGCATTTCTGTTGTTCGGCCTGTCGAACAAAAAAGCAGCTCTCTCTCCACACAGACGCACACACAAAGAACAACCTGAAACAGCACTAATACTGGAGAGACCGACAGAGACGGAGAGAGGGAGAGAAGAGATAGAGACAAACAAATAAACACACATGAAAAAAATAATAACAAACAAACAAAACATCTAACTTCAAAAGAGGAAAAAAAAAAGTGCCTAAAATAACAATTGGAGAATGTTTCTGGGACTTCTAAAACCAATAAAAATCAACTATGAAAAAAAAAGAAAAAAATCTCAAATAGAAAAAAAATAATGTGTCAAAGAAGTTCTTTTATCTGCGGTTGTGACACAGTTCTGTCGAACAACAAAAGATACCTAACGATAGCATTTACCGTCCTGGAGGAAATTTACTTTTCATTGGCGGCACAGAAACAGAGTGCATTACACAGCGGTGGAAACCATAGAGACCCAAACACAGGCAATAACATACAAGTGGGAATAACATGCAAGCAGTCCAGACAACTAGCAAAAGCACAGAGTTGTGAGGGTTGTCTGCGCAGCTAAACATACATTAAACATTTGTGTGAGGCTGTCGAGGACGGTTGTCGTGCTGAGGGTGAAAGCTGGGACGTCTGCAATGATAACAGGTATAAATAAAGAGCAGCTGAATGTCTCAAGTGCCAAAACCCCTGTGTATAAATGTGTAACAGCGTTTAAAAATATTTATAGCTGCGTTACTGCCGTGGTCAGTCTGTTTACTTCTGTAGGCAGGTGTATATGAAAGGAGAAGCATGTTTCATTCAACTGGAGTCTTCTTTTCATAGTTTCAGCTACATCATTACTACAGGGAATAATAACATAGCCCACGCTAAAGCAATGGCTGACATCTTGGAGCATGGCTAATATGGGCATTGCTAAAAAAGATGCTTGACAAGGCAATAACAGGTTTCTTAACTAATTTACTTTGAAGAGAAAAACTACAAAATTATTACCAAAAATGTTAAACTTTAAATCGCTGTAGTTGTTGTAACGTAGCGTGCGTGCAGTCTTCCTGTATACTGAGGTGTTATTATTACTGACTTTTAGGCTTCACTTACCTCTAAACAATGTGGTTTAGATAAGTGATAAACAACCTTACGAAGGTTTTCCTGCTTGTCTAATGTGACAGTGTTGTGCCTTTGCTATTTCAGTTTACCTTAGGCAGTTTTTTTTTTTCCAATGCAGCCGTGCAGGAGGGAATAACTACTACAACTGTGCTGTGGTTGCCATGGGGCTTACATGCAGATCGCAAACAGCGTCACTCGCACGCTGCGGGTACATTTGCGAGTGTGTTGTTTCTTTTGATTTATTAAACAAATCAAAATTAAGAACAGAGGAAATGATCTGTTGCAAGCTGCAGTTTAGATGGAGCTTTGTAGTAGGACTGACCGACACCAGCGTGGGTCAGCCTCCTCTCTTAATTCAAGCCTGGTCTTACGTTGACACTTACTGCACTCGCCGCAGTTGTAGAAATTTCAGATATAATTCATTTTTATTTAGCAAATAAAGTAGTTAATATCATCTGGATATTAGCTGTTAGCTTACTTTCTGGCCTTATTGTAGTGATCTGTGTTCGTACATCTCAGCACAGTTGTAACTTTCCTTTAATCGTAAAATATATATGATCATAACAGCTACTCCTCAAAGCATGAAGGAAGAGAAACCGCAGGCATGTTAACGCCACTTTCTCTTCTGTTCTTCCCCCTCCCTCTGTCACAAACACAAACAGTCAGACACACTAGCCCGGAGGCTTAAGAGAACACGTACCGCAAAGTGTGCATGAAAATGAGTGTGTACTTTGTCACCTTCAGCTGTAAAATGTGGTCAAACGTCACTTGCGGGCTGACAAAAAAAAAAAAAAAAAAGAGGGACGCCAGAGACGCCAGACAGAGAGAAAGAGACAGTGACAGAGAGGCTGAGAGAGAGAGGGGGAAAGAAAGGGCAAAACAAGTGCTACAGAGAGCTCAACTCCTCCTCCCCTCCAGGTTCACAGTGTGTGTGTGTGTGTGTGTGTGTGTGTGTGTGTGTGTGTGTGTGTGTGTATGTGTGTGTGTATGTGTGTGTGTTAAATGAGTTTTGGGAGTTGTCGTCTCTTTACGATAGCTGTAACTGGCCTGAGGACAGCTGTTATTACACTTCACCACTGGGAAATACTGTGTGTGTGTGTGTGTGTGTGTGTGTGTGTGTGTGTGTGTGTGTATGTGTATGTATATGACTGTATGAGCGAGTGAGTTAGTGAGTGAGTGAGTGAGCGAGTGAGTGTGTAGTCTTCAGTGAAGGGAATGGAGGAACATTATGGTCATGTACTTGTGTGAGTATAATGATAAGTATAATTAAAGATGAGTTGGATGGGCCTCATTTGGACAAGCTGTTTATCAATTTATATTCATTCGCCTTGATAAAATTAGTCTAGTCTATTTGTACAAACTCTTTGTGTGCAGGTGTGTGCAGGTGTGTGTGTGTGTGTGTGTCTTGGAGCTGAGGAGTGGTTTATGGGAGTGAGCGGCCAGTAATCTACAGGGGAGTGGTCTTTTAATAGATAGACAAAGCTCTGAGCAGAAAATGAGACAAACCGGTTTCTGACTCACATTCAGGTTACAGACCACTCCCTGAGGCTGGCACACACTCATATACACACACACACACACACCCACACACAATTAAAGACCAGACAGCATTGTTAAATGTGTCCCTTCTCTTGGTTTCTTTATCTCAGTCTGCACTTATTGAGGTCAATAGACAAATATATGGGCTGGCTTGAGGCTTCATGGTCAGACAAATGACTTGAAGGTTGCTGGTTTGAATCCTTGTGTGCGCACACACACACACACACACACACACACACACACACACACACACACACACACACACACACACACACACACACACACACACAGGCACACCAGAAGCCAGTGGCCTGTCTTTCAGTGGTTGAATACCAAGCACTTGTCACTGGTGTTGAGTGAACACTGTGGACTCTGGGTCACTGAAACCCAGTAAGGCTTTCTTTAGGAGAAAGGAGAGAGGCTTGTCTTTCTTTTGGCTGCCACAATAAGGGAAAACGTGGCCTGTTATCTCTAAGCTCAGAATCTAAAGTAAAGTGAAAAATCTATATCATATCTATTACAGAAAGAGCTAACACAAACTTGTCGCCCGGCAACTAGTGCAAAGTTGTGTGTAATGCTCTAACTTTGTGTATAAAAACTGCACTTGAAATGAAAGGTGTTTGTCTAAGTGGCTTAAAATGAGTCAGTCCTACCTGTATACCAGTAACTTGTGGCAGCTTACAAGTTCCAGTAACTTCTTTTTTATTGACTTTTTATAAGTAAGCCATTGTTACCTGTAATGTTATTCTTTCCTGGTGGGTGTTAGTGTTGTTGTTGTTGTTTTTTAAATAGCTGAAAAACCTTATCCTCTTTTATTGTCAGGGTTTTTGCAGAGAGAGATTAAAACACAGTTTAATATTCAGGAGGATTCTGAAACTCTTCAAATAGTTTGTCACGTTCCCTTCACTGCCTGGAATTCACCTTGAAAGATTATAATATTCCAGTAAATACAGAAGCAGTGGGAAGAGTGTGAAAAGCAAAGTGATCCACTTACACTGGACTCTTGTTGGTAGATAGTAGATGTTAGCAGTTTGTAGATGTAGCTGTTGTACAGTTATCACTATCACTTTTAACCCAACTTACAGCAAACACTCTCTCCTATAAGCACAAGATGTTTCCTGACCTTGACATAAAGCCTCAACATAGATTTTGGGGACATCAGTGAGTCTCTGCTGGCTTTCTATAAATAGTGCTGTAAAATGTCCAGAATACAATACTTATAAACTAGAAAGTTTAAAGAGAACACTTCAGAAGTACACTATGTGGGATCTTCCTATGCAATTTTCACCATTTTCACTGCAGGACTATTTAAATACACTGAAATTTTAAGAAATGCCCAGATAAAGAAAATATTTCCTCAAGGATGGAAACCATGTAGCTGACCCTGAAATGTCCATTTCATGGGGAGTGTCTGTGCACATTCTGAAGGGCTGTGGCCTATTGCCCCGGGGCTTCAGACCCTGTTTTATCAAGCATGGACTCACACTAAGACGGACCCTTTAATGTCAGCGTCATGGGAGGAAAAATAGAGGAGGGCATCACTGAAGCATATACACACCCATCCCATGACCTAAGACCTAGACACGAACGCTGCGCAGACTACACAAAGCCAGTATTACAAGTCAGCTCACAATGTACTCTTCATAGCAGCATCGCTCCATAACATTTTATTTATGCAGCACAGGGAACCTATGGTGCTCTTACAAAGAGTCCTGTTGCTGACTGTGAGATGCCTGCATTCCTGTCCTGTTTTGTCCCGGCTGAATTTAACAGAGGAATCGAACTCTGTAGGGACATTTTCTCCATTAAATGTGTGCTTAACTTTGGAGCGGTGGTTTAATGTGATACTTTATTGACCCTCGATGGTGAATTTTGCTTTTGTGTGGGCCCTGCTGGGAAGGTCAGAGATCAAGATCAGATCCAGAATGGGATACCTGAAGCTGGTGATGATTGTTTTACTGAAAGACACTCAAACAATAACACAGCTCACTGCTCTGGGTCTCATGTTTGTGGTGGAGGTACATTTTCATGGCACTGCTAAAACGGTAGCAATATATAACACTTCTGGGATTGATAGTGGTTACAGACGACTGAGGCAATTTTTCAATTAGTGTGAGGTGAAGTTATCATACTCCAGAGTCATCATTTAACCTATTTCCTCACTCACATGCTTCATCGAATTAACATCTTTATTCATAAACAGTCCATCAATTACTGCAAATGAATGTAATTGAATGACTTAACTACATTTGTTTATTATTGTGCTGCGAGGTATGTCATATAACAGTCAAATAAACTCCATCCATCAAAGTGTGGCAGCTCGGTGATCGGTGACATCACTGTCTGTGTCTCCAGCTGATGGTTTGTGGTAACTGCATCACCTCTTGCAAGACACAAAAAACAGCTCTGCCTTACATCAGTGCTGGGAGCGGTGGGGGCATGTTGTGAAAGATATCGGTGGAAAAACATGAAATAGGATCCAGGAAGTCCAGTTAGAGGTGCAGATTAATGCTTATCAGACACCAAAACACCACACAGCCAGGATTTTACATCCCTGGAAACTTATCATGCCGGTAACTGTTTTACCTTTTGTCACAATGATCTGGATGTGCAGTAGAAAAACTGCTTTCACGTTACAAAATACATCTTCAGGAATGTGCGCTTGCATATATCCACCTTGTCTGATGACATCACATTGCAACATAAGTTAAGTCGGGGTTAAATGTTTTCATCTTGCATTGTTTTGACAGCCTGAATGCAGCCTAGCAGTCACACATATGCTGCTAATTAATGGTGGCTATGAACTACAATAAGATATTGAAGCTGCTTGTTGATGTGTGCTCACAGGCAACATGATGCAAAGCTGCACTGGTGCTTAATCATTACTCTGGCTGTCTATTCTTGTCTACAATTGCTTAACGTCGTGTTTTTTATGTGTGTGTGTGTGTGTGTGTGTGTGTGTGTGTGTGTGTGTGTGTGCTTGAGACACATTTTCAGTTTATCTGCAGTTGTTGATGTCATTTCCTCACTGATGAGGTTGCTGTGAAGCAAACCGGTGAGAAAGATGCACCAACTGAGAGCTTGATAAGAAGAAGATTGTTCCTCTAATGTACAATAAAATGTAAAATATCTGCTGTGTTTGGAACAAAGTAGCTGCTTATGTCCCTCCCGTGTGAGTGTTGCCCTGCGCAACTTTCCCACAGCATTGACCTTCATATTCTCATCTCTGTCACACATGCAAGCTCTCTTCATATACATGCACACACACACACACACACACATTTGCGGGCTCTCGCTCCCTTTGTGGCACGTACGCCACAGTGTGTGCCAAGTAATTAACGCTGTTTGTGTTTGTTCTGCGAAACAATTTGGAACCTTGATAATGGAAAACAAGTACAGACTGGCCGCATTTTCATTTAACCTATCTATCTAACCATGTCTATCTTTCCATCCATCCCTCCTAGCACAAAAAAACCCACACAAACACACATGTAAACATACACGCCGCTGTGTCTTTTTAGCTTCTCCTCCTCCCTCGGCGTCAGTGCCGTCGTTCGCAGCGGCTAGGCATAAATGCTGGTTCCTCTCTGGTTTGTCGCACAAGGAAACCATTGGTTGTTATACAACAACCCAACAATCACTGCTCTGTTTGGTTGTTGACTTGTGGCTGGGCCGAATACACACACACACACACACACACACACACACGAACAAACCCAGTCACTCTCCCTTTCTGTGAAGCGCACACTCAGGCAAATCCAGAGCGCAGTCTTTTTCTTGCTCACGTTAATGTAAGTAATCAAAGTGGACAAGGGGCTTTGTAATGCTGAGAGAGCGCGAGAGAGACAGAGAGACCAAGAGACCAAGAGAGAGAGAGAGAGAGAGGAGAGGGAGAGAGGGAGGGAGTGAGGGATCATCTCCTTTAACTGTCCAGTCCTCTCTGCCTCCTGTCCTGCAGGCGAAGGGGGGAAGGGAGAGAGGGATGAGAGAAGGAAAAGGAGAAACTGATAGTGACACGGACAGGAGGAGGGAGGAGAGAGAAAGAGGGGGGAATTTAGACGTGATGAAAGAGAAAGATCAAACCAGCATCCCCACTTTGCCAGCATTAACGGCCCATTCTGTCCTCAAACTGGGATTTTGCGACCACAACATTTTGTTTCCTTTGTGAATAACCAAATCCCCTGGCAATACACAATGTGGACCATTTACTGAACATTTACTCCATAAACACCCCCCCTCCCCCCCCACCGAGATGGACTGTAATTTTCTCAAATCACTGCTCAATATTACAACAAAAAAAAACAAAAAAACACCCATCAACTAGCAGCTCCATCCTTTGATTTACGATGGCTCCACATCCATCAGTAAAACGTACAGCGGCCGCTGTAAAAACTTCTGCCATGACAACAGATGCAATTTGAGAAAACATACAAACACACACACACACACACATTCACAGAATAATTGGGACTGTGTAGTGTGTCTGGCAGGTGAGCTGGACTGATCTGGCTGCTGGGGTTTGGACAGCACCTCTTACTATGGCTGCTGCTTCAATAGAACAAGATGCAACCAGGAAATGTATATAGTTTGGCTGTGTGTGTGTGTGTGTGTGTGTGTGTGTGTATGTGTGTGTGTGTGTGTGTGTGTGTTATTATGCCATGCCCACAGGAGTAGAAAGTCTGTACAATCGGGCTTGAAAAAATGTGTGTGTTTTTCATATGTCTCTCAGAATTCATGTTTGTGTGTGTGTGAGTGAGTGCATGTGTGTGTGATGTTAAGCCAGGGGCGTTGTGTAAAATCCACTCAAACAAACAACTTGAAGAGTAAAAAAAAAGAAGCTTCCTTGGACCGAAAATGTAGCCATGGGCAATGTGGCGGTCTGTGGACTGCGTGTGTTGGCCTGAGGCAGTGTGTGTGTGTGTGTGTGTGTGTGTGTGTGTGTTTGTGTGAGGAGTGGATTGCTTCATGCCTGGACGAACATGAAAGGTAGAAACAGAGAGAGAGCATGCCCACACACACACACACACACTAAACAGGAAAGCCTTTCTCCATAGTATTCATGTATGAACGCGTGAACAAACACAATTGAATGCGCCCATCTCCTTTCAGTATGAACCCAGAGGACACAGACACACATGATCACTGTGAAGAGAGGAGAGGAGAGGAGAGGAGAGGAGAGGAGAGGAGAGGAGAGGAGAGGTTTATTCTTATTTAACTCCTTTGGGTTTAAATTATTATTTTTCCAGGATGTTTTTAACAACAAATATAACTGCTTTTGTATTATTTAAGTTATATTTAGACCAAAAGCAGCATTGTATATTTTTTTTGCCCTAATTCATGATCTTAAGACATTGTTGTACATTGTTCAATGAGCAGCGTGGATGACAGCTGCTTATGATGCTGGCTGAGTTTCAATGTTGTGCTTTGTATACTTTCACCAGCAGGGATGCAACTAATAATAGTTTCACTATCGATGAATCTGTTAAATATCAGTCTGTTTAGTTTATAAAAAGTGTCAAAAAAGCTAAAAGTTCCAAAAATCCTAAGTAGATATCATAAGATTAGTTTTATCTGACTAAAAAACCCAAAAATACAGAATTTACAGGTTTTTTTTAAGTCAATGAATGACATTACATGATAATGGAACTACTTTTCTGTAGATCAACTAATGGATGAATGAAAAAATCAGCACAAAACAGGGAAAAGAAGAGTGGAAAGGGACTGTAGACATGAAATTGTACCTGTCCATCTTCTTTGTAGTGATTTTGATGGGCAGATATTTCATTTATTAGTATTGTATGGAGGGGAGATACATTATGCTTGTCTTTGCTCAGCTACACACACAAAGCTGGTAAAACATTATGTTCAAATCACTCATTAACAACATATAAAACTTATTTTTTGTATTTATAGCGTGCAATGATATGTAGACGATTTGCTCTCCTGTCAGCAGTCTTTAATGCAAAGTTAACACTTTGCATTTAAAGTAGGACTAGCCAGTTAGCTGCACCTCCTCAGCACCTGGGTAGTGTGTGTGTATGTGTGTGTGTGTATCTACTGGCACTGATCTTTAGAATATTAAACGGCTAAATCTGTCTGTAACAGCAGAAAGGCTGAATGGCGCACATTCCTCCATACAGACTGAAGCTGATTTCATTATAGATAAATCAGATTCATCTATTCAATCTCTCTTTCTTTCTATCTATCTGTCCGTTCCTTTTCCATTCCTCTCCCTTTCTTCCTCTCTTGTGTCTTTCCCCCCCAAATCTAGTTCTCTCTCCCTCTCCTTCTTTTTAGACCCTTTCTTTTACTTTTTACTCTTCCCGTCTTTCTCAATTTCTGTCATTTCCTCTATCGGTCTCGTTATCTGTGTAATATAATAAGCCGTATGCACACAGAGGGAAGAGAAGAGGAAAGGAGAGCAGAGGAAAAGAAGAGAAGAGAAGGGGGGGGCAGAGGAGGGGAGGAGACAAGAGAAAGGAGAGAAAAGAAAATAAGAGAAGAGAAAAGAAAAGGAGAGAACAAATATGTTAGGGGAATAAAAAGCAGTAGAGAGAAATGGGGGGAGAAAGAGGAGAACAGAGGAGGGGAAAAAAGAAGTGCCATGTTAAAAAGCTGAGTCCACCAGAGCAGTCACAACAAATTCATCTCTCGCTCTCTTCGTTCTCTTTCTTTCCCTCTCTCTCGCTCCCCCCTCTGATACAAGCTGGCCTCAGTAATAAAATAAAGAACTTGGCTCAGCTCTGTGCGTCTGCATGCATGAATGTGTGTGTGTGTGTGTGTGTGTGTGTGTGTGTGGAAGGTAGACGACACCTCTTCCTCCCTACTCTCTGTCTCATCATTGCAGCTGTTCCACAGAGGTGTGTTTCAATATATCACCCTGTCACACACACACACACACACACACACACACACACACACACACACACACATACACACGGTCCCTGCTTAATAAGCGGTATTCAGAGCTCCTGGGTTTATAGAAGCTGAAACTGCACTCCTGCTTTTCTTTCTTTCCTTTGGTCCTTCTTCATCTCTTTCTTTTATTCCCTTCCTCCTGCCCTTCCTGCATTCTTTCCCTGAATTTTCATTTGTTCCTTCCTCTTAAATCTCTCTCTCTCTTCTCGTCTTCTTCCCACTGTTTGTTCTATTTGAATTGCAGTTCTGTTCTTATTAATTTCTTCTCGTTCCCTATTCCCAGATTAATTTCTTCTCTTGACCCTTCTCAACTTTCTTCATCCTTTACTCTTTTTTCCATTTACACACACACACACACACACACACACAAACATATAATTAACAGCAGCGTAACTTGAAGAGAGTGGGTATGTTGTATAAAGAGATTTAGCCTACAACTATGGCTAGCTCACTCAATGTTAAACAGACTAGAAAGCAGAAATGTAAATAATATAATATCACATAGCAAAGTAAAACACTGTCTGTTCATGTCACATCTTTCTGTTATCTACAAGTTCTGTCTTGTGCCTTACTGTCCTCCACGCTGACTACATATCACACATTTTGTGAAGAAATCTGTCAGTGGACCAAATGCTTTTCATGCAACACGCGGCGAAAGACAAAACAGAAAAGAGCAGAAGAGGGGAAGTGGACACCTGGATGAGTCCTGAGGCTCTGCAGGGAGGAGGGGGACGGACCAAGAAGGGAGGGAGGAAGGCTAGAGGGCCGGGCAGTTTCTTTCAGCTGTTCCCTCTTATGTGTGTGTGTGTATGGTCCATATGTGCATTAGTGCTGGAGGAGTTGAACAGGGGGTCGTACCAGATGGACACACACAGATGACAGATTCCACCCACTAGCATCATGTAACCACAATTCAAGCAGCTCCCCTGCACATGGGATACACACACACACACACACACACACACTAACATTCTCATGTTCAAAGCTTGCAACATGCGAGCGGGTGATGCTTATATCACGAAAGGCTCTGTATAAAAAAACCTTTAATCATCTTCTCTGGCCATTTAACTGAAACAGTTCCAAATTGTTCTTGTGTGGCATTGAACTGATGTTATCTTCAAATACATGTTTGGTGGTATGTACCTGCGTAGTGGAGCAGGTGTTTTAGCTTTGATTGCAGATGGGAAACACCTGCTGTAACATCGCCGACTGGGAGGGGGCCAAAAACGCAACGTGTCAAGTTTCAGCCTATAAAAAAAGAGCTTTGCGTGCTGATTTATTGTCGATTTATTGGCTCTAATCTTACACAATGAGACATTTCATTAATCTAACAGGACTCCTTTCTGGCACATGAATGTATGAAAACCTGCTGTAATTGGGAGTTGAAAGCTTCATGTAGCGTTCATCTCGTCAGGTCCACGCACAACCATTTTTGTTAAGAGTGGATCCTGTAAAGCTCTCACACACAAATTGAGTCTGTTGACCCCGATCAACCTGTCTCAACACACACACACACACACACACACACACACACACCACAAACATGCAGACACATACTCTCTCTCATGCACAAATACACGCAAACACACTTCACTTAATATCCTCGGCACTCCACTCACCACTTCATCCCTCATCCAGTAAACTAGCTCTCTTTGTGTGTGTGTGTGTGTGTGTGTGTGTGTGTGTGTGTGTGTGTGTATGCTCCTGTGTGCCTTTGCTCCTGTGTGTGTGTGTATAAGCTGAGGTGAAAGGTTAAATGATGGCCATTAAGATTCATCTCTGAGTTCACTACCAGCAAACCAAACACCCCCCCCACACACACACACACACACAAGCGTGTGCGCACACACACATACACACAGGCACAATCAGATGAGGGTGGTCTCTCTGTCAAAGTGGAGCAATTGTCTCTCGCCTGTCATTTAGGCCAATTCAAATCACTGCATGCATAATGAATGCAATACTCTAAGCACTATATATAATAAAAAAAAGGATCACAACAAGCTAGTCATCTTGTTGCTTTTCCATTTTGGCTTTAAATTCTTGATTTGTTAAGTGTTTTTTTGACTTTTTTGTTTTGTTTTTACAGATGACCATTTCTCTGTGGATGTGTTGTAACATGTCGCCTACAGATTTCATAGTAGTGGCTCTCTCTGCCCTCCTGCTGCCTCTCGGGATGAATAAAGGAAAAGAGGGATGAGGTGAAGAGGGTTACAGATAGAGAGGACCAAGAGGGGAAGAATAAAGTGATGATTGAAGCCATTCCATCTTCACACCTAGAGATTGGAAATCACTAGGCAATTTCCTTGTTTACTACACAAAAAGTACATGCCAGTGTTTGTGTGTTTTTCTGTGTGTGTGTGGGTGTGTGTCTCGGTAATCCCTTCCTAACTGACTAATTAACTACCTGACTAAAAAAAGAAAGTAAACACTAATTTTTTTCAATCCCAACTTTCCCCACGTACACAAAATTGACTACATATACATACACGCAAGCAGCATGATGACTGAATGGACCCCTTGTGTATCCCAGTGTGCCTCTCTGCTCCGAGGCAGGAGATTCTATCATCGCCGCGGTTACTGTCAGGACGCATCATCGGTAGCCGTGGCGACTAATTAAGACCTGCCTGTCAGGCCCGTGGTCAGTGTGCATGTGTGGAAAACGTATACGAAAGGACACGACACACTCTTCTAATTAACCACCTGTCATAAACACACACACTCACATACACACTCCTCCTAGCCAAAACTACTGTATCTGCCAGTATGCATCATCATAGCCAGTGTGTTACTCACCATGCCTCACCAGTCATTAGTCGTCCCCCCACCCCAACCACACACACACACACACACACACACACACACACACACACACACACACACACACATAGAAACTTAAATCCTTGTGGAGATTTAGTCATGTGTGGATTCATTGTATTGGAATTTCTCATCATCAGATATTTGTGATGAAGTCCTGGCAGTTGTATAAAAGTGTGGGTACTTCTGCTTTGAAAACTAGACGTCTAGTTAACAGCATTATAATCATGTGTTTGCTCTCCTATCTCTCTTTCTCTTTCTCTCTCTCGTAAACTAATACTAGTGAGCGTCCACATCCGGCCACACCATATTAAGCAATGATGGAGGTTCACTGACTGAAAACTGACCGTGTGTGTATGTGTGTGTGTGTGTGTGTGTGTACGGTCAGTAATGAGGTGTGACTAGTGTGAGTCAGTGAAAGTTGAGTGATCGACATAATGAGCAGCAGAACATAGAGGAGAGAGAGAGAGGGTGCGCAGGAGGAGAAGAAAGAGATGAGATGTAGAGAAAGAGAGGAGGAGGATGTTTTAATTTTTTTTTTTCACATCGATTGATTACACATCTAAAAAGTGGCTCTGTGTATGTGCAAGTTGTTTTTGATGCTACTGGCTGTGTGATAGGACGGACCAGAGAATGAACGCAAGCGAGCGAGAATCATTTTTCAACTAAAGGAAAATGATTCCAGCGCTGGCCATCAAAAGTATCTTTTAAAGTTTGTTTACTTAAGTTAATTTCTTCTCAGTTTTGATCTTATTGATTGGTTCATATCTTAAAAGGAAGAACATTCAGAGACCTTAAGTAAGATATTGGTATCTCACAATCTGTATTATTAACATTATGACTCATACAATGCAAATGAGAACAATATTGATAATAATCTAGCTATTTTAGCAGTATATCATGTATGAACATGAAAACTATGAGCTTATTTTAATTGGATATGGGTCATATCTAACTTTTGATGAAAGGAAGTTTCATCAGTTGTTCCTAATCTTTAACTAATATTAAATTAAAACAAGTTGCTCCACACATGTAGTGTGTGTGCTAGATAGCTAAACCAAATGACTTATTCTACACTGCATGTACCCAACTCTGAAACACACATATTTCTACATCACTAGTTTGAAACTAGCTAGGAACACCTTCAAACACAAATTTAGCAATGAATGTATGAATAGCTGGTGTAGCACAACTCAGATCTCCATGTAACATAATTCAGGCTGGAATATCTTATAATGTACACCACGAACTTGCACTGTTAAGATTTATATTGGCTTTAAAAGGTGGGTCATGTGTGAAAATGAAGTGGGCCGACTGACTGAAGTGGTGAAGTCATTTTACCCTCCACTACACCTCCCCGGTTCAATCTTAACGGCTCCTGCCAAAAGCTGAAGAATGTGAAACAGAAACAGATGCCTGAAAGACAAACAGACTGTTTTTAGAGCAGAGAGCGGCCAATCCCTGCGCAGGATCCCAGTCCGTTAGTTAGCAATGTAAACACACACACACACGAGAGAGAGACAGGGAAAGAGGGACAAAGTCCAGTTCTCGGGTTTCTCCCTCCGTCTGTGTGAATGTGGGTTAATGACTTGTATTTGTCGTCTTTACTGCTGGTCACAAAGTAACCATACCCGGATGAGAAAGTGAGTCACTGAGTCCTGGTTTGGTTTTCTGCATGATAAGGACGAGGATGTTTGTGCGTTTACCGCAGACGTGACCCAGACCAGAGCGACAAAAAAACAAAACACAAACCAAAAAATCTGAGGGCAGCTCCTATCAAACCGGCATAACTTTCGCTGACTCCTTGTGTCTGCTCTGTTGTTATCAGCAGATATGGAGGAGGTAAAGGAATGAGAGTGAGTGCAGCTGCAAGTGTTTGTTGTGTCAGTCGGCTCTGGGCTGCTCTGTTCTCGCGTAGTTGCTTATCGCACTTCAAACAGCTCGTGCTCCCTCACCCACACGCTTTTCTCTGTCCACTTCTAGTCTCTACCATACACTCCCATTTTATTCTCCTCCATTTTGTAAAATATTATATAGTGTAGCAGGTCTGTGTTACTCTGGTTAGAGGCCTGAAATGTACATCTACATGGCTTATCATGTTCAAAAGCTATCAACTTTAACCTGCTCTTTTTGATTTACGTTCTTAAATTCCTTGAAAACACATAAAACCATCTTTGTAAAAATAAGGAAAGCTTTTAAATGAACATACATCTTACTTGTAGGATACATTAAGCATAAGTTTACTAAACCATGCTTCATTATGTTGTAACAATACTCTGAATTGATTTCACAGCAGCCAAGAAAAAAAGATTTCACTTAAAAAGTCGGGACAGTAGGCTTGTCATGACAGCCACAAAGTGAATAAACATAAAAGCTGTGTGCTGTCGAGCCCACTCTTTGCTTTGTTGCGAGGCTCCGTTTGACTCTGTAATTTGTTAATCTCCTCTCGCAAGTAGGTGGAGGTTCTGCACTGTTCTGCGATGTGTTGGCTGCAACGTTAGGGGTGTTGATCTTTCTCTGATGCTAAGACAGAAGAAACGATATGATTAATGTGACTCATGTTCGCAGGAATCCCAGAAGAGCTTGAGTGTTGTGTGGTACACTCTGCATGTTGAGTAGTTCCCTCTGGTGCAAAATGATCCAATAAATATTAAATATAGAAGTATTTATTTTGAATTGACTAAGCTAAGAATTTAGTTAACCCCTTTATTTACAGTTTTCCCTTTTTCAACATAAGTAGCTTTGAGATCTCATTTTAAACTATTTTTCTCAAATTTGTCATCAATATTTGATAGTTTTGAAAAATGTGGGATTTCCATTAGAAGTGAAAGTAAAGTGTAGGTTTCAACAATGTTTAACTGCACAACATGATACTGTTATCATGACTTATGGGGTTAATGATCATAATCATAGTAATATCTGGATGTGTTTCTTTTCCTTAATTTAAGACAACATTTACTAGAAGTTCTAAAAGGCTTTCAAAATGTGAAAAACTCTTCAGTGACTTGCATAACAGACACAACTTTATATTTCAAAAAACAAATAAACATCATTAAGCTTGGTCTGTTTGAACATCAAAAACTGCTGGGTTTAAATTAGATCAAATCTGGCACCTTCTAAATGAAAGAATACATTGAAGAGCAAAGAGAGACGTGTTGATGAAACAAAAACAACTTCTCCACTTGTGCTAAAAAAGTTCAAGTTAACTAATCTATAACTTTAAAGCAATGTTAGGGACATTAAACTGGTGAAATACTAGGTATGCTGTGTGGAGGGAACTTGGCTGGCGGGATGCAAACTTTGATCATGTGAGGATTTTAAGAGTGAAAGTGTGTAATGAGAACAACTTTTGGAAGTTAAATGTGTATCTATCTTTCCCATCACCCCTATACAAGCTGCACTGCAACAGCACAGCGGGATCCACTTGCATCCATAGAGAACAAAGGGGTAACAAGACAAACAGTACAGAATGGACTACAGCCTATTATTAGCAACACAATGCAGATCCTCTAACAACACATTATTTTGCTACGAGCCTACATGAAATAAAACCTGACCTGTTTTTTTATTAAATCCACATTGATAAGCTTTAACATCACCAGCTCCACATCATAACCGGTGCTGATGAAATAATTATGTTTAGTTCAAACACGCAGCTGCAAGGGACTTTA
Source organism: Scomber japonicus (assembly GCF_027409825.1). Taxonomy (NCBI): domain Eukaryota; kingdom Metazoa; phylum Chordata; class Actinopteri; order Scombriformes; family Scombridae; genus Scomber; species Scomber japonicus. Next base: position 22,128,315 of record NC_070594.1, read on the forward strand.
CTAAAAAAAAAAAAAAAAACCTGCAGTGGCTCTCTTTCACTCCCTCTCACACTTCTGCTGCTTCGATTAAAGTCTCTCTCTCAGTCCCTCTTTCAATCTCTTCCTGCTCTCATTGGACCACTAACCTTGATTCACTGTTCTACTCAAATCTGCCTCGGGCTTGGACGAACACGAACACACGAACACACACACACACACACACACAAACACACACTTACTTAACACTGACACACGTATGGGAAGATTTACAAGCAAACACACAGTGGCATATGCTGAATGGGAGACATACACATGTATTTGACCATGGTAAAGTAGAAGTGGTTAGTTTGGGGCCAGTGCGAAGGGGAAAGTGTGGCTAACCAAAACCACATGTGGCTGACTCTCACTCTCGCTCTCGCTCCGTCCAGAGGTATGTGAGCCTCTGGAGCGTGTGTGAGTGTGTGTGTGTGTGGAGGGGGAGGTGTGATAGAGAGCAAACGGCAGACAAAAGAGGCAGAGCGAGCTCATGCTTTGACTTTAACCTTTATTTGTCCAGGGAATAGACATGCTGCTATACATTTACATGGTTACACACCTGGGAGCTGACACACTCTAACCACGCAGATTTCTACTGGTCCTCCTGCAGCAGAGCCACTAGTTCAGACAGAGGTTAAATTAGTTGTTCAAGAGCAAAGCTGCTACAATCATAAAGTGGTAGTTACTAGCCCTTGGAAGCCAGAAAATGCTGTCTATTAGTCAAATGCCCACGATGGGTGTTTTGAGATCTAACAGTTTACATCCACACAGAAATGCAAAGACATTAAAAAAAATACCTAAATCTTCTTTTTTTCCTTCATCTTAGTTTCAGTGCAGCTGATCACACCATAAAAGGCTTCTCACTGAAATCAGACTGCTGGCAGACAACTGCACCAGTAATTTGAGGGTAAGGGTCACAAATGCTACATATAAATCACAGCTAATTACAACTCTGCTGCTGCATTGAGACCGTCAGAGATCACTGTTTTTAAGATACAGACACATTAGCCTTCTATCCAATGTAATCTATCGGCACTCACACCAGAAAAGGTGCGATATGTCATGGATCTGATATGAAAGGAAAAAAGTCTTGAAAGAGATTGATGCTACAGTTTGTAGTCTGGTATATTGAACTTACACAGGGTGATGGCACACTGTCAAACACAATGCATCACTGTTTCTATTGGCCAATGGCGCTAATGTGTATAAATCTGATCAATGTCGATCTCTGTTATGAGCTTTAATTATACTAAAGTGAATGAGAGTTGGAGCTGTATGCACAGATTGGTGCTAATGTGGCTACATCTTTATATTGGTGCAAACTTTGAAAGCATAAACATGAACATATGTTGATGAAATCTCCCTTATTGGATGAACAGCTGTACTGTCTCACAAAATAAAGGGACTAGAGATGTAGCTGGAGGTGACAGAAAGATGGCTTTTTAACATTTAAGGTATATTAAGTATCAAACTGTGTCTGTGTCAGCATTTCTACAACAAATAGACACTGGAGAGAGGTTTCAAAAAGCCATTACTTCTTATTAAACTAATAATATACTATCTAGTAATAACTATAAGACAAGTTAGTCATTATAAATATATATCTCTGTTATGTTGGCAGCAGGGAAATATTCCACACATTATTATTAGAGTTTAACAGTCTGTTCGTATTACTAAACAGACATTCACACGCAGACTGCAGTAGTTCTGTTTCAAACGTGTACTCAACTTCATATAGCTCACTTTGTAGAGAGGGACTAACACTATAAGACAGAGCGACGCTGTAAGTTAAGGTAGTATTGTATGCATGTGTGTGTGTATTTGGGTGAGGTTGAGTGTAAGAGACAGTTTATGTCATGGGGAGGTAGCTCTGTATCTGCTAACCGTTACTTCAACAAGACAGCTCCCTTTGCTCATACACACACACACACACACACACACATACATAGATACACACGGACACGTTATTTACTTTTGGCCCACTATAGACATAGTGACAGTTAACCTAGCCACTTAATAAAATGAGACAGTCTCTTCTACAAAGACTTGTATTTGGTGGTGGTGGTGGTGGTGGTGGTGGTGGGGGGGGTTGTGTGCATGTGTGTGCGAGTCACAGTAAATCTGGCTAAACTGAAAACACAGCAGAGAGAAAACACTAACAAAAGCATTCCAGAAAGAGGGTGAGAGATAGCAAGAGAGAGTCAAGAGAGAGAGACAGAGAGAGACCTTGACGCAAGATAGGAGGGGGTGAGGCAGAGATGAAGGGGTGAGAGTGTTGTGTGCCAGCATGACACTGGAGAGAAGAATTTGTTCTTCAATTTTTTGGGCTATCAGATTAAACAGACAGATACACCATTTCATTTAGCAGCTTTGAAGAGACATTAACAACATTTGGCTGCCATTTCCACAATGAATCTACTAATTATTTAGACTATAAGACATCATTTAACAGTGAAAGAAGTCCACAAATGATCTGTTGTGTTTGACCAATGGCCCAAAAGTCAAGAAAATTAAATTTACAGTCATAGAACACATATGAAAAGCAGGAAATGGGTTGGCAATCTTACTTTAAAAATTAATTAAACTATTAATCAATTATCAAAATCATAATAGTCAATTGTCTAATCAATTCATCAACCCTTCTCTGAAGCTCTAATTTCCCTTCTCATATTGTCTCCAATCTGATTTTCCTGTTTAATTATAGAATGATGAGTTAACGATGCTGAACTGATGGCTGATTGGTTGGTTAAACTTCTGGTGGAGTGTCAAATCTTGTTGTATCTATTTATTGAAAATGATGATATGAGTACATTTAGTTGAGGAAAAGATTTGTAATGTTGGTGATTCAATGAATGCTGTCTACTGCTCCGGCCAACAAGTAACAAAGTTTTCTAGACAAACTGGGTTGTTCTCATCTTATTTTTAAAAAACAGCCCACTGTTTCTGCGTTTTTTTTATTATTCCAAAAGTTGCTCCTGAGTGTAATTCTCTTAACAATTGCTATTTCCACCTTAAATAGAATCCACATGCTTTATCCCTGTAACACAACACCATTCAGTCTAGATTTGGGAACATGAAATCCCACCCTTGCTCTTGTTGTGGGTCTTTAGAAGGGGAAACACAGACATGGGAGAAACGGTGAAGGGGAGGGGGGGGGGGGGTAAGAAGGAGCATTGGAGATGAGGGAGAAAGAGGACAAGGGGGAGAAAAGGAGAGAGAGAACATGAGAATAGTGGTGGTGGTGGTGGGAGGGGGTTGATAAACGTTATGTTGCTTTGTTTAGATTAGTGAGCCATAAATTCCAAGGAAAAGGGGGGGATGAGGATAAGAAGAGGGGAGTGAGGTAAAGTAACCGTTAGGAGGAGGGAGGAGGGAGGAGGGATGAGGGAGTCGTACATGGATATGTTTAGAGGAGAGGAGAGCAGGAGAGGAGAGACTTTGTTTGACTAAACTGACTGATTTCGCTCGACTCCACCAGACACGGTGGAGTCTACATAGTATCAACATCACAGAGTAGTGAGTGCTGCTCTGTGTGTGTGTGAGTGAGTGTGAATGTATGTTGTTGTTGTTATAAAAAAAAAAAGAAATACCTTCATGTTAGGAATCTCAAGGCTACTTCCCCAATGTTAACCTCTCATGTCCTATTTTGGTGTTTTTTCTTGGTAACGTTCACATGTTGCTCTGCAGTGCGTGCGTCCGTTGGGAATTTCACTGCGCTGTCTTCTCTTTCTTATCATTTCCAGTGGAAAGGACACACTGTGAGCACCGTTCAAACAACTCTGCAGTTCTCTAATCGGGGCAGTGGAAATCATGGCCTGGCTTTCCCACGAGCATTCAACTGAGTGCTGCTCACTTAAAAACAGACATGCCTCAGGGTGAAATAAGGCCTCAGTAGGTGTCCTGACTCTTTAATCTATGGTAACCGTGGAGAAACTATTGTTTAGTTTTATGAATGCGTGGAAATAAATCTGACTGCTTGGAGGTACTAGTTTAGGGATCTGCAGGCAGTCTAAACTGTTGGTGGAGCTGTGTGCTTCAGTTTTGATGCAAGCCAGTAATACACTGTGTTTAAGTGACCTATTTTTAACCCTTTAACGGTCCTTTAAACTGTTTGATAGAGCACATTTTGAGTTATATCTTGTAGTTGTTGTTGGCTTTCTTCCAGGATATTAGTGACATAAAATTTGCTTTTGGCATGTGGTCTGTTTAGGGGTTTTAAAGGTAATCATGTTTTTAAATTGACGTTTAGAGGGCTTAATGAAAAATAAATTGGTGCCCTCAAAAAAAGTCTAAAAACTGATATAATTCTAACAACATTCCATTGTACATTTGTTGGAATTATTAGTACATAATCAGTACAATTTCTCTGTTTTTAATGAAATACTATTGCTAATACTAGTAAAACTAAGTCAACAAAGCTGTAGCCCTCTTATATTTATTATGCATGTTTGAATTTGTAACATGCAGGACTTACTTTTACTATTTACTATGACTTCATCCAAGAGTGTGTTTCAGAAATCAAGGCTGAGGTAGATATGCGAGAAAACTGACAGACAGACGGATGTTCCAACATTTAAATGTCTGTCTCCGAAACTCCCACACACAGCCTGTCTCTCACTGTGATTGACTGTAGGTGCGTATACGTGCACATGATCGCTGTCAGGGCTGACCATGTGTCTGCAGTCACCTAGTCATCCTCAGACAGGCTGGCAGGAAGGCAGAGGGACGGACCAAACGACAGATTAGGATGGCAGGCAAACCGATAAAGGGGGAAAAAAATGATGTAACATCATTTAGAGGAAAAGATAGCTCAGGAATATCTGCTAGAAGATTTTAAATCTCTGCTCACAGAGACAGAAAGAGAAGCTGCATCGTGGTGATGTGAAGATACATAGTCGGGGGATGGAGATGATAATCTTAATGGACTGGTCATCTGTCTGTAAGCCCCTGATTCTCTCACACACACACACACACACACACACACACACACACACACACACACACACACACACACACACACACACACAGAGAAACACATGTATAGAGGTTTATAGATCTCAAAAGCTTTCTACTACTCTTCAACTCAAATCAGCTTAAAGAGGCGAGGAAAGGAGTTATTGAAAGGAATGTAAGGACAGTAGAAATCATGTCCTTTTTTATCTGAGATATAGAGAGAACATATAGCAGCAATATGCCTGAATGTCCGCTGGGATTTCATCATAAGACTACACACAGAGATCAGGAATGAGACTTAATGTGGTATACTGCACATAGATTGCTTATGGCTACTTTTGTGTGTTTGAGTGTATGTTGTAGCCTCATGACAGATGTCTTCTTAACTGGACTAATGGAAACCACTTCAGCCACTGCCTATAGCTACACAAACACACACACACACAAGCCCTTTGGCTGTGTCTATAAGCCCAGTCCACCTGAAGGTTAACACAAAGAGGCCTCGATCCCACATTCACACACATGGACACGCACATTTCCACGCACACACAGCTTGGTTGTCACATTTACTCAACATACACACAAGGAGAGAGGGGTGTGCGATATGACGGCAGTAGATGTGAACAATTAAAAATGTCTCCACGATCTGCTTTTACACAGATATTGTTAGTATCCTGCTATAATGCACATTCTATCAGTTCAGCTCTGTGATGGAGCATAGTCTGCTAGCAAAAGGCTAACGGCTAACAGTGCCAACATGGCAAGCGCCTCGTACCACATCTCCAATCTGCTGGAGAAAATGACCTCTAGTGACAAGGTTTTTGGGGTAAACAAACTGGCTGCCTGGTTCACATCAGAAGCCCAACCTGCTAATTGTCTGAAATGACACACAAATGCTTCTACACAACATTGACTGTTTGCTTTTCAGCTGTGATATTAGTTTGCTTTCATGCTGCAATATCCATTTTAAACAAGGCCAAATAGACTGTTGCTATTTTTTAATGCAGCCGTGCACACCTGCTCTCATTTATTTATGGTTTATTTGTGTTTCATGGGTATATATTTTATGTTGTTTGTGAGCACCTAACCTAAGACAAATTTCTAGCATCCTGTCATAGACTATAAAGTTTTTTGAATTTTGATTACTGTTCACTAACTTGAAAGAGGGCTTTAAAACCATTTTTTAACCATGTTTTTGCCATAGCTTTGAAGGTGGCAGATATAACCCTACACAGGCCACTTAAAAAAGGCACATGCTTGTAAAGCATCACACTTTGGATGATATTCCTATTGAAATGCTATTTTTCAAGATTATTTTGAGGTTGAGAAAAGAACAAGAGTGATAATGTGGCACAAGTCCCACAGCAGATTTGCAGCCAGTACAGTTGGTTACACTTTAGCCAACTGAGCAACCAGAATTCCCCAACCACCGTGTATTTTTGTCCTCAGTGGTTTAGCTTGACCCCGCCATCATCAAACATTTGCCAAACATGAAAGGCAGAGCCAGAGCCAGGGTTTGGTTACTGTGACAAGAGGAAAACTTCAGATTTGTGGTTTCGGCCCCAAGGCTGACACCTGGGAGGATCAGATCTGCAGATATTTGTGATCAACCTATTGTAACATCAGGAAAAATAAAGCCTCTGTTAGAGATATATGGAAATATGTAGCATACCACAGCCAATTAACACACTACCCTTCAAATTACAGTGAAACACACTTGACATTTGCTTTGAAATGCTACTGTACACCTTTATGAATCCTTATCTTATCTACAAACTATGATTCACAGAGTACTGAAAGTAGTTACACACACACTGGAGACTGAGTTGAGTGGAATCTACTGGGAACAGTGAGAGCAGATGTAGAACCTGCCAAAACCAGTTTCAAGAACCTGTCCTGCTTAATAAGAACTGACAGTATTTCTGCCCTGCCGGGCTTTCATTAGGTTTCTATTATTTTTGTATTAAATCATTTTTGTTTTGGTGCATAGCACTGCACAATCCTGTGTTTGACTCACACACACAAACACACACAGAATAAAAAAACTATCTGAGCATCTTCTTTCATATTTTAAGCATTGACCGGACTGTGACCTTGCAAAAAACAAACTGAGGTTGTTTTTTTTATATTTTCTTTGATTTTTCTAAATAAAAATACAAACCTCATATTTGCTTTGATTTTTGGCGCTGTCACAGCAAAGCCTTGTGGGATACCTAACTGCAGTTACATAGTGATCTCTGTCTGTCTGTGCTGTGTGAAGCGTCTGTGCCGGATTTTACTAACCTGTCACTTTCACAATGAAAAAACAAGTCCCTCATTAACAAGCGGCCGCTGGGAGTGTTTGTGTGTGAACAAGGGAAAAAAACAGAAAAGGAGAAAAAGATGGAGGATATGTGTGAGACCAAGTGGGAGGATGTGTGTGGTTGCTAAAGTGGACAGTTATGGAGGAGGAGGCGGAGAAGAAGAAGAAGAAGAAGAAGAAGAAGAAGAAGAAGAAGAAGAAGAAGAAGAAGAAGAAGAAGAAGAAGAAGAAGAAGAAGAAGAAGAAGAAGAAGAAGAAGAAGAAGAAGAAGAAGAAGAAGAAGAAGAAGAAAAGAACAAAGTAACTCCTTTAATAAAGCTCAACTGAACAAACAGCACCTGGTAAGTTCAAACAGCTGTCTAACTACACACAGACAGAGACAGACACAGACTAGAAGGAAGACACACAGACAAATGGCAAACAGATTAACCAGCAGCCTGATTGGCAGAGTCACAAAGACAGACGACGGTACACCAGTACGAGAGAGCTCCCAATATTTCATCACTTCAATTTAGGGCTGAACAATTCATTTTATTTGTTGAATTAAATACTGCTGTGATACAGAAGTGTCCTGGCCAGTCTACAGATTGAAGGAAATCACACCATAATCATTTTAACATGTTTTTTTAATGAAAACGAGAATAATGATGCAAAAGCGATTATTCCCTCGTATATTGCAAATCATATCGCACTTGTAATATCAGTCAATTTAGATATATTTCCAGAATCATTCAGCCCTAATTCTATTAAGTTTGTCACCGTAGAGATGACTAGCAGGGAGTGAAATAGCTTTGAAATGACCTGCAAATCATTCAAACAACCTCAACATTGAATCAAACAGTTCATGGGTAACATTTTCATACTGTGAAAAACATCCAAACATCACTACATACTTTAAACGGTGTAAGACACTACACTATTAAATGAGCATGAAGTCAAAATGGGATGGTTAGTAAACACGGCGGCAGAGAGACGGGATGACAAAACAAAAGACTACGTGGATAAAAACACGACGTCCACAAACAGCTAAAGAATCCAAAAGTTAAGGTGAGGACTGTGAGCTAATGACGATGACAGGAACAACCAGGGTAACACATGTAGCTAGTCGTAACTCACCCTTCTCAGCGCGCCCCATGTGAGCTGGGTCCAGTGAAAGCAACAGAGAATAATAAGAAAGAATTAGATTGGATTGCATGCACAGACAGTCACATATGAGATACTGATAGTGAGTTCAAATCTGATACCACTTCCCTCTTTTTTCCCCCCAAATTTAAAAATCAGTACATCTCACCGTGTGGAAGTCAATGAGATCATTTTATGGAAGATAACATGAGGCTGAGAACTGCTGTGGTGCTAAAAACTAAGTGAGCAGCCAGGTGACGCAACTGACGACAGAAACTCTGAATCGTTGCACCCATAGCAAACATGCAGCTTCATATTTAGCGGACATGAAAATCTCTTTAGAAGTAGTGTTGGTCTGATGACTCCTGAAGTTCCTGCAACCTTTAAACAACACATGGCCGACCTCAACCTTTCCTCTCTGCCCTCAACTAACCCTGTGGTAACCCTAAAAATAATCATTTTACCAAGACTGTCTTCACCTGCTGTCACTTCTCTCAATCTCCTATGTCTACATTGCTGTTATACTATTATTATTATTATTATTATTGTTGGACTTATAAAGGAATATCTTATCTTATCTCATCACCACACACACTAAACTACACAACTGGTATTGAGGCTACACACATGTGTGTCTGTGTGAGCATGAGGGAACGAGTATGTGTGTGTGTGAGTGTGTGTATGTATGTGTGTGTGTGTGTGTGTGTGTGTGTGTGTGCGTGTTCTGTAATGTAATTAATCAGCTCAGAGTGTTGATTACTTAATCTGTCATTAGCCAGTCATGTGTGTAAGTGTGTGTGTGTGTGTGTGTGTGTGTGTGTGTGTGTGTGTGTGTGTGTGTGTGTGTATGTGGGGCAGCAGTGTGTTTCAAGGACCCCTTGTACCGACAGCTGTGACCGGAGCCAAACAGGGCAGAGAGATTGATGATACTGGACTAATACCATCATTCATCAGGGATGTGATATTTCCTGGATTGTGGATTTGTTTTGGATGTATTGCGTCTCTTCATTTCCATTGAGACTTGAACATGTTCTTGGTTGACTTCCTGCTTGCTGATTGATGATTCGCGCCCATCATCTACCCGTTCCTACAGGCTGCTTACCTAATAATGTTAGGTACATTTCCATCCGCCTGTTTCTGTGCACATTTTCAATTTGATCATAAAAACTCTGAGTGAAAAAGGCCGGAAATTTGGAAAAAAAGTTGGAAAAGTCTGGATTTCGGGAAACACGAAGATGCGATGAAGGCTCATTAAAAGCACCTTGACGTTGTGGTGCCTGCTGCTGTTTCTACTACAGTATAGACGATGCATTTGTGTCATGCTGCCAGCCACCGTTTCATCACTCAACTCCACCAGAAAGACCAAAAAGTAAAGAATAAAAAGTGAACATGAATAAAATGTCACAGAGGCTGATAAAAACACCTCAGGGAAAGGTGGATGAGAAGAGATAAATTAATTATCAATAATTAGAGCTGCAATGAATCATCTATTAATCTACATTCTGTGGCAGCTTCTTCCATGTGATAATTTGCTGTTTTTCTCCATTTTATATCATCACATTGATTTTTTGGGGATTACTGGCTGGCCAAAACAAAGACCTCAAGCTATGGGAAGTTATGATGAACATCTTTGGCATTTTCAAGCATTTAATAGATTTAATGTTTAATCAGTTAATACAGAAAATAATGATGGAAGTGTTAATTGCAGCTCTATGCCATCTTGGGGGGTGGGGCAAAGCAACAATGATGGGCCATGATGTATCAGAGTTATTGATGGGACAAGTTGACAAAGATGCTCTGATTTTGTATTTTTATAATAAAAATGTCTATAAAATGTTTTAAATGTAAACATATCAACATCTGGAAGGGCCACATGTTCACCTCCTCCCTCAAACTTACTTTCTGACAACAAGAGACTGGAAGGTTACAGTGTCGTTACGTGACGCCAGCCCATTTTCCAACACAAATCCTCAAATTCATTCACACACACATGCGTGCAGTCTAATGAGGGATTAGCTAATGAATTCTCTGAACAGATTAATTACATTTTACACACACACTTGTGTGCCTGCAGACTTCATCCCCAAATGACTGAAGAAATGAGCCAGTGTTTTCAAAGAGAGTTTTTTAAATGTATCACTAAATTGAAATCCGTAGAAGCAGATTGGCTGTGAGCAAAGTGGTGTTTGATTTGAGGAGCAGACATTAAGCAGGATTGGCATGGTAGCGGACTGAAGCCGTACTTTTTAACAAGTAAAATAAATAAAACAGCCTTTGATTTGATGCCATTTTACATGGCATGAGTAGAATGAGGAGGCATTTTCACATGAATCTAAATGAGAAGCAAACATGCTTGTCTTTGTACCACTGTACTCCAGAGGGCTTAAAAGCATCAGCCTCCCTCTCTCTCTTTAAGTGACAGCAACACACACGAGTTGATGTACACATTTGCTCCACACACACACACACACACACAAAGAGGACATGACAGAAAAATACACACACATACATACACACACACACTCCCTCCTGCCGTTTTCACAGTCTCTTGAGTGGAGGAGATGCCCACGGCCAAAAACCAATGGTTACATTTCTTGTCCCCCCCCCCCTACTCTCTTCTTTCTCAAAATCACTCTCTTTCTCTCGCCTTTCGCTGGGAAAATACACATTTTTATTTCATCTTCCAAATGGAGCTGAAAAGTAATTATAATTAAACCAACTTGGTTCTAATGTTCAAATTACATAAATAATTTACAATTATAATTAAACCAGCTCAGATGTGATGCTCAGTAGCAGCGGCAGCCTTCTAATTCGTCTGGAGACAGTAATGGAAAACAATTATTTCACTTCATTAAGATTAAAGACGCCTGGAATCTGTGTCACAACTCGATCAGAGAGGAGACAGATTTAGAAAGTTGTCAAATTAACATAAACTCAGTTACTGACTTCATAAAGGCGGTAAGACACACGCAAGCTGATTCACATTTAATACACTGAATGTGTAAGTGATAAGCCACAACAAAACTGCAGCAAAGCAGCATGATAAGCACAGACAAGAGCCAGACACATATGCCATCATTTCTATTTGACTTTCTAAATGGGAAAGTGGAAGATAAAAAAGGAAATTAGCCAGATTTAGAGAATAGACATTCTAACACAAACTCAAAGTGACTTTGGTAATACATGACAGACTGTTTTAAATCCTGACGTTTCTCGTCCTTGTCTGTGATTTCAGAGTGAGACGAGTAATGATGCAGCACCACCACCACACACATCTCCCTTGTGATTCTCTATGATTTCCTTCACTATTGGCATCTAATCCAGCACTCGCCACTTATTCTCAGTGACAGTTCACACTGTTTGTATTAACGATCTGCCCGTTAACCCTATCAGCCTCATCGGTTATACATTTATTTAATATTCTGAGTGCTGTCAGGGATTAAAAATGACTGTGGAGGTCAGGAAAGTCCAGTGTGGCCTCTTTTTGATCCAAATGCAAGGATCTGTTGTGCCAAAAATGACAATTAGGATTCACAGTGCATAATAATGAGAACACTGCAGTCATGTGGAGGTATTTGACCCTAAACAATTGGACCCATTCATTCCAATTAAACAACCATGCATCTTTGTTTTTGTATTTCCACATATGAGGCAATGTCTGTTTATTCAGTGTCACAACTCACTTCAGGTTTTCTCTTTTTAGCCCCCTTTTCCACACTAATGATAGCCCACCCCCTGCTGTAAAGCAGCATCTAGTCACTAGTATTTACTTGCAAATTAACTGCACTCAAATTCCCAAAGAGGCCTCAAAGAAATTCCACACATTTGTTACCCTGTGGACCAAATGGCCACAAGGGAGAGGAAGAGAAGGAGGGGGTAGGGATGGGGTACAGGGATAGGGTATGAGGAGGAGGGGGGGGGCAATAAAGCTCAGATGAAGTGGTAATTAATGTCTAATTTTTATGCAAATCATTAACAAGCTTGAGCAGAGGACGACTTTAAAAAAAAAAGTATTTCTGGTTATTTCCAGCACTTAAATGGAGCTTGGTTTGTCCTTTATTGCAGCTTTATTGTAATTCTGGAGGTCAACTTTCTGACAACTCTCTACCCCGGTCTCTCTCTCTCTCTCTCTCTGTTGGGTTCTGCTGAATGCGGAAATAAAAACGCACAGCAGCCACGCAGACAAGGAGACACAGGTAGAGATTTTTTTTTGGGGGGGGGGGGGGGGGGGGGGTTGCGCGGAGACGTAGAGAGCTGCAGAAAACAAAACAGTTGTTTCGGACAGATCGGACCTTCAACACTAGCAGCACCACCACAGCTGTAGCTTAACTTTTGCAGAAGCATCGCATCTAAAGAGCATCAAACAGCACTAATGGAGCCTTTTTCCCTTCTCGGAGAGCGCATACGTGTTCCTGCACACACACACACACACACACTAAGGAGAGGTGCAGACGCATTTTTACGATGCGGGTTACTTACAAACTGAGTGCAAAATTAGGAGAAGAGTTTAATGCAATAAATATATTACACACAGCACACGCTTGCATGCAGCTTAACTGTGACTATTTTAACTTTGCACAATCTCCACCTTACAAACAGTCAATTAAATCACATCTGACATCATAAATATTCACAGACGCGAGTTAGTCATGAGACGGAATTGAGTCCGCTGTCTCGTGTTAATGCATGTTTTTTTCTCCGTAAATCAAATCATACGGGTGCAAGAACATAATTTCCTTCATAAAAACAGGCGATCGGCAAACAGACTATTCCTAACCATTAGGTTTTATTGCATGCAGCGCGAATAAAGTTGGGAGTCGGAGAGGCTCATTTGGTTTGCAAAGCGCTTGCGAACAGAACCGACTATTTTTCTATTCCCCGACGGACAAAAGACGCTACAGTCCTCCAGGAAAGACTTAAAACACATCACAAGCTATAGAAGATGATGGCATAGAAATTTAAAATAGTCCTGCATGCATTTAAGTGCAATGAGAGTCAAGGTAAAGTCATTGTTGAATGCCACAGATCACTGTAAGATAGCCACAGGATGGATATACCATGAAGAAAAAGATCACTGTCATAAATATAGATAGGAGAAATCCTTGTGATAGCCTATTATACAGATTACAGTACAGTGATTGCAGGTTGACTAACTTTTTCTCCATTTACTCGCTGTTTGCGAGGCTGCACGGCTCATCGGCTCCTCTCTCTATTCAAGCTCTAGCCTACTCTATGCTGCTTAAAACGCACGCTATTAAACGGTACCCCCCATATAAAAGCTGCAAATGATACACATCTTATCCCGCTTTATCATCACTGTCAGTCAATTTAGCCTGTGTTTTAATAAAAAGACACCCTCTTTACTAGGTTTATTAAGGATGTCCCCAGTCCGGAGTGCTGTGATAACGATGTGAACACAAGCAGAAATATTTCAATTTAGTTTTCAACCTTTACGACAGAGTTCACCTCGCAGATACTGGTCAGTGTTAGTCATTTGTGTAGGTAAGTAAGCGCAACCTACTTGGCAAACAGGCTGAATTCAAACAAGCACCGACTATCTCACGTAAGGGCTTTCCTACGCCTCGCACGAAACGAGAAATATTTTCACACATTTCAACAGTTGAAATAGTGAAAATACGTCCTTTTCCCCCTTTAAACCGTTACGTCCCGCATCCCATGACATTTAAAAGCAGACGGCAGACGATAAAACAGGCACGACGGTTGATTTTCAACACGGAGACTAACTTTTCTGCTACACCTCAAACACACCTGTCAGGAATTTAAAGCCGTAAAGAGATGGAGAAAAGGCGAAATATAGTCTAAACTTTCCTCTCTTTAGACAAAAAAAACACTCAATACTGTCTGTTGTTGCTGTGTTTGTCCTTACCTGTCGGTATCTGACCGGAGACGGTTGATAAAAGTGTGGAGAGGAGAAACAGGAGTCCCGGGGAAAAGGAGAAAAGTGTATCCATGTTTTAAACCGTGGCCGTTTGCGAAGTCTGTAACTGTTTTCCCCTCCGGAAAGTTTGTTCCCTGCGAGTTTCTCCGTCTTCAGTCTTCTTTATTTCTCTGTTTAATGGGTTATTATTCCTCCTGTTGTCGCGGAGTCAACCGCCCCATTCTCTCTTTTCTCCGGTTTCTCTCTTTTCGCTTCCTACGGGCTCTCGCGGACACTACACTTTGTTTCACGCGGAGTGAGGGAGCGAGCGCGCGCGCGAGGGTGAGAGCTACAGAGAGAGAGAGAGGGAGGGAGGTAGAGAGGGAGAGAGTGTGTGTGACGTCACAGTTGATTGACACGACAAAAAAACAATCAGTTCATCAAACAACAACAAAATTAAAACGCTATTTAAACATTATGGAACTTTTTTTTCTCTGAAACCTGCTTATATTTGTGTATATGTGTATACTTCTGTTTTTTAATTGTATGTAAATATTTAAATTAATATAATTAATTAAAACATTTTCATTTTATGTTATTTAAATCTGGTTTGTATGTGATGCTACTGTTTATCTGAATGTTTGCATATTATCCTTTTGTTCATTAAAAAAAGAGACAAAAGCACAAATTAGGTGTATGTAATCAATATTGTCACTTAACCTGTGACAGATAAGTATATTTAAAATTGAGAAAAAATATGTTTTATATTCTACTAACCATCTTCAAAATGTCCTCCCTCTTTTAATTTTAATTAAATTATTTTAATTCACCACATTAAATTGTTCAAATGTTATAAATCTCATATATACTGTATGAAGTACATATCTCATTGATGGGCTGTATGAAGTACAGATTTAAGGTAAGCTACTTGTATTTTACTGAGAGACCCCCTTTAATAAATAAAGTGTATTAATAATAATACACTTAATAAATAATAAAATTATTTATACAGCACCTTTCAAAACACAGTTACAAAGTGCTTTGCAATAAACACATTTAAAATATAATGAGAATAAAGCAAACTACAAAAGCACTGAAACTAAAACTCATAATAAAAGCACAATTGGAGTAACAAAAACATGGCAAGGAATAAAATCACAAAAAAGCTTCTTTAAAAAAAAAGTGATTGTAAAAGTGATTTCAAAGCTGCGACAGAGCTTGCAACCCTAATCTCCAGAGGCAGGGCATTCCAGAGACCAGGAGCCCTGACCACAAAGGCTCTGTCACCTTTGTGAATTAGTCTGAACCTTGGAACAGTGAGGAACGACGCCTCCGAGGATCTCATGGAACAAGAAGGGACACAGGACACTAAATGATCAGATAGGTAACTTGGGGCAAGGCCTCTCAGGCTTTTATAAGTAATCAATAAATTTGAAATTAAATTCTAAAAGCAACATGTAGCCAGTCTAAGGAAGCCAGCAACAGTGTAATGTGATCATACTTCCCAACTTGCATCCAACTTGTCCTGGCAGCAGACAAGTTGGAGGCGGAAGATAGATTTTTTTCTGATACCAGAGAGTAAGGAAACAACGGGTTATTAAGGCATGAATAACAGTAATTATTTCATTCTTAAGATGTGATAGCAGGGCTGAACTATTGATTTATCTAAGCTTAAGCATTTAACTTCAGGAAGTTTTGTGACATCTACTTATGGATGTCCTTGAGGCAGGTTGGCAGTCTTCTGATAGTTGTTAGTAGGATCACAGCTAAGATAGATCTGAGTGTCGTCCATGTAAAACTGAAAACTGATATTGTGTCTGTGTATAAGGTGGCCTAGAGGAAGCATGTAAATGGAAAAGAGGATTGGACCTAGAATCGATCCTTGTGGCACCCCACAGTGAACCCCTATTGCAGCTGATCTGGAATCAGCAACACACACACACACACAAAAAATGCAGTGTTTTATGTACAAAGTAAATAATTTTAGATCAGTGTCACTGATAACCACCCAGGTTACCAGACAATCCAAGAGAATATCATTGTTGATAGTGTTGAATGCAGCACTGAAATCCAGAAGAACAAGATTGTTTAAGATTTTAAGCCATTTCAGTGCTGGTTTTTCCTAAAACCAAGTTTTAATTTCTGACGTAAATGAAAGACTTTACTTGCATTATTTTTACACGGTGAGATCACAACCTTTACTTAACTAAAGTATCTGAGTTCTTCTTCCAGCACTGTGCATACTTTCTTAGTAATATTTTGATTGCAACAGTTTTTCTTTCTGTATAGTACAGTAATGCACTTTTAAAGAGTAGTAGTAGTATGTAGTATGTTTTAAACACTGTCATATAGTGTACACACAAAATATAGTTATTAATTTCCCCCTTACATTAACTTCCTCTTATATTATGAACAATACTTTTGTATATAAACAGAACAACTTGATTTGGCAATGATTTATTTAATTATGATCATGCCAGTGAAGTCAATTTAAATCTGAGAGGAGAGCTGAAAAGAGGGAATATGAGCAGAAAAAGGTACATTCATTATCTGATATGTTTCCCTTTGGTAAGAATACCTCCATAAACACACACTTATAACAGTGTAAAATATATTCATCATTATGTAATATAGGTGATCCTATTTTTCATTTATTTGAATGGACCAGACAGGAAGTGAGAAAGTGAAAGGGTGGAGAGAGGCTGTGATTAATTTTAATCTTTTTTATGTTTTGGTAAAGAAACAATCATTGACCCTGATGAAGGCCACAAGCCGAAATGCGTTGGCCTACTAATGAAGTTCTCCTATACTACAAGTGTTACTTTCTTCACATCTTTTTTCCTTCTCCACGCACCTTGGAAGTAGGTGGAGTTGTACCAGAAACCTCCAACCTGTTTCTGAAGAAACAATCACACACAAAACTAAATCAGTGACATTTGTGCTGTTTTTCCATCATATACTATTGATTATTTCATGATAAAATATGTGGAGTTTTTTTAGGTCATATTGCCTCTAGCAATCATTTTCACTGAGTTAATATTGCAGCTTATGCTATTTTTTAAATTATTGATCAGTCGCTGAGTCAATAAAATGTCAGACGTATTGACAAAAACTTATTTCATAGTAGCAGAGACTAACTTCAAATGACCTCATTTATCTGACAAACTGTAAAAAAATAAATCGAAAACATTATTTTACTTACAACAACTTGCAACAATGGAAGTAAATCTTCACATATTGTGTTTGAAGCTGTAAAACCACAAATTTTAATATTTAAATACATTCCCGTTAATAAAGCAGTAGTGCCACTAGAAATGCTGGGCCCCCTAACACAAAAATATTTGTAAGTCCTCACACAGTCCAGCGCCCCTGTTAAGTCCCCTTAAGTATTCCACCACCCCGACCCCCAAAGGAACCCTTTCTAATAAAGCATATGGAAAAGAAAAGAACAGAAAAGAAAAGAAAAGAAAAGAAAAGAAAAGAAAAGAAAAGAAAAGAAAAGAAAAGAAAAGAAAAGAAAAGAAAAGAAAAGAAAAGAAAAGAATCAACTCAGTTCCTCAGTTCCACAAACACTCACAGAGATACAAAGGTAGATGAGATTTCATGTTAGGAGGCTATGCCCTATCATGTGACTATTTGTATTCATGTTAATGAAAGAGCTGACATAACATACTCTGCAGGACAAAAGTTATATTTCCTCAAAGCTAGAACCAGAGAAACGTGCCTGGATCTGCAGTGTCATCAAGATGTACAGCCAGGAGCTACTTGGTTTTGATTTATAGGAGACCTTGTGGATGGTTGGTGGACTGTGAACATAACTAAACCTTTTCATTTTTTTGCTAAGAACCTCCCTATCAAAAGTGATTTAGATTACTGGGCTCGGTAGTTGAAGGATGACCTTTATAACCATTGTTTCAAACCACAAAATGCATCACCAGGAAGTTTCATTCAGTGCATTTTACACATTTGCTCCTCATTCTCTGTACATACAAAACGCTTCCTAGAGTGCTTGTGCATTATACTGCTAACTTGCTAATGTTAGCAGCAGCAGCAGCAGTTTCTATACCTCCTAGAATGAAAAACAAATAATTTGCTCACGTTCCCCATCAGACAGCAGTGGTGACAGCCATACATGTCAAAGCGGGGCTAGATAACATCATGACAGGCCTGCCAAAAAGACAAAATAGATGTTTTGATTTGGTACACAGCTGAGCTAAAAATATGTGGCGTGGATGGAAATGTACAAGCAGGGAACAGTTGTGTATCATCTGAGTGTGTTGTGTCTCTGTTACTGCCACCTCTTCCACATAAAAGGTGTGAACAATCTCCTTTCCGTAGTTTCTGGCTGTGGGAAACAAGAATATTCACAATAAACTTGAAAAACTTTCAAAAACTTTTTCACCCCAAACACAAATGCAGGCACATGCGCAAACACACACACACACACAGATACACACAACCACTCCAGACAATTGCTATGTCACCATGGAGTGGCTCATCCTCCAAACCTGGCCGTGGTCAGATGTACGGACGGCAGCCAAAGCATCAAATTTATCAACACTAATCTTAAAGCCTGCCCCAGACTCAAACCACCACGGCCTGATTTCTCCAACTATCCAACATCCAAACTAGCTTAGTCAGCCTACACTAACACATCAACACAAATGTGGCTTACACAGTATGTTCATAACCATAGAACAAATAGGTATGAAGAAAAGCACACCAACTCATAACAGGCTTACCCAGTATGAATGAATCAATGATGGCACCTGATCATATAACCACTTGTTCAACATTCTTCATCAATAGTAGCAACAAGTTATCAAAGACACAGATTACAATAGATGCACATTTTTGAACATATGAGACACAGCAGTTTCATTTCTGTAGATTTAAAATCTCTGATTCAAATCCATAACAAAGAGAACCCTATACTCAGCCATTAGAAGATCAGGCCTTGCACTCAGCAAGTCATTAATAACACTGCTCAAGTCCAAGTCCTGCTGTTCTCTATTGAGAGTATATACCAGTCCAGCTGAGTCTTTCTTGTCTCATGCTGCTCCTCAAATAAGACTTTATCAACTTGAGCTTGGAGAATGGATCACTTGCTGGTATGGTGAGGTATAATTAATACTATGTTCCATTCATCTTTGAAGTTAGAAGTCAAAGCTGAGAATGACATCACACCCGAGTTTATATTATTCCAGTTTAGAAGTCAGAAAACCATTTCTAGCCACGTTATTCATTAATAGCAATACCAGTTGATAAAAATGCATTTTGCTGTATTTTGCTCATACAAACACTGTAGCAACATACCCACAGATAGAAGTTGTACAGTGTTATGTGTACGGCTGATTTAATGAGACACAAACAAGACAAAACTACTAATAAATAGGATGTAACTACAGCTTTCACACTGTTGATGCATGATGGGGCTACCATCTTAGATTTTGAGGTTGGGGCTAGTGGGGTTTGTCTGACTTTCTAAGTCCGATAACCGACTTCAGGGGGTGTTCCAGTTGATATTTCCATCCTAGTTCTAGGTACAACTGGAACACACCCATAGCTCTTGATCTTGGTTTTGGGCACAGTGCCATCATACAATCATCTATCTGTAGGGGGAATCTTTGTAAGACCATCACTGGGCACAGCCGAGTCTGACCTCTGAGGCTACACTGGCAGAGAAATTCTCCTGGACTAATACAGCTTCACTTGTGGAGCAAGATAAAGTAGATCTGTCTGCATACTTGCAGTATACATGACACGTCTTGGTTAGGTTTAGGCATGAGCAGTGAGATGGTTAGGATTAGGGTTAAGGGCTCGGGGGTGTGTATCGTGTAGCATGCTATTAGGATAGGATAATAACATCAGGGGTGTGTGTCATGTAGGAAAGTGGGTGTGTTTGTGTAGGTGTACAAGACTGCAGATAGACCCTCCTAGAAGGCAATGGTGAGCTAATGTTAGCTCCTGGCTGCACGTCCACATTGTTAGCATTCGATGAAGCATGGGTATGAGTATCTAAGTATCTCATTTCAAAAGTTTAGCTGCACACTCTTCTCTGCTCACACTGTTCTTTTATCATCACTCTTTTGAATGCTACCTTTTTAGTTTTGGGCTTACTAAATGTTACACTGCTAACCTATTGCCCATTTTCTGAAGAACACTTGCTTTTCACTAAACGGTTGAGAAAAAATTAACATCCACACAAGTTATCACAAATGACTGAGCAAGGTCATTGGACAAATTACCATTTCCCTGCAAGCCCTTTTCTTTCATAACTTTAGAGAAGAAAGCAACTCATTTAAATAAGTGGTGATTAAAAATAATGTTCATTTTTCATTAAACATCCGATTTGGGAACATTTCAATAAGGACAAATACAAATACATTAAAAAAGGCTATGACTCAAAACTTTTAAATATTACACACAAGATGGGAAGGTGATACCACAATTACAAGTCATTTGTGTTATCACTGAATGGTTGCTTTGAAGACTGCATGAATCATTAAATGTGAGAAAGGGCCTGTCTACATTAGCAAAGCAACAAAAATTCCCCCCATACGTGTGCCCCTGACAGCTTTGGGTTCCTGGTACAGCTGCACCGGTTGCTCTGTTGATATTCACTCCAGCGTGTGTTGGTAATTATGGGTGTTCTCCTACAGTCCAAACCATAAATGTGAATGTCTGGTCTGGAATTATAAGTGTCCTGCATAAAACCTGGGCATCTTGTAACTAAACATCTCTCTAATGCTACCACTCTGCTTCAGTGTGTGAATTTGCTATTGTTACATAGTGTTGCTACCCTGCCATTACAGGCAGCAGTGTAGACTCTGTTGTGTTTGCTGAATTTGCAGGTTTGAGATTGTTATTTGCAGTTATTCACTGGTGTCACTCTATACTTTTGTATGCATTGATGCAGGTAGCTTTTGAATTTGCAGGTTTGTGTACAGAAAGAATACCTGTACTTTAAACCTGAAACAAACAATAATTTACATGTGTATATACATTGGGTACAAGTCCATTTGCAGTTATGTATCTCAGTTTTCAACCTGTCCAAATGACAAAGTCTGTTCATCTACTGTCATATGAATCTGTGGTGCATATTTCAAAGCTATAACAGGGGTGTAAAACAGCTTTCCTGTGGAGAATCTTCACTCTCAATAGTTCTGAGATGTGATTGAACACACATTTGAAAAATATAAATTAAAGTAAACGTCAGCATTAAAATGTGATTGTTATTAATGACATTTTCATGAGGAGACATATCATTTCTCTGCTTCTACAATTTTTCAGTAGTTATTGTACCAAACATTGTCTTTCACAGTGTGTATTCTGAACTGCAGTGATTTGAAGATGCTTGCACTGTTTTTTTTTGTCCCTCACATCAGACAAACCTATCATACTGCAATCTGGCTTCAGGTGGCAAAAGCCAGCAGTAAAAAACATGGCAGGCAGTTATTGCTGTGTAATAGCAGATCTAGTAGACAGAAAATTAGTCTACATGAAAAAAAAAACTGCCTGTACTGGAAATGGAAAGCAAGCATAAATAGATGTTTTACTTGGAACCACCAGATGACCCCATTCAACCCTGGTGCAGGTATATTGTTCCTGTGCAGGCAATTTCTAGCAATCTCACCTGTCACAGCACTCACTGGAGCTCACCAGTAGCTCAATGCAATTTTGAGACCAAATGTGTCATCCAGTGTCTGGTCTGTGGTGAACTGCAGAGAGGGCTTTACTTATGTTTAGTTAGTGGTCTTGATACCACTGATTCATAATAGATACCACACAAATGGATGTAGATTACTGTGTATGACAAAGTGTTGACCTACACTATTTTCCAAAAATACAGTGGACTGTTAAGTCTCATAAGTTAGTCTCCTAGTTAGTATTTTCAGAGTAATGTTGGCCTGACTTTCAGTTGATCCATAACTTCAAACTGGAATTATGACAATAAATCCAGACATTCATGATCCCCAGAGGAAGAAGCCCAAAGTCTTTTCCCTTAGTACCATCACGATGTTGACATTTTCTTTCATTTTTTTTTTGTTTGTTAGATGTATAAACAACTATTGGATGGTCATTAACAGATATCACTAGTGCCCAGAAGATGAATTGCAAAAACTCTTCTTGGTAATCTAGTTCCATCATTGAGTCTAAAGTTTAATTAATCCAAATCCCTGCACAACTAATGACATTTCCATCTGTCTCAGCTGTGTTTAGTACCAATTAGCAGATGTCATCTTATGCTGACACAGTTAATGATGAATTTGATAAACATTATACCTAAAAATCAACATGTTAAAATTGTCATTGTTAGCAGGTTGGTGTTAGCATTTAGTTGAAAGCTTCACTGTGCCTATGTATGGCCCCACAGAGTCGCTGACATAACTCTTTTTCACAGACCAGACAATGCCACAAATACTGTACAAACTGTTCATCCACCCCTTTGTTTTCCCAGTCTCCCTCTGACCACTGCTTGATTGACAGCGCCATGACTTTACTGTTATTTTATTTGTCCACCTGTTAAAGCTGGATGAGTACTGTCTTCACTGTCTGGCTGTCATATGCTTTATTTGAAGACAGAGACACAGAAAATGAGATTGTCTTCCACTGTCCTCTGTCCTTTTGTTTGAGGTACTGTTCCAAATAATGTTACAATAAATAGAAAATGGAAATGTAAGAATGGAATGTGACTGTTTCATTGAATTTATAAAAAAAGTTGATTTCATGAAATTAATCCTGAGATTTTACCATGAATGTGGACACGTTTATGAGCCACATTTAAAACTTCGCACATAAAATTCAAGTCAGAGAGTTTGGCTTCAACTGTGTGCAAAATGTATGCCATAAAAATAAATTGATTTTAGAATAAATCTAAATTTTTTCAAATCTTTCATGAAAGAACAGAAATGAAAAAAAAAACCCTCAATCTGGTCTCTGACTTTGGATGCCACAAAGAGACAAAAGAAAAATAAGATAAAAGAACAGAACCAGGCAGGACTCGAGGTTAGCTCATTTGATTTTTTCTCCAATCCATTTACAGCCTGAATAGACATGGCCATTTTTAACTGCGCAACCTTCACTCTTTATGATGAAGATGGGGCCCCTGCAATGCAAAGAGCAACTTCTCTGAATTAAAGTTTTCTTTATTATAAGAGAATTTGACACTGAATTTCTCAGATGTGCTAACTACTTAATTAGCACAAAAAGGCTTACAAAATCAACAAATATATTATTATGATTATTATATTTGTTAACATAACAATAATGTTACTATTAAAGATATATAAAACCAATAAACAGACTTAACATCAATGTTGTGTGTGTTGAAATGTTAAATTAAATTAGCTCTTTCACCTGGGGTCACCTGGGGTGGAACAAGCTGTAAATACATATTATATGTTACAACATGTTGCTTTCACATCCAGTTAATACAGAGTAACTTAGGCATTCATTTGAAATTATGTTTCTGGTCATCTGATGAATTTTAAGGTGCAGTGTTGCATCTAGCAGAACAGCCTTATTACCTTCATAAGTATATGAATTGAAAGTAGTGTTTAATCACCTGAAAACAAGAATTGTTGTGTTTTTGATCCTTAGAATGAGTCATCTATATCTACATAGGGAGTGGGTCCTCTTCCATGGAGCCTGCCATGTTGCATCGCCACGTTTGTACAGTAGCCCAGAATGGACAAACCAAACACTGGCTCTAGAGAGGGCCTTTGTATTAGAGTTTTGTGGCCACTGTAGGTTCTCTCACATGCTTTAAAAGGAAGGGGGGGGGGGGGGGGGGGGTGTTATTCAACTGGTTGCAATCTGCAACCTCACCACAAAATGGCACTAAAGCCTACACCCTGCACCTTTAAGTCCAATTTTCAGTCTCCTTTAAGCCCAGCTTTAGTCTCTACTGGCTGCTACTAAATTCTCTACTACTTTGTGCTGGTCAGGTAGACACAGTGTTGCAGCCAAAAACTACACAATGAGAGGACTGAGGGCGTTAACATGAGTCTCACCAAAAATAGCAATGGTGTGATTTTATTGTTTAATGTTCATTGATACACTGCAACATTAAACGGATGCATCATACATGAAAGGGCCATATTGTGCATCAACTACATTCCCAGTACAAATACACTGTTTCATTCATGTTGCGAGAGTGACGGTGTGAGGATTTGCCTTGTTTCATTACTTATGTAAAATGGTTCCTTGTGGTTGCTGTTTTCATGTGGTTTCATTCACCATGACGAAGAGCGGGGTTTGTGGTGAGCAGAGAGGGTTTGTAGAGGAAATGTCTCTTTTCTGGATGTCAGCTCCAGTTGTATTGCTCCGAACATACACATGTCATTAGTGTAACCCCATAACACAGAAGTTTAAATTCAACTCAAGTGTGACATAAAACCAAAACAATAAGTTGAAAGACAGGAAACTACTCCATTGAGCTGAAGGGAACGGTCATGTGATATTTCTCTGTGGCTTTGGTACACTCATTATATGTAGTTATTTGATCATTCTCAGTTTAAAAACATTAATTTGTGAAGTTTTAAGTAGAGGTGGAGGTCCATATGACAATGGGTTGAAGGTGTGTTTATGTGTGTTTTAGCATTTTGGTTTGTACGTGTGTTGTATTTGAATGAATGTGAATCACTGGGTGCTTAAATTCACCTCAGGCACAACACTGGACCTATAATTATTTCTGGAGAAGGACACAGTGCCCTCACTACTTTCTGAAGTTTAGCCAGTTCTCTTTAAGGATGAAAGAGATGTGGCATGAAAAAATACACTGATGAACCCATTCAAAGAAGGCACTTCATGAATGTCCTTAAAATCTCGTGGTCTACCGTTAGAACAGATGTGACAGAGGAAGGCCAGCAGGTTTAGCACTGATTATCTATTGTCAGCCATGCCTTAATTGTGTTTTGGAAAGGATGGCAGCCCCTTCCATGTCAGATGAGAATAAGACAAAAGAGGAAGAAAAAAAAACAGAAGAAAAGTGTGAATGTGCAGACACCTCTGAAGGCCAAGAACCTTACAAAACATAGAAATTGGAAGAAAGACTGAACCCAAAAGAAAAAAAAAGAAGTAGAAATAGTCATTTATTGCCTGTGCTCCTTTAGAAAAACAGAATTTCAGGTTTCATTTTCAGACATAACAACTTTTAGTTTTGCTCCTTCGTAACTCTTTCTCCATTACTTGTGAGAGAGAGGAATGTACCAACTGTGTGTTAGCTTCAATGGACACACCAACAGTGTCGGAGTGTGCCATAAAGATAACCATACATTGTTGCTCAACTTTAAAGATGTTCAACTCAATGCAAGCAAATTGCGTTCTCTTGCCTCTGTATGCAATTACGCTGCCTCTAAAATTCAGTGTCACACAGCCAGGTCTCTGAATACTTTCCATTTAAATGATACCACATTTGAACATATTGCCTTCACAGCTGGAATAAAAGTTAAGCATCACACAATCTTCTATAGTGGATGGAGTTGGCTCATTTGTCAGGAATGAATCTGTTGTCATGAGAACACAATCCAAATTTCATCCATTGCTTCTTTACGACATCTCGTCCATTTGGGCTCGGAGTTGTATCTGATAAGGATCAGTGACACATTCGAAAGCTCTGATCTGCTGATCATGTGATATAGATGTACGCTCTGCCAAAACCTTGTAAGCACACCCTGAGGTTACATTGCTTTGTCAAACTACCTTAGTAGTGCTTGTTTACATGCATGAAAGAAACACTTTTCAATGCACTAGCATAATAGAAAAATAAGCAAGGTGGGATTTTATTTATTTTTTCCTGCTTTTACATTTCATTGTGGGTCAGGGTGTGACATAGAAGTAAAGTCCAAGTCTAATATACATTTTAGTGAGCTAAATCTGAGTCTTGAGTCTCAAATCTACAGCTCTTGACTTGAAAGTAATGATCCAAGTTTCTAATTTGATTAGCTGATTCCAATGAATATTCTCTAACTATTGTGTAAACAATAAAATAGCCTGCATTTAATGAGGAGAGAAGACAAAATGAGTGGAGAGCAAAGGAGAGGATGGTTTCTTTTTGTAGACGGAGTTGGCAGAGCTCCAAGTTTTACTGCACATACACAGTGTTGAACCATTTGGGGTCTGTGTGAGAGAGATATGCATGTCCATGTTAAGTCTCAAGGTCGCAGCTATGGTAGAAAACTGCTGTGTGTGTGAGTGTGTTTATATTTTTAAAAAAAAAGAAAAAGAAAGAAAGAAAGGAAGACAGATAGGGAGAGAAAGTTTGTGTGTGTTATTTCTCTCATGCATTCTCAGGTCTGAGGTATGCAACCTGGTGTGGGAGTGCGCAGAAATATGTACTTCTGCATACTCTACACACACACACACAGATACACACACACACACTTCACACACACTACATACACACTACACACACTGAGACACATACTTGAATCCAGTTTTGCAGCTCTTCATTTAACACAGTGTAACATTGGGTAATGTGCTCACTGGTGCAGACAGATGTCGTCCAACAACTAGCTGAAGGGAACTCGTGCCTGAAAGCAGCCTGACCCGACACTCTGCCAAGGAAAAGATTCAGATGAATAGATGAAGCCACTGATTAATATTTGTGCAAATCATGACAGTAGTTTCCTTTAAATGCTGGTTACCAAAAAATATTTTAGAAGCAATTTTGAATCTCGGAAAAAAAAGATACAAATATACAGTTAATTAGTTTGGATCTGGGCACTTTCTTTGTCAAATGAATGTTTTCCACCAGTGTCAAAAAACAGAACTTTGTTACAAGAAACTAGATGAATTGTGTAATCTTTATATGACACAGGCGGTGTATATTTTTACATAAAACTCCACTTTTTCCTGCATCTCATCAGCTCATGCGTGCTCACAACAAACTTTTCTAAAATGAAACCATATGCAAATGCACGTACTGTAAACCTGCTGTGCACATTTGGTTTGATTCCACCACAGCACAAACAAGCATGGTATTGTAGACTGACTGGAGATGATCCGACACTGCAGTTTTGCCCGTAAGCCTGTCCCCACTATGGAGGATTTGAGGAAAGCGGCTGAATTTTTTATTTTCAGAGCAAGTATTAAGCCAACTTTATGTTTTGTTTATCTGCCAGTTTATGTGCATGGCTACATAAGCCATATGACAAAAGCATTGGCCAAGAATGTTCAATTTAACCCATGATATAGAGCGCTGTGATATTGTTGTGTTTCTAGGTTAACATGTACTGCTTTATAACATGAGTCCCTCATTTATCATACTTTAAATCAGTTGTGTACAGATTATTGTCTAATTTCTTAATTACAGTTTTTAATGTCTTGGCTACTTCTCCCATCTATACAAGCCTGTCTGCTCTGCCATCAGTAGGAAGGGTTATTCCACACTTCAACTGTAGCCATTTTTCTCACATTGCTCACAGATTCAGCCAAGGCACACACAGTTGGTTGGGTTTTTGTCCAGCGACTGGCTTTGCTGAAAGCTGTGAACCTGATTTAAAGTGATAATCTGTTAGATCAGTGTTCAGTTTTGTTCTGTTTTTGTGCTGCTGAGTAGACTCACACTGGTTGTTTAGAACAGCAGATACAGGGAATAAAAGCTGCTATGATCAGGTCACATACTGATGTAAAATAATAATAATAAAATAATAAGTAATAATAAGTGGCAAAATTGACCATAAATGACCTGCTGAAGTGACAGATTATTAGTTTTGGAAGTGTTATTCTTTGGTGTAGCTGTTTCATGAAGCTTTGAAAAATCAACATTATCAAGGAGCATTGTTTTTGTGTATTTGTATGTCTATCTTTATAAGGGATCATTTAAGTTTAAGACATCGTGAGTGAGGACATTTTTGGACAATGAGGACATTTTGGTTGGTGCCTATTTTAGGGCCAACCTTCAGTTGGCTATTTTAAGAGTTAAGGCTTGGTTTTAGGCATAAACTTAGAACTGGGATCAGTTAAGGTCACGGTAAAGGGTTAGGGAAAACATTAGTTCAATAAGGGTCCTCACAAGTATAATAATATACATATATGGTATAGTATACAATATAGTGTGTGTGTGTGCGTGTGTGTGTGCATGTGTGAATGTGTTTCGGGTCCAGCTCGGTCTATAAGGCTGGCACTGCCCACTTGTTTCTTCTGCTGTTACCATGGCAATGCCCTCCATGCCAGGCCAGCACCATATGGTTGCTATGGTAACATTCCATTTTTTTTGGCTAATGCCGGTGAGCCAGGTGTATCTGCCAGCTGGTAACGACAGGTGGATGGTGGGGGTGAGTGTGTTTGTGTGTGTGTGAGAGCATGTGAGTGTGTTGCGTCTGTTTTAGAGCAGATAACCAAAAACGTTGAGCCTCCAGGAGACAGAATAAGGAAGAGCATAGCAATTGAATAGAGCAGAATGTGTTTTTACTGATTCCCAAAGAATGCTATTTAGAAGCATCCATTCATCATTTTACTGTGAGTCCATCCCATGTTTGTGGACCATAAAGAAGCACCCCCCCGAAGGACCTTGATATATTCAGTCAACTGTTGGCCATTGTGCGCTTTTGGCCTAAAAATGTCCTAAGTATTCTATCTCGCACAAGCTTCATCTTCTACTGGACTCTATGGGTAATACTCTCCTCCAATCACATGTACACATACATACCCACTTAAATTTCCATGTGTGTAGCTGGCCAATCAGGGCACTTAAGCTCGTCTTACACAGTATATAAGGCAATGCTTTGCCACTCGTCTCATCCTTCTCATGACGCTTCCACTGTACAGTTGTAGTACTACTCAGCTCGACTCCAATCAACTTGACCTACTCAACGTGGGTGGGGACGTCATAGCACGGCTACGCGAAACTGCCGTAACTTCGTTTTATACGGGACACAAACACTTAAACAATGGAGGACATGGAGGTGATGGTGTATTTGCTGCTCGGCCTGTGCCTGTTGTCCCAAATCGCTGTTATTTAAAAATCGCAGGTTTGATTCTTGTGTGGGACGGCTCATGACTCTTCCAGTGATGACTCTCTGACCAATCAGTGGCCAGCAGTCTCTTGACGTCACATTTTAGTACTGGCTCAGCTCGCTTGGAACCTCGCCAGAGCAGGTACTATCCCTAATGGAAAAGCAAAAAAAAACTGAGTAGAGTCGAGTCGAGCCGAGCCGAGTAGTGCTAGAACTGTATAATGGAAAAGTGCCATTAGCTCAGCGACACTGATCGTACCTCTCCATGGCTGGAGTTGCTGCTCCACCAAACTTGCTTCTATCCGACGGAGATTTGCTTCTGCTTTGAGTGCTTCAGTCAGGACCATGCAGAAAAACGTCCTCCTTTTTGACACCTGCAATTGTGAGACCATTTTCAGCCGTGTGACATGTGAGCGACCCAGAGCTTGAGATAGATCTCCACGTTCCTGTTGCCTAGCTGGAAAAAGCTCAGGTTATGGTTTTTAGAAAGAAACACACATCCATGGTGTTGTTATCAATCAGACCAGCTGGAGCAGTTTGTCTCTCCAGTTAACAGTGATGCGACTTTCTCACTGAGGAATGATGTTTTATGTTGCATAGCAGCATCGAAGGCTGAGTGGGGCTCATGTCAAGTACATATGTACAGCAACGTCTTGGTCTACCTTGTCCATTCAACAGATCTTTTTGGTTTTGGGATGAGAGCTGCAACGAAGCACTGCCTTATATACTATTTGAGACACATGTCATTAGTATGCTTGTCCTGATTGGCTGTACATGCAAATTTCAGTGTGTGATTGCATGCATGTGATTGGAGGATTTTTATCCATAGAGTCCAGTAGGGGGCTCGTCCTGTGCTTATATTGTAATATTGGAACCTTCACTCTAAATGTCCTTTGTAATACAAATACAAATTTAAAGACCATCCTTTTCACACAAGTGTAACCTTGATTGTAACTCTTAATAGAGCATGTGAGGATGACACATCTGTAATTCTTTGTAAGGGGAATGTTTTTGAATATTTGAAGCCCTGGTTTGTCAGGGACTAAAGAACAAGCCTGGGAATTATTTTTAATTTACTGAATCAGAAAAAGACTTGCTTGCCCATTACAAGCTGATGGAATGCTTTCTTTGTCATAGCTCACAAGCAGACCAACCGTTACCTTGTTATAACATGTCATAATGCAACAAATTCAACTTTCCAGCATCTATAATTGATATTCTCTACTTTATAGAACTTTATAGTGAGTTTTATCTCATTGTTTAGCTATCTGGCTGCAACTTGACTGTTTTGATTCAATATCACCACTCTCATAGCACCATTTTTGGTGGTAGCAGCTATTTCCATATCGTCTTAAAAGTTGGTAATATGTCCGATATTGGTATGATGAGTACAATAAACACGAGGAACCATCATATTATGATAGAGAGCAACAATGACTGAAACCATGGCTCCCTTACTTATTTCAGCTGGCAGCAATTTTTACACTGGGTTTTGTGTAAGTGTGCGTGTGTGTGTGTGTGTGTGTGTGCGTGTGTGTGTGTGTGTTTGGTAGGAAGTAGTATCAACTGATTTCAACATATCAAATTCCCAGCATTGTTGAAATGGTTTCATATAATTTATGGCTCCTTGCACTGTTTGATCAAGCAGTTTTAACTGATGATTCAGTTCAAGATGTTGCACTGTTGAATTCTTTGATGCAGTATAGACTGCTCTCTAATCTAGGATGGGTTCCAGCACATGGGTGAATCTGAACACAGATAAGAGGCTATGGAGGGGGGATTGATGGATGAAATGGTGTTTGATAGTGATTTCACAACTATACAGACTTCCTACAGTTATAGCATCATCCCTCAGTAGAAAACTCCCTTGTGAGAGTTGGCTCATCACAAAAAGAGGTGGAGGTGGATGTGAAGGCGAGGCCACAGTACTGAAAAGACAGCCCAGGGCAGACAAACAGCAAATATATTAGAATTATTCTTTGTTGGAAGAGGTGGAAAGACTGGTTTTGTTAAGTGTGTCATAATTCTTTCAATTTCACTACACACTGTGTAAACTGTATAACTGTACAACCAACAGTACATTCTGACTTTGCTGAGAATACTTAAAGATCTCCTTCAGACATATTATATGATTCATAAAATACTCTGCTTCGAATAATAGTCTTTGTCTGATATGGTTTTTACACAAAAAAGTTCAATTACCTCATTAAAGTCCTTTATTCATTCTTTCTAATTAAAAAAAAAACCTCACAATCCTTGACAAAATGTTATTCATTTCAAAAGTTTAACTGCTGGACACAAGGGTCCAGTTTCTCAGACAGAGATTAAAGACTAGTCCAAGACTAAAGACAAGATTCTGTGAAAATATCCATTGATTTCCCTGTCTGGGAAATCGACCCAACATGTCCAACACATCACATCAAGTCTTTTCTCAGTGTTTGTGCACTGGAGGCTTCAAGTTTCCTTATCACACTTGTGTAAGCTGCATACTGAACCATACATGGCTTCAAACTAGTGGTGATGTTGCAACAGGTAACACTTTAGACTCAGATTTTGAAACTCAGAGAAACTTTCATTCTTCATTAAATGAATGTGAAAAAGCCTTCTACTGTCAAACTCTGACTCTGACATCCAACTATAACAACCAATAAAACACATTTCTGAGTGTAGGAAGATTGTAATTCTGTCAATGCTACAAAATAAGCACTTGGCTTGCAACTACAACACAGTGTGTCCATGGAAAGGTACACAAAGGAAGCTGGCCTTCCCAGTTTGTGAAATTAACTAATGATTTTCAAATCCAATAATGAGTTCACTCTTTTATCACTAACTGGATGATGTGAATCCCCAAGGACTGTGTAGTGTATAAAGAATGGGTGAGTCCCAAAACTTGGGGTCAGAAGGTTTATAATTGACATTCACAGCATGCCAGAGAGGACAGAGAACATGAAAAATTACATCAAGATTAGGAGCCTGTGTTAGAGTTTGCTCTTGCCAGAGGAGGTATGTGTGTGTGTGTGTGTGTGTGTGTGTGTGTCCCTGCTTTTCCCTTTGCGAGTGTGTCTCTCTGCATGTCGCCGTAGATGTGTGTGCTTACATGTACACTATAAGTATTTGTGTGTGTATGTGTGTTTGTGTGTGTGTGTGTGTGTGTCTTTGCCCGTGGAGAGGAGGTAAATTCATATCAGAGTGTTTTTGCTACAGGCATGGTAATTATGGCAGTTTTTAATAACTATGCTTTATAATCATTTAGCACTGATGATGCACACACACTCACACACTCACACACACACACACACACACACACACACACACACACACACACACACACACACACACACACACACACACACACACATCTCTCGAGGCACTAATGAATTTAGATGTGATAGGCACTGAAGCTGAACTTAAGGGAGGGGGGGGCAGAGAGAGATAGATGGATAAGGAGCGAGGAAGGCCAAGAGACAGAGAGGCGGGGAAGCTTTGTTTTCACTCTTACAAAATAACAATTTCTAAATGATAATATTGCAGCGCATGGATCATTTCTCATCACAGTGTTCAGGGGGGAAAAAAAGATCACTGTTTCAATAAGCGCGAGCTGATTCTGATGATACCGAAAGAATGTGGTGAAAAAACAACAACAAACAAAACAAATATCTATAAATGACTTATTTGTATGAGAGCATGAGTGTAGATAATTGTGGCCTGGAAGAGTCACACTTGGAATTGACAGATCATATTAAACACAATTCCGACAAATGAAAAGCTTTTATAAATGTGTTGATTTACGGAACAAGAAACAAGACTGCTTTGTCTAACATTTCCATATAAAATACACCATGGTTTTATCTCCTCTGTCAGTTATTTACATGATACAATGACTCTCTAACGTTAAACTACTCACAACTCATAGACATATTTGACCTATGACGATGGTTGGCAAGGAGACACAACTTCTATTTTAAAAGTCACAGTCTGTTAATAGGTTGGGAAGCACTCGACTAATCAACCAGCTGATTTATGTGTCATTCAGCCACAAAACATGAGTTTAAAGTTGATTAAAACATTTGATTCAGGAGGAAGGATAATGTTAACCTTATTACTTCTGACCAGCTTCCACAGGGCCAGTATTTAGAGACAGCAAGAAGTAGTTTTAATGATAATCAATCAACGTTCATGGATGATTACCTGTATTGTAATCATGTAAAATCTATAATTTGATGAACATAAGAAATATTAACTGTAAAAGTGGGGTTTTTTTTGTGAACAATCAACCTGATTTAGGCAGATTCCTTTCATAAAACCACAGCATGGATTTGGTGATTTGCTGTTGAAGATAACTTATTCACATTATTTATTACATTTATTAAAATCATGCAGGGAAAGATTTTTCTTAGACATCTAACTTCAACATAATTACAAATCCCAATTCAATTTGATATCTATATTTGAATTAAAGTGCTACTTTAATATATTTATTTGGAAAAAGCTGTACAAAATTGGTTTGAAAATGAAATGTGTTCACCCTAGCTACTGCCTAGGTTTACAAGCAGGGTGCTATACTGCAGCCATGGCGGATTGTTTACTTCCTCCTCCCTCCTCAGATATGTCTATTGCTGGAGTTTTCAATGTTTCTGCTCCTCCACTCTGTCCTCCTGTATAAGGTTTTGCTTTAAGAGGAAGGAGAAAGGAGAAATATTTACAGATGAGTAAACCATACTTCTCTTTTCTCCTCTCCTCTCCTCTTCTTTCCTCTCCTCTCCTCTCCTTTCCTTTCCTCTCCTCTCTCCTCATAGGTTTAGACAGGTACTGAGAGTGGCAGAGCTGAGTGAATTGGTTGCTGAGATGGGTCATTAGCTTTTCGCCCTCTCCATCGATCTGTGGCAGAAGAGACGAGGGGGGAGAAAGAGAAAAGAGAGCGACAGACAGAGAGAGTGAGAGAGCGAGACAGGAGCACGGCTGCGCCTTTAAATTGAGACGATTGGAGAGAATCAAACACTAAATGGACTGAGTGCAACAGGACCGGCCAGGTTAAATGGATTAAACTGTCTCGAATGCTTTGTTTTAACTTAATGTCACAGGTCCAGTAAGTGGGCCTGATAAGGCGGCCATTTTGTGCCCCACCGTGTATGACAGTGTATTGGGTATGGCATTCTGGCATGAGTGAAATCCATAAAACCAGCAAAGAGGATTATTTTAGTCTCAGTTATCCAGACCAGCTAATCTACTGAGCAGAATTAATGAACTAATTCAAAAGAGGAAGTAGCCTGAATGTTATTCTAATTAATTTGTGGGACTGGTGTAATTTTCTTTCCAAGGCATTAATGTAAAACTGCTCAAACTGTGGGTAAGACTGAGAGAGGCACTTGAAAAGTTTAGGCATGAATGATTCCCTTGATCATTCCCATATTTTGTCTTTTTCTCTTACAATTCAATCATCTCTCCGTCGTGCTACCTTGCCTTCATCCTTTTCTTCCATTCCACCGTTTCTGCCCTCCATTCACCCACTTTTCTTCTCCTGCCAAAATCATGTAATTATCATGAAAGATGCGCTTGTGTTTGTGATTCGCAATTCTTAAATGCAGCCTCACTGCTTCTATTCAGCTGTGTGGGAGGAAGTTCCTCGGGTTTGACTCAAACACCTCAGTCTGCTCCGCTCATCCCTTCCACCATCTTTACAATCTTAACGAGCTGTGACATCACCGCCTCGCTCTTCTAACGGACTGTGACATCACTGCAGTTGTGTTTATTGATTAAAACACTGGCAGCCTTCAGGAAGTTGAAATAAGATCCCAATCCAATCGCGGCTCGACTTAATGGCATTAGTAGCTGCCATTGGCTGGCTGGTTGCTCGGTAACCTGATTAGTACTAAAGCAGTTTGATGATAATGAGATTTGCTCTTATTGGTGTCTGATCAAATCACATCAGGGATGCGTGTGCACTCACAAACACACACACACACACACACACACACACACACACACCCCTTCACAATGCAAAAAGGGGCACACACATACAGGTATAAGTGCACAAATAAATGCACTGTTGGAAAGGTTACTGCAAAATGTAACAGGTTACAGATTATTAGTTACTTAATTTAAATGATAAATTAGGATTAGGGTTAAGTTATAATAAGTTAATCAAAGTAATGTAATTTATTACAATTGATTACTTTTTGATTACTTTTAAGAAAATGTTTTAAGCTGGGCAATAAAACTAAAATAAAGTCCTAAAACTGTAAATTTAAAGCAGGCAGTTTAAACCTCACTGTTAACCTCATTCTCAGCACTGAAAGGTTTTTGCATGATGACAAGAACACCAGCCTTGGCGAGGTCGGCTGGTCGCAGGCATGGCCGACTCAGGTTGCTTTTAGAGCAATGCACATTGATTTGATTGACAGAAGAGAGGCGGTGCTAATTAAAAGACAAGAACTAATCAGAAACAACCCTCAAAATTAGAGCGCATGCTGCCAAATAAATGGAACCTGTCTAGACACAGAAAGAGCTTCTTGTAAGACATCCTACCATTGATTGTGATGCACTCAAATTTGTCCCGATAGATTTGCTGACCAGCGCTGTCCGGAAATCAATCAATCAATCAATCAATCAATCAATCAATCAATCTATCTATCTATCTATCTATCTATCTATCTGTCTATCTGTCTGTCTGTCTGTCTGTCTGTCTGTCTGTCTGTCTGTCTGTCTGTCTGTCTGTCTGTCTGTCTGTCCGTCCGTCCGTCCGTCCGTCCGTCCGTCCGTCCGTCCATGAGTTATGTGTTATGTGTAATTTCCCTTAGGGGACAATAAAGTATCTATCTATCTATCTATCTATCTATCTATCTATCTAATCATGAAATAAGTTACTCTCCAACAGTGCATATAGGGACACATGCATAAACATAAACCCACATAACACACACACACACACACACACACACACATACACAAACTCAATACATTATGATGGATTCTCTCTATTAAAACCAACAAAAATCCATCAGACAAACTGAAAATAATGATCAGGAGCGATGTTGCAAAAAGCGGGGAGGTAAAGAGGAAAAATAGAAAACAAATGACTAGTAGAGCTTCTTGGTTGTGACCCAAACATGAGTCACAGGATGTTTACGATCTGTGCCTCAAAATCATTCTGTTAAAGCTGCTGATTTTGAGGCACAACAACAAACTGGGACACAGAGAGAGAGAGAGAGAGAGAGAGAGAGAGAGAGAGAGAGAGAGAGAGAGAGAGAGAGAGAGAGAGAGATAGAAGGAGAGAGATTTAGAGTTACCCAGAATCCAGGTTCTGCAGTAACATAGACAACATCAATCCACGTCGAAAAACTCCATCAATCCTCTGGAATTGATCCACTTGGAGAGGGAAAGCAAAGAGGTGAAACTCCCCGGCGGGGTACACAGTCATCCGGCGCTCTGAGATTCCCATCCAAGCCACGTAGGCCTGTTTATACATCACAGGTTTACCACAATCACACATCTGCTTTGAATCTTTGTCTGGGATTTATAATGTCAGATAACTCAGTCTCACCATACTTGAGTGTATGAGCTGCACGACTTGATTACATGGCAACAACAAGATAGAAGACGGAGGCTGCAAACTTTGCTAGTGTCATGACTGGCTGCTTACCTGTTATAAGATCAGATTCAAACTTTTTGAGAGCTTTTTAAAATAATATACCAACAATAAATGTTTAAAAGGATGTAGATAACAAAATCATACCACATGTACAGAACAACTCATCCAAATGCAATACTATAGTCATTAAGTTTTGGTTTTGATGACTGGTTTGGCAAATGGAGTACAGCTCATGACAACCTGCCAACTGGCTGGGACCTCGGGTTATGAATATTCATGAGGGAGCCAGTCAACTGCAGAGCCTCACACTTCATGTCCACAGTGAGCTGGCTAAATCTGAACTCACCGTTTTTCTGATTTGTCCCTCTGGCCGCGATAAACCTGTGTTTTCACACTCCAAAAACAGAGCTTTTCCAATATCCCCTCCAGAACGGATGAATCTGAACATAGATGGTGGATGGTTCTGAATGAGAATACAGCTGATCACACAATACTGATATGGTACTGTTTTAATGTTTATGTTACTAAATGAAGTAATTAAAGTGTCAGTGGAGCAAGTTAGTCGACAGGTTGTGTTAATGATCCACAATGAACTGAAGTGCACTATGCTTCACTATATGATGGTGGTGATGAAGAGCAGGAGGAAACAACCTGGTGAGAGTAAGCAGAGCCACCAGGCAGTGCCTCCCACTCCTTACTGAAAGAGTTCTCGTTTGCCAATGAGAACAGGAAAAAGAATAATTTAGGTGTTTACTTTTAACCTTGGCATCTCCGGAGAGGCCATGAAAACATCAATGTTATTTTCACATATAAACAGCATTTTGAGTTTTGTATGCCTCACGATGCCTTACGGTGAAGTGCAAGTAGTATTCTTGTAGCTTTTAGGAGATTATGAGTGTTGACCCTCTTACCTTTGGGGCATCAGGAGGTGGAGCAGGTCATCAGCAGTTACAGACAGCTTCAGGCTTCACCCCTGCTATATTAATTTTTATATACAGTCTGTGGCGAGGTGGTTTAAACTATGAAGAGGTGAAAATGTGAAGCAAACTGGAAAGTGTGTGTGCGTGTTGCAAGGAGTGTATTTGTGTGTAAGGAGAGAAAAATCTTCTTATAAGACCATGTGGCAGTAAAAACCTGTTGTTGGTTTTGTGTGTGTGTGTGTGTGTGTGTGTGTGTGTGTGGTGTGTGCATGTGTGTAGGTGCAGAGTTTCTTTCTCTTTGTAGGTTGAAATGCCAACTCCTCTTTTCACTCTTTCTGATTCCCTTATAATTAATCAGCCATGCAATTATACTGCAGAATGGAGAGAGAGAGAGAGAGAGTGAGAAAACGAGAGAAGGGAGGGAGTGAAAGGTAGAGAGACACAGAGGATGAGGAGATAGAGAGACAGAGACTACAAAAACTTGTATTTGAATCTATTGTCGGGGAGGAAGAGAAAACAAAGGAAGAGACACAGAGAGAGAGAGAGAGAGAGAGAGAGAGAGAGAGAGAGAGAGAGAGAGACGGAGAAAAAGAGGGTTTCTCTTGAAAGGTGATAATAAGGAGCCCTTAAAAGAACAAATGAAAATGACATTTCGCTCTGAACCCTCCCTCCCCCCCCTTCTCCATCCTGTGGAGGGATAATGAGGGGGAAAGGGAGAAAGTGAGGGAGAATGAGTGTTTCTCAACATGAGACCTTTTGTTGAAACATCCCCGCACTCCTTCCCTCCCACCCTCCTCTTTTCCTCGAACCCTGACGTCTCTCCTCCTCCTCCTCAACATCCAGCCTACCTTCCTTTCTTGTCCACCCATCAGCACCCGTTTCCCATTGTTGTCCTTTTTTTCCCTGATAAAGACAAGTCTTCCACCACCCACGCCACCTCCTCCACCCACCCTCTTCTTCTTTCGCCCTGTACTCCATTATACTGGACAATTCCACGTTGTTATCAAAACCATAGGTTCGGATTGGGCCAGAGCTGAGGCTATGTCCCCTTCTCAGCCAATAGAAGGTCAGTTATTATGGTAATGGGACACAGTTTGATATTAGAACCTTCTCTTTGTTCCAGACAAGTTTCATTACTGTGGAGAAGCTCTCATTACAAAGAGCAACGCCTCACTCTAGTTCTCTTTTGTTGAGAGGATAATACATGAGCCGGGTGAATGTAGGAGCACTGTCTGCTCGCTTTAAATATGCTGTTGAGGTGCCCTTGAGCAAGATAATGAACATATGAGTACTCAAGACTGGTGCTGTGAACACTTAGTAAGTATTTAGTATTCT
This sequence comes from Scomber japonicus, assembly GCF_027409825.1. Taxonomy (NCBI): domain Eukaryota; kingdom Metazoa; phylum Chordata; class Actinopteri; order Scombriformes; family Scombridae; genus Scomber; species Scomber japonicus. The sequence continues at coordinate 22,167,391 of NC_070594.1, forward strand.
CTGATATTAATATTGCATCTGATATTGATAAAAATAAGAATTATAATTTTGCACGTGCAAATAATTTCAAACTGAGATGGCAACAGCACATAAGACTTTACAAAAATTGGAAAAACATATAATCTGGTGAAAGGAAGGTGAGTAGAGCAGTGGGAGGTCAAGTAGTCAGAACAAGAAATGGGCTTTTCATAGACACTGCTATTACTTTACTGCAGTGATAATTGCAAGTAGACTATAGAGAGGTAGTAGTAGACTATAGAGAGGATTGTAACCTTAATGGCAATAATGCTATGGTACAAATATATATGCTAAATTGTACATTCAAAATGAATGTTTTTAGCTTTAGCTTTCTAAATATACCATTTTCATATTGGGGATGCATGTATGAAACAAGTCCATTGAATGCATGAAACACCAGTTTACTAAAGTGAGGTAGACTGGCTGGGAGGAAAGGGCAGAAAGCTGACCATGGCATTTACATATAGTGTCAAAGCACAGCAACTCAAGTTCACCAGCATCTAACTCTTATGTAAAATCCCAATATCATAGTTATAAATACTTCTGTGCCTAAGCCCTTAAACTATACCACATTGCCACTATTGCAACTATATGACCTAAACTGAAATATATATAATTATAAACATACATACAATTATCAATCATCAATCAATCACCAAATATGGAGACTAAATAAAAAGTAACTTCAAGCATGTAGAGTTATACAACTTTAACAGCAGTGCATTCAGCATAATGATGATGTTGTTATTGCCTGTATATAGTTGAAACTCTGCTTTTCCCTCCTCTTGGTGTTCCCACAGAGCAACACGGATGTGGCAGAGGCTGTGTGGATGTGCAGGCGACACACTGCTTATCGCCTGAGAAAGAGTTTAGGATGATTCTGTTATGTAGCTGCAGGGAGGCTGAGTCTAGCTGGACCAGACTGATCAGAGATCAGCTGAACACACTGTGGAATCAGACGAGACTATTACCAAAAGGTAGAGGGGCTTTGTGTGTGTGTATGTGTGTGCTTATTTTTTTTCACCCTGTTTAAAATTGTGTGTGTGAGGGTGTGTTTTTGTGTGGAGACAGCAGATGGGCGATAGAAGAACCAGTAAATTAATCCTCAACACATCGCAGAGCACTAATTACTGATTAATAAGCAGTGGACTGCTCTCTGTCTTTTTTTCCTCTCATGAACACACACACACACAAACACACACACACACACACACACACACACACACACACACACACACACACACACACACACACACACACACACACACACTCATTCATCTCAACATAACAGCTGTAGTATCTGTGTCTCCCTAATGTGTGCTAGGTTTGTTGATCACTCTATTCTCACTCTTTACTCAAATGATGTTACAACCTACCTACCATGAGGCATCATGTCTATTCAAAAATCTCAGATTAAATGGTTTCAGAGCTTGTTAATTATATATTCTATTAAAATGTTGTTTCTCTGTATGTTTTATTCATATTTAACTGTACCTCCTACATGTAGATCCCCCTCTCTCTTTTGGTAAGTATTACAGTAATAGAGTTGAATATGTCGCCACTGCTCAGCCTTGCTGCCAATTGTTCCTAGTGGCCACTCAAAAAAATCTGCAGTGGCTCAAAACCCATTTTCCTCATAGACCGCCTTTATAAAAGAGATAGAACAGGACAGGACACCTCAAACTGCACATATGGCAAATTATGACTCTTTGTATTATGAACCTTTAATCCCAGAATGGTTTTATATTTGTCAAACTTTCCCGAAACCCAATATCGCGAAAATCTATGGGTTGACTGGGAACTTGCAGGTGGGGAAAACAATACTGTGCATATTCAGCAGGCTGCACAATACAGAAAAAAATACACAGAAGCTAGTTAGCGGTTGAATCCCAGTGGACGTTGGTACCAAATTTGAAGCAATTCTGTCAAGGTGTTCCTGAGATATCACGCTAACGAGAATGGGCGGGATGGACATGTTGTACAATACATACCTATGGACAACCTGAAAATATAATGCCTCCAGCCACAGCTATCGCTGGCAGAGGAGGATAATTTTTCGAAGCTTTTTTTTCATCTATGAAAAAGCTAGAAAGACAGGTAAAATTCTTTATTTTATTATTATATAAGGGAACATAGGACAGAGGGAATATAGGGCTGAGGGAACATGGGACTGAGGGGACATAGGGCTGAGGGAACATATAGGGCTGAGGAAACATAGGGCTGAGGGAACATATAGGACTGTGGAAACATAGAGCTGAGGGAACATAGGGCTGAGGGAAAATAGGTCTGAGGGAACATAGGGCTGAGGGAACATAGGGCTGAGGGAACATAGGGCTGAGGGAACATAGGGCTGAGGAAACATTGGGCTGAGGGAACATAGGGCTGAGGGAAAATAGGGCTGAGGGAACATAGGGCTGAGGAAACATAGGGCTGAGGGAACATATAGGGCTGAGGAAACATAGGGCTGAGGGAACATAGGGCTCAGGGATCATACGGCTGAGGGAACATATAGGGCTGAGGAAACATAGGGCTGAGGGAACATAGGGCTGAGGGAACATAGGGCTGAGGAAACATAGGGCTGAGGGAACATAGGGCTGAGGAAACATAGGGCTGAGGGAACATAGGGCTCAGGGATCATACGGCTGAGGGAACATATAGGGCTGAGGAAACATAGGGCTGAGGGAACATAGGGCTGAGGGAACATAGGGCTGAGGAAACATACGGCTGAGGGAACATAGGGCTGAGGGAACATAGGGCTGAGGGAACATACGGCTGAGGGAACATATAGGACTGAGGAAACATAGGGCTGAGGGAACATAGACACACTCCACTACAAATGTGCAGTGGATCAATACAGTACATGTTTGTTCCTCTGAAATTGCTCTAAAGTGAAACCTGGTTACATCAGCTTTGTTGCGTTAATGGTGTTTCATTTTTGAATGTGCTTGTGGCAAGTTTCTTCCCACCCAAAGATGAAATCACAGGATTTCAGTGATTAATACTTTTTCACCCACAGAAGAGGAGGACAAATCACTCAGATGAACCGTAGTTTCTGACTGGTATGAAACCAGTGTATGCTTACTCACAATGCCACAGCACATGGTTTTCATTCTTTGCTCTAAGCCATAACAATAAATGAAAATCGGGTTTTACTCACTAAAAAATTGTTGGTCTTTAAGGGTCTGTAAACACTGAATATGAACATTACCAATTAAAGGACTTACAGCACTGACTGTACAGCACCCCCCCCCCCCTAAACTATACTAAACCCTTTTCCACAAAAGTATGAGCCTTTCCTGCCTTTTTATGACTTGGTATGAGGCCTTGGTTTGCTTCCAGGTTTAGTCTGAACTCTCTTGTTGAAATGCCTCCAGCCTCAGTTTGTTGTATACTGGCCACATGCTATCATTAGCTAGCTCTTCTTTACAAATCATACACTGTAGCCTGTAGTGCACCAGTCCAAGTAAGAAACCCAATTCCAGACACTGTTTGAGTAATTGTGTAATTGTCTTAGCAAGCTGTGTGTCACCACCACTGCTGCTACAAATGTCACCAAAACTGTTAAAGGATACATTTCTACATGTTTCTTATTGTCAACAAATCTCATGTGCAGAGCCAAGCCATCTTATTTCACTGTGCTGCAGACCTCTGTTGTTCATGTCTAAAAAACAATTAAAAACACACACACCATTGCACCGGGTGACATGTTCCTTCACTACAAAGATTATGATAATGGTAGTCTGTTTAGAAATGGCTCCGAGGACTAATAACAGTGATTAAATTTTGCAGTCTCTGGAGAGTAGTTCAGTGTAAGGCGGTTCCGAGTTTCGCTAGCTTGTTGTGCTACATATCACAACTTTTTGACTTTGCTACTACTGTAGTACTGTAAAGAAGCACAGTAGTTCTCTAACCTTAACCAAGTAGTTATTATTTTGATTATGATTATGAGGTGTCCCTAACCTTAATACAAGAGATTCATTTTTAACCCTGGCCATCATTTTTGTGTATAAATCAAAGTCCAAGTTAAGTCTAAAGTCTTCATATTTGTCAGTCTTCATATTTGTCACCTAAAAGATCATTTAGACTAAACAGTGTTGCACATTGCAGACATATTTTGGTGTCTTTGTCCTCTTCACTTTACATCTAGCAAGGCAATCATCTGGAGCTCAGTCTTTGACTTTAAAAGGGACAGTGACTATTGGATGGACTGGAAACTCTGCACTCATTAGTCAACATAATGGACAGAGAGAGAGGAGGAGGAGGAGGTAGAAAGACATAGAGAGTGTTAGTGGGGGTGTGAGTGAATGTGTCCCACACTTGATCATGCAATATCACCCCTCTAATAGATAAAGTAAAAAATGCTGAGTTGTAGTTTTCCCGCCTCTCCACTGGACCATCTATCTCACTAACTGCTGCAGCCTGTGGAAGCTGCTATTTCTACAGGAAATTACCATAGAGCCTTTACTCCCCACCCCCCCACCCCCCCCAAGAATGACCACATTAGCCTTATCTCCAGCAGAAACTACAATGTGTGGAGCTATTTCCACTGAGGCACTCAGATGTAGGCTCTACATTTCCATTTAGGCTTTTCATTTGCGGAAAATAAAAATTTAATTGAAAAGTTAGATGGTCTTTTGTGTAATGATTAAATCCAGTGAGCCCTATAGGAACCCTGGACCCAAGAAACTAATTCATGTGCCACTGTAGATTTGAGGAATGCATTTTAAAAATCTTTAAACCTGAATTATGTTTTTTGGAAAAGGCTTTTTTTTTTTTTTTTTTTTTTTTTTTAACTGAGCAGCAAAAATATGATGACCCACTCAACAGACACACCACTTAAAGGGTTGTAACCCCTATAAATGCTACTGCTCCTTTCTAGCAGGAAGTTGGGAGCAGTAATAATTTATATTAAGTGATATGGAGGTAATACAGGGGGGATACACATTGTTAATGTTTCCTCTATATTCCATAATTCATCCCATTCAGTTTTACACGTGACTTCAATTTTCTCTCTGAGGGCAAAGGTTATGCAACACCAACAACTACATTTAAAATAATAATTTGATGTTATGTCATAAATTGTAATAAAAATATAAACAAAACTTTGAGGGAGAAGTAGAGATATAAAACAATTAGGTTAAACCTGGCCTTACTTTTAAACTAAAGAGCCAGACATGCTCCAAAATGTGACTGTGAATGTGTATGTAGTTCTGTTGTATGTACTATGTTATGTGTGTACATATATACAGGACCCTAACAGATGTGGGTAGATGACAAAATATATGTCATATGGGCTCTTGTGAATATACAGACACAAAAAGTAGAATTGGTACTTAAGTGCACACATAACTCACTGTGATGATAAGATTTTATGATTGTAAAAGTGAGCAGTGATCAAGCAAAGCGTTGGTAATACAATTCTAAAAAAATCAATTCAGGGAAGGATTCATGACTGATGTTCCCAATTTTACTTCATTATATACACACGTATACACACACACACAACACACACACACAACACACACACACACACAGATCATCCTGTGTCCTGCTGTTGGAACAGAGCAGGCCAACAGCTGCTGAGAACCAATATCACTAATGACTGACCCCACAATAAACAGCAATTACACACACACACACACACACACACTAGTCTTGGCTACTAATCAGTGCAGCATGTGTGTTGTGTGTTAGCACATGTACTATATAGTGTGTGTGTCTGTGTCAAATGTGGGTCATTGTGTATGCGATCTGTGTCTGATGCTATTAATTTTAATCATCATCTGTCTGTCCACACCACAGCTGCCACAGCACAGAACTACAACAACTAGAGTAGACTACTGTGTTTTGGAAATGTACCTGTTGTAATGTAACAATAGTGCTTCAGTGTTGAACCAGCGATGAAAACATGAATTGAGCTTGAACACGACCTTCCATTAAGAAGCATACTTTAAAATGAGGACACACATATTTCACACAACTGTTTGCACGAATTAATGACAACAGACAGAAAAAGAATAAATGTCTCCCTCCAGTAACCATCCATCACTAATGGAAAAGTAAAAAAGTACCAAAGTGCTTTTTAAGTAGGTGTTAAGTATGTTGCTCTTGTTGAGAGTGAGTCATTTTTTCACAGTAAATTGTGTAATTCTAGCACACTGGAGCAAAACTGAGACCAGAATAATCATTGGTGCAGTTTGTGGACAAGCAAATGTCTGGGTACAGGGGCTCTATGATAATAGCTTTATAATAATCATCAATGTTTTTGCACAATAGCAAGATCATGATTAACCTGATTACACATCTTGTCTTGAGAAACAAACAGAAGACAATTCACGCTACTCATTGCAATAATATAGTCAATGCAAGACTTTTCACTGTTGTACACAACCAATCTCTGCTGCTGTTCAACATTATAGCATTTCATATAACCCCTCCTCCACTCAATAACCACCTATAAAATCTGATTGTAAGTCATCACTATAATCATCACTCCCCAAACTCTGAGGAGTGACCATAATATCTATATAATAATCTTACGGTGACGGATAGCAAAGTTCAAATGTGCTTTGGACTGAAGACAAAAAGTAAATAAAAAAGTGGTTCCCTGGCAACATGTTTAAAAAACATCTTTGCTATTTTATATTATTTTACACATTGCATTTTTAAAAATCAAATAAAGCAATAAAACACAAGCAAATTAACATGCAAATAAATATGACTCAGAATATTAATGCAGCATTTCCTTTTAAAAGTGATGTACGTGCATATAATAAGTTAATGTCATTATAGCACAACACACTAAACAAACTGTATCTCTCATGGTTTCATTAATATACAACTACTGTATTTCACATGCAAAACATGCTGAATGATTGTATTATGATGTGTTGGATGATGTTTAAACACTAGTCCAAGCAAGGTTTTGACAACTCGTCTAATAAATACATTTTTTGGTGCTTGATTGATTTGGAAATAACGTGTGTCAGAGTGTCAGAGCTTTGCACATATATCATTCCCCATTCTAAAAAAAGACTATTCAGAGGATTAACGAAGAACATCCCTCTCAAGACTGACTCATGTCTCATTGAGTAGACATTTTTATTCACAAATCTATAATTTCCAATCTTATAATGATAACCAATTATTTCATACAAGTAAGTCAACAACATCAAAGAGAAAAAGGGAGTTTGCATCCCAGGTAGCATCACATCCCACTGATATCTCTGACCCAATATAGTGATCCTGCTCTCTGCCATGAAATAAGAGATTATTCTAAGCTTGACAGCACAATTTCCATCTCACCGTACCAACATTTTGAGGTAAGATCCAACAATTCAGGAAATTAAAACTGTGATTAATGACTTTCAGGCAGATCAGCCTTGGTAAATCTTACGAATTACCCTGATACGAAGAAAAATACATGTTAAAATCTCAACTTTTCTTCATATATTAAAAAAGAAAATGAATAGGAGACACTGGAAAAATATGTGTTTATTCTATTAGTGGCGTTTCTATGATGAGGCATCCTCCACATCAGCTCACCTCGAGCTCAGAGAGATTAAATATGACCCAAGCTTATTAAGATGTTTAATTATCATAATGTTCTCATTATGTAGCTACCGCCAGTGGTGCAATATTATTATTTAATTTTTTTGTTTGTTTAACCTTGTAAGTTAACTGGGCATCAATTCTTATTTGTAGGGACAGCCAAGCCAGAGGCAGAGCTGAGATCAAGTCACAAAGAGGGAAAAAAACCGTGTCTGGCTAATGATAAAATCCCAACATATACAGTTGAGCCTACAGTACAGGAAAACGGGCAACTATCAAAGCACATGATGTTGTGAAATAAAAGGCCTACATGGTTTAGAAAGGCAAGAAAGACAGCAGGTGCAGCAACCAGAAAGTGTTTTGACTAGCCTATTTTTAAAGGATATGGCTGGGATGAAAAGATCAATTTTAGGGATTTTGGAACTCATTGCAATCTCTGGCAGCCGCACAGTGGAGTGGGTTACAGCCAAAGGAAGTGTGAGCTTTAGGGGCGGAGGAGAGGAAGAGGGGGAAATTGCTGGAGCTGGTGGAGATGTGGACTGGTGAGCTCAGATAAAGAGGAGTCTTGCCAAGGATGGATTTGCAGATGAGTCAGTCTGATGAATGAGCGGGGTACAGCACTGATAGACTTGTAGGACTGCCCATAACTCGTTAATATTTATGACAGTGGCAGTTGACCAAAGTGGTTTTTATTATAATGTGCAAGCCAAGTTGAGTGCTCAGAGGCCCACCTAGCATGGTCCATTTTAAATATACTTTTAATATGTTTCTACCAAACCAGCAGGTTTTCCTCAAGTTTGTGAAAAATAGAATTATATAGGAATAGACCAGTTGTCATTTCCAGCTCTATATAATTGATTGATTGATTGATTTTTTTATTAACGTGTCATGTACCAGAAGTGCCCAGCCCAAATGGGCTTACAAGACTCCAAAACAAAAACCACTAGAGTAGCTTTTGCATGATTCACTCCTTATTTATCCTGTACTGGCTGTTAATGCAGGCCCTCAGTCTCTCTCTCTCTCTCTCTCTCTCTCTCTCTCTCTCTCTCTCTCTCTCTCTGTCTCTCTCTGCAGCTGTATCTGAGTTGTGTTAAGTTACCACCAATGCAAACCCAACCTTTTCTGCTTTAGTGCTTCATATCAAATGACAAAATAATGGGAGATTTTATTGTGAAATAAGAACAGAAATTAAACATACTCATCATCAAATTAGCAGAGCTTCATTAATGGCCGCTATTCTTCAATAAAAAACAAATTTACACAACAACACATGGAGATATTTGGAGATATTTGTTCAGTTGTAACTTATTTCCATGCATCTGCTTGGACTAATCTCAGTCAGTGGCTCTTCTGGCAGCAGTAGCGTCTCTCCCTCTCTTCTCACACCAATGCGTACACAGGCAGGCGTGGATTGAGTTATTATGGCTATTTTTTAAATAATAATTTCCTGTCCTGATACACCCAATTATACACTGTCCTTGATGCTTGGTTTTCATAGCACCCTCAAACTAATGTTTCTTGACTTAGTTTAAGAGGTTAGGTGGTGTAGAAAACTAAGAATTTCTTTTTCACTACTTTTTTGTCTGGGAGAGAAACTTGTTCACCCAGTATGACAAGGCCTCTCATGCAAGTGTCTTACTGCAACTGTGAAAATTTATATGAGACTCCCTGTCTTTGTTGTAGTGCTGCCCTCTGCAGATTTTTCTACAGTTCTTGTCTAATAGCACAATTATTGAACATCTGTATTCGCCCTTGACAAGTACAAGGGTCTTCCTACATACACAGTGGTGTTTTGAGCCCACATAAAATTCACACCTTTTTCCTTTGTTCTGCCATGTTCTTCATGGTAGGTTATAGAAGGAATTAATGTAGTTTTACGTAACTCTAATATAACGATTATTTAAGCCATTATGCACAGGGGGTTTGGCTATTAGAGGCTAAAAAGTTACTATAAGTTCATAACAGCCAAGTATTGTGAGTTGACACACATTTAAATAGCTAAGTAAATGCTTATGTTAGCTAGACTGTGATTGCCATGTAAGATATAGCTTCTCAACATCCACTTATAACATTCACCATCAGAACATTTTTTAATTAATATAACTACAATATAAATGCCTGTCTCAAATAATGACCTGTCTATAATAAAGGCTGGGTTCACCCTATGTTCATAACAAATCACCAGTCACTAGTCTCACTGAAGATGTGGGTTATGTGCTACAGAGATGCTACAGAGATGGAATGTAATCCAATAGCAAGCAAAGGTATGAGGCTGGCATCAGGATACATCATTTCCCAAATTCCCACTTATTTTAGTATATGGTTCAGTTCAGACTTGTATTTATCTTCATACATAATTTATCTAGAAATAATTTATTTGGGAGGGGGGCTTCATGTTTTTCAGACGTTACAGGGTACTTATCCCTTCCGACGGCTGACACCACCTTGGGATCTGTGGCCGGGAGCTTGTCCAAAATGCACCTGTATAAATATGAACGTGGCTTGAAAAAGATGACCACATTAGCCTTGTCCTGACCTCCTTGCATTTGCTCCAATTTCAAGGTACCCCAGCTTACATACAAAATATTGCCTGTACTTGCATCATCTGAAGCCTGTCTGAACCAAATATACAGGGCTTTTTCGAACAGAACCGCTTTTCTTTGGAAGACTCTCCCAGCTCTGAACAGAGATGGTGGCTCAGTTCATTCACATAAAACTACTTTGTATACATTTGTTCAATGTCATACTGTATAACTTCATACTGATACTTCCTTGTGGTAGCCTGATGTTATATGTCAGATGTGATTACTGACTATTTACGGGTTATTGTATTTAAGTGGTTTACTGTGTTTTATTGTGTTGACCAACAAGGCACACTTTGTGATACTTGACTTCAATTACTCTTTACTTGACACATAACTCTTTTTTTAATGTTTTTGCTCCTTTGTTTCAACTAAATTTTGAAAGTGCCAAAAATCCACCAGATACACTCTGAAAGACTGAGATACATTTTCACTCGTCAGTAATGAAGGTACAAATGAGATATTATCCCACAGAAACAATTTACCAAACTAAGCCCGTAAAGCTTGAGGATGGTTTGGTTTCAGTGTGACAATTTTATCGCTCTGAATGCAGCTCTTTGCTGTGGGAGTCACACATATACACACTTGCATACTCGCATACACACACCCACGCAGGAAAGACAAATATACGGGCACATACATGGACATAAGCATGAGCTGAACTGTGCACACTCTCGCACACAAATTCAACCCTATACATGTATGCTGCTCTACAATGGTACTCCCACATACACATTCACACACATACATATACACACAGTGTTTCCGCCAGCCAGATGTGAGGGGGATTAACAAAGTTGGCAGTCAGCACGGAGCTCCTTATCCACTGGAGCTAATTCACTTTACTACGCTACCTCTCCCTCTCTTCCTCACCGACAATCTTTGTCCTCATCTTCACCTTTTGATCCGTTTGTTCTCTTTTTCCTTCTATCTTTTTATTTCTCTCTTTTTATCTATCTCCACCCGTATCCTCCGTTCTGTCTCGCTCCCCCTGACCCACTCCTTCTTCTCCTCCCTTCTCCTCTACTGCTTTCATTTCCAGCGGGAGTGCTTGATTTGCTTTGTCAGGCAGGTGAAGTCGTCTTGGAAAGCGCTCCACGCCTCTGGCTGTAAAAGCCCCGATAAAGGTAGCACAGATGCGTGACATTACTCATGAGTCTCTCTCACAATCTGTGAAAATTGATAAATGTGTGTCAATGGGATTCAAATATTTAAAACTATTTTGAGTTATTTGACTCATGTGGGACGGTCAGAGGCCAGATTCAGCACTGCTTGGAAACTCAGTCACATTAAAAAGTGGATGTGTGTCTTTGTAAAATATTTGGTCATAGATGCTTGGTGACATAGTGACTACTCATTGGGCTAGTTGGTTATGCTATAGCTGGTGAGCTAACTGCTAATAGCTAGCCAGCTGGAAACATGCTAGAACTAGTAGCTTCTTTCCAATTTCTCTTTATTGTACAATTTATTCCCTCGTGGCCTTTTGTTAACAGCATTGTACATCATTTAATTTGTTAAGGACCTATTATGGAGGGAGTAAAAGCTCTACAAGCTAGCAAGCCTACTGTTAGTTAGCATGTTAGCTTGTTGGCACAGTCTCTATTTATTAAAGTTTTTACTGCTATTGTTTTTTATTGCTTTTGTACGTAGTATTTATTGTTCCTTTTTTCTTTTTTTATTGATGCTCTTTTATATTTACTGTCCACTTTGCTGCTGGAATAATGTTAATTTCCCCATCACAGGACTAATTTAAGAAATATCGTATCTTAATGGGGAATAGGACATTAAGTTCACCCATTTTATTCAAAAGATGTATTGTACCTTTGACCTCTGTCTGCAATTAATCACTCTTTTATGGAGCAGTTTATATCCCGACAAAAGAAGATTGAATAAAACTGGATGGTGACACACAGCTAATAAGCTACTCAGGTTTGGACTCTCCAGCTCTTCCAAATATCAGCACAGTCAAGACGGCTTGCCATTGAAAAACTATGCAATGTAGTGTGTTCCCTGAACTTGAGCTTGATATGAAAAATACACACAGATATACTTCCATCTGAGCAAATTCACTGATTGCAGAGATTCCATTGGGCTGAATTTTTTTCTGCATTTTTAAATGCTGGACTGAGCATTGAAGCAGGATATACTTTTTCCTTCACAGTGGTTTAAACCTGGGTCACCTGGTTGAAGGACAGCCACCATGATTTCTATGTCACACAGTGTACATCAAGAGCAGCTCACAGTATGGTGATTGCATACATCTCGTACTTAATTGGCTCCAATGGGATTAACCGCAACAACCTTCCAACCTGACCCTAGTTGACATGATGTAACCCAACCCACGCTTTGGCTAAATCAGACCCAATAAAGTCTGGAAATACCTTTAATTTAAAGACCTATTGTTCAACACAGGACACTGACAGATCATTTTTCAAAGAGGACGTTCCTGCAAAGTGATCACACCCTCTGTAAATTCAAGCACCAGAAAAGGCGCACCTGTTAAGCACTATAACTATAATTCAATAAATTCAATAAAACAAAAAGTATGGCAAAAGCCCAGCATATAAATAGTATCATTTATCATTGAAAAGTACAGCTGCAGGTTTATTGAATATAATTTTGGGGACGACTGCAGCAATGACTGATAACAAGATATTAGGTTTGCTTTATGATAAATCAATAGACTCAGAGGTTATCAGCACAGAGAGAATATTGTTTTTATAATATGGCTTCTAGAAATATTGTTGGTGAGTTTTGCTTGTAGTTCAATGATATTTTTAGATTAAAAGACGAAAAACTGTGGCACATATGTTGGTGTTTTGCAGTCACTGGAAGAGAGTTATTGTCAAAGTAAAGCAAAAATAAACTATTTCTCAATGTTTTTTTCCTTCCAATACATTATTAATCACATATACTATTTTATACCCCTGTGCTGTGTTCTACTGTGTTTAATGGTCATTGTTCACTGTAAAGGTCAACTGCTGGAAAAATGAAACAGGACCTCTTTTGTTCCAGTGTACTAATTCATTTTCAGTGTGGTGTTGGTTGTTTTCCTCTTGTGATTTCTGGTGTTTTTTGTTGCTTTTTCCTCAACATCTCTCATTGTCTTCATTATCACAGTTAATTAATTACCATGTGGCAAGATGGATAAAATACTGCAGTATCCAGATATGAACACAACTATTTTTTCAGGCATTTCATTCCTCTCTTATTCCTCAGACTGTAAAGAGCTGACAGGAAATGAGGGCAGAAAGAGACGTGACAATTACAGAAAGTATATATATATGTGCTGTAAATGCTTTCCCTGGTTGGGCAGATTTAACAGGCATAGTGGTGTATGTGTGCTACTTTCTGCCACTTTAGTAATCCAGTCATGCAACAAGGCGAGGCCAGACAAACCCATAAACTGTGACACTGTTAGAATATGATTTGGGTGATATTTGACTACCGGGTCACGGCTGCCAGAGTTGCGGGTAGTTTCAGCATTTCACACTGAGTGGATCAGCCCTGATGCACAGTGTGAGGTCCCTTTACATTGAGGCTGATTAAAAAAACGATAAGCGTTAAACATGCTTATATTTGAGTTAGTCTGGCCAGAGAGTTTAGAATTGTTAGACACTTTATTTATTACTAAGTGAGGTTACATCACATCACATGAATACTTTCCAAAAGTCTTGTCTCTAAAAGTATTGCATCACAGTACATATTGAACATTTCTTCCAATACGCTGTCTGCGCTACAAGACTTTTTATTTATCCCTGTAGTTCTGCTGCATATCCAATTGAAAACTGATATTAGTCTGTTAAGTGAGAGTAGAAGCATTCTCAACATGACACATAGCAGGACAGTGCTGTTTTTCCACCATGGGCATGATTGCATTACATTAACCTGCCTACATATACAAATCTTAGAACAAATGTTAACTGTCAATCATGTATATGATTGTTTTAATAGGAGCCCCCTGAAATATTTTCATCTTCAGCTCACTTCAAAACACATGCTTGCTGGTGTGAAGAATGGCTGAGCTGACATTCAATGTCTGAGTCTGTCTGCTTCTTTTGAAGGCCATTTGAAGGTGTGTGTATTTATGTGTGTGTGTCTGTGTGTGTGTATGTCTGTCTATGAGATGGATACCTGACAGACTGACATGCTGTGTACATGCCACATCACCACATGAAACTGACCTCAACTGTGCTGTCTAGACACACACACCCACACACACACACACACACACACACACACACACACACACAAACACACATGCGCCAACACACACACACACACACACACACACACACACACTAACATACACACATAGACACATGCACATGCACACACAGAAACACACACATCTTATAATGATGTCTGTAAGGAGGTGACAGGTGTGTTGGCTTGGAGACTTTGTCTTGCTGTCAGCTGTGTGTGTGTGTCATGGAGTCGAGTTAGGTTGTAACATGAGAAGATAGACAGTTTATAAGACTAAGAAAAAACAGAAAAAAGTGTGAAAAATATGGACAAATTGTTATTACTTTATTACAACCTATACTTCAATATTCATTTGAACCCAGGATGTTTATTAAAGGCTTTTGACACATAGTGTGCTTATTTAGAACCAAATAGTCAGTTTGGTAGAGGCCTTTTTTTATTTTTATTTATTCATATTCCATGATGTTAATTTGCTACACTTACAACCCAAAATTGTAATGCAAATTGACTGCTAGAGACCACCCTGAATGGTGAAAGTCATATTAAAGCAATCTGAGAGTACATGTAAGTATATGGAATGGATTAAACATCTGTTTATCTAATGTAAGCTTCAAATGTTCGCATGTCTGTCTAACTAGCAAAAGTAATAACCCATGGTTTACTTCCAAAGCCCTGGAGCACTCCATTAGCTAACTATGTTTTGTGGGGTTACAGGCTATGATTTAAAAGAAGCTCTGTTCATGATAAGCATATCCACTATCTAGCATGTCTGTGTGGAAACCTTCAACACTTCAAACATAGCAAAAAAGTTCACAAATATAAGCAACAATTGTGAGCTAAATGGCTAAACAGAGTTGTGTAAGAATGAATTAGCCTGATCTCATACCTTTCCTCATCACACTCCATCATACCAGGACTAACCAACTCTATAATTTTCCTTATTTAGCACTACCATCTACATGAATCACATGTTGACCTTTTTGCCTCAGACATGTAACTTTAACCACAGCCTTTTAACACAATACCATGAGTCAACTGGTAACATTCAAAAGTAAGCCGGTGAAGGCGTTTTCCAACACAAGATGATATTAGCTAAATTAACTTGCCAGGTAGAGATCATGTAATTTGCACTAAAGGACTTTAAATAGCATCTTAACATGAATGCAATAGCACCACTTAATTACATTTCTTTAATTAACTTCTATAACTGCTATTGAAACCTTATATCTGTACTGGTGATTAAAAGTTCATCCAAGAGTCTGTTGTACCTTTTTTTGGAGAACTTCTGCCCTTTATAGTGCAACAACAAATCAGATTTGCAGTTGTTTCATGTTGCGTTCACTGACTTTAAACATGTCTTGACCTTTCTTTTCACAATCTTCCACTTCTCCTTTATTTTCCTTTGCATAGGATCAAATAATTAGCTATAGAGTTAAACTATGTTCTGCTCTGAAAAAAAAATTAAAAAGAAAAATCTTAGGAAATGTTTTAGTGTGACTACATTTTTTTAGATACTGTACATACATGTGTTTCTGGTTGTAACAACTAAGAATACAGTGTTCCCACAGATGTGTTCATCATCATCATCATCATCATCATCATCAAACTGCTGCAGGAAAAACTGAAAAGTTACATTTTTCCTCTGTGACTCTCTCGTTCTCTTGACCTTCTTTAATTTATCTGTGATTCAATTCTCTTGCTTTTGCCCTTTCTCAGTCTTATCTTTTCCCTGCTCATTTTTCTTTACTTTCACTTTTCACATTTCCATTCAGATGTTTTTAGCGATGTGAAAAATAAAACCAATGAAGTCCCCTTCCTGTTGTTTTCTTTTTCTTTTTCTTTTTCTTTTCTTTTCTTGTTTATTTGTTTTTTTTTCTCAGCGTGGTTGAAGTCACTCCCACAATAGGTTACATGCACATGAACAGATGTTGATCCAAAGCCAAACTTACTCCCACCTGCCTTGGCACACACACACACAAACTCAAGCATATATTCCCTCTATACATATTTTAACATTGCAAATTCAGACACGAGATAAGACAAGCATCTGTCACTCTTCTCCAGCCCAAAGGAGAAAAAAGATAATTAATAGGGTTTTTATCTGTTTTAGTGTTATCTGTAACTAGGTTGAGCTTATTTCACAACAAAGATAAAGAAAAGTGAATTTATATTAGAGAACTGCACTTTTCAACAATGCTGCACAACAAAAAGTAAGTTTTTCTAGACATCAATTCTTCAAAAATAGAAATTGTACCATTGTTCAGCTTGCTCTGGTGTTGTGCCCATAATTACCTTGTCAATCTACAGCAACACAATACACCAGAACAACATTTTTACTTTTCATAGTTTTAAGTTTGAAGTATAGCATATGTACAAACCTGCATGCCCTATTTTAATAAAAAACTTGGTTCACTCTTGACATTGTGTGTGCAACTTGTGACAATTTCTTATTGAAAGAAAATTACTAATTTATTTGCTATCCAAGGCAATCCCAAAACCATAAATATTTACTTTTACTTCTACCTGTCACAGACTGAGACAGCATGGGAGATGAGATTTTAACATTTTGATGGTTTGGTTAATGGAATTTCACAATTCACCCGTCACTGCGGTGGTGACAGGTGAATCTGTAAGCAGCTTATAAAACATGTGGCTGACTCACTAACTTTCATTTTGTATTGCTGATTATTTCTGTCATCACTCATGTGACTTAGCATTATGTGCAATATTTCGATAGTTTTGCAGGAAAACAACTCACCAAAGAAGTGGACAAATGTAAATTTTGACCCAGGGCCTCACCAAAGTTATTAGAACTCATCCTAAATTTCACCAATTCAATCCATCCAAAAGTTGTTTAGATATTTCACTCAAAACCATAAATGTGAACCTCATAGTGGTACTAGAAGAAATGTCAGAGGATCACTACAGTCATTATGGTTCATCCTCTGGGTACCAAAAATGTCTCCACAAAACTTTGTGCCTATCTTTCCAGCAGAGGATGAAATGTTTTGCTGGTAAAGTCAAGGGGATCACCATAGTCATTAGGATTCATCCTCTGGGCACCATGCATATCTGTTTCACACTTTATGGCAATCTATCCAATAGATGTTGAGATATTTCACAAAAAAACAAATACATCAGCCTCGTGGTAGTGCCAGATAAAAAGTCAGGGGATTGCCAAAGCCAGTAGGATATATCAACTGGAGACAATGAATGATTATACAACGTGTCAGTCAGTGTGGACCAAAAACCCACTGACATGATGTACAGATAAATTATTTTTTTACAACAGCTTTTTACAGAATGTACATGGAAATTATGTAGTAAAAAACAAACTGTAAACATGCACTGATACAGTATTGAATGCAGAAAATAACACAAAGCAGAGCCTGCAACTGTACTCTCAAGAAAATGACCCGCTGACCCTTACATTTCCATCCACCCATCCACCCATCTGCCCCTCCTACAGCCCCTCCACCAGTCTTTTTACAGAACAAATCACACCAGACACACTACAGATGACCCCGAGACTCAGTATACACACATCTATTAGCCGCTCCCTCCCAGTGAGGTGACCCCACTGCAGTCGCAGGTGACACAGGCAAGGTAGTATGAGTGTCATGGCAGACCCGGTCACACTGCCTGTCAAACCCATAAGCAGGGAGAACCTGGGCACCAGCAGGGCCAGTAGGTATGATGTCATCAGCAAGGCGCCACGGACAAGCAACGCCGAACGAGACAAGCCTCCATGTTTCAATGAGACGGCAGCGTCTGTAGATAGATAGATAGATAGATAGATAGATAGATAGATAGATAGATAGATAGATAGGGCTGTTGTTGGCAGTTTGTGATGACCTGACAAACAAGTGCTGTATTTGTGTTGCTCTTTTATGAATCATTCCTTCACAATTGCATCAGTGTGGTGGTGTCAGTAGCCTCTGATTTTAATATGACATTATTACAGTATGACATTATTGTAATGAGGCAATACAAGTACCACTTAAGTGACAATATTTAAAACTAACAACAATTTATACTGCACTCAAGTATAAGCTGTGGAGAACAGGTGTGCATTTAAAGACCTTACAGGTAAAAATATCTATCATGAAACTGCATTACATCACTCAAGAAACAAAGAAGTGTTCAAGTTAGATGACCTCATGACTGTTGGCAGTAAATAACAGTGTAAAGTTCAGCTGTGGTGACTAATGTGTTGTGTGAAATATGAAGACGTCAGGTGACTTGTTGATCATGCTGGTCACAGTGAGTATCTAGTCTTTAAATGTGTGATTTTTTTTATCAAATCCTTTTTCTCATAAATTCAGTAAGATAGCAGGGTGTTCAAGGGTGGGTACCAATATCATGTGACATCATGTGTGGTAATCTGTCAACTGGCTGTTCATGCTCTTACCATCAGCACCATCCAAAAAGCAGCAGGGATTCCCACCTGGGAGCTACCCAGTCCAACCATTGCTTCCCTACTGGTGGCTACCCAAGTAATTTGGCAGTGAATGTCTTGCTCAAGGGCAACTTGATAGTATGAGAGGGCAGGAGTCTGACTGATTCACTTTCATTATCTCTACTGTCATGAATCATGCAGAGATTTTTGAGTGTGCAAACCTTCAGTCACAACTCCTCTATCTCCTGATTTCTACTGTTTTACAGAGTATTTAGAAATGTGTAAAGACAATGACAGCTCCCTGAGGCCATGTGTGATCTACATAGTAGTCATTTGACTTGTAAAACATAGATCTGCTATAGGGTCAATCTTAAACATCACACCTTATATCTATTTCATGGGTACAATCTATTAAATTAGATTTATCAGTGAATGGTCTGGAGGAAATGTCACTCCATGTACGAGGACAATACTTTGGGAGAGGTCAGAGGTTTAACCATAAAATACATCTGTTCACCTCTGAGCAGACAGGTTTGAAGTATTTCAGCAGCCGAGTAGAAGGGCAGAGGGTAGGACAGCAGGGCTTTAGCCAATAGACACAGGTTGACTAGAGGGCGAAGATCAGAGGGCAGGTTGTCTGTGATGACCTCGCTGATCTCTGCTCCCCAGGTCAACACGGCCTAATTAAGGAAGAAAACAACCAATCCAATCAGTCAATCAATCACTCAATTTGCCAATCCCTTTTTCCATCCCTTGATTAGACCTGCTGTTTAAAATAGAAGTCAAGCCTATACACACCTAATTTGTATTTGTCACTTTTTTTTGGCTATCATCAAATTCTAATGGAGTAAAATTCAGAAGCTGTAAAAATGTAAGAAAAGTTGCAGTTCTACTTTTGGTTTCTAATGAATGTCTACGATATAAGACATCACATTATACATTCCAAATCTAAACATCACTAACCAGTAAAGAGAACATAGTTTTCATAATGCAGGCAGCACCATGAGTCCATCCCAACATGGCATTAAACCGCCCTCTGTCCTCCATACTGCCCTCCAGAGGAGGGAGGAAGATCTGCGAAGTGTAGGAGAAGATGATGACGCCCACAGAGACAAGGAAGTCCTCTGGGTCCACAGAGAGGGACAGACAGGACCAAGACCAGCTGCTGGCCAGACTCAGACAGTACAACATGACCAGCAGGCTGACATAGAGGTGGAGACAAAAGGAGAGAATATGTTATATGTTTTTATTTGAATACATCTATAATCAAACCACAATTTGATACTAGTTATTGTGGTATTTTTCACACAACTAGTTGTGTCCAGTCATATCAGACTTTTTACTGTAATAAAAATAGAGAGTGTAATAAACCCTCAGACAAACATTTTTCCTATCTTAAATAATCAGGAAATAAACTGAGAGGTATTGTATGTATGCTCAGGACTTAATTGCTAAAGAAAGGCAGAGAGATCAGAGGGCTTTAAGAGCTCAGGACACCATTGAACCCTAATACCCAGCTTCATTTTCCCTGTGTTATGCAAGACACCTGGCATGAGACATCTATCAGACAACCAGTAACAGGGGTGTGTAGCAGGTGGGAGCAGACAGCATAACCAGCAGCAGCTGAAAAAATGATCACAAGAGTGAGAATGAGATTTTGTCATGTTATAAAGACTGCCTTGTTGTATTGATTTAACAGGACTGGTGGGTTTGTCAGCTGATACTGATCAGCTGGCAGCGGGCACAAATTCACCGCTCCATCATAACGAACATGATGCTTCTTTTACTCAGTCACCTGATCAGGATGTGAGCCAGGGAGCAGAGCAGGCTGAGGGTGGAGACTGGTCTGAGATCAGTCAGCAAGAGGCAGGGCAGCAAGAACACCAGAGACACCAGCGAACACACCGGTCGAGGAACAGTCAATCCTGTTAGACTGTCAGACAAAAGACTGGTGGAGACGACTAGATAGAGGGTGCAGGTCATCAACAGTTCAATGACCTGGATAAGAAAGATACAGGGGTGCAAATAAAGATGTTTTCTTCATCAAATGACTAAATTGTGTTAAGTTATTCAGAATTTAAGTCTCAAAATCACATATATTTTTGTTTGTGAGTTACCTGAGCTACGTTAACCATCCATCCACCCAGTCCAGGCCAGTGGGGCCACAGTCCTTTGCAGCAAGCTTGTACTACATCCTGGTAGCTGTTCCGGACTCTGACCTTTGAACCTCCACTGAAAGACACAAATCTACCGCATTTTACCATGATACAGCATATCTGACACACATTCATAACTTCAACCATTGTCCCTTTTTTATGCAAATGTTGAATAAATGTTTCAAGTTTTTTTTAAATTGATTTATAAAGCGCTTTAAAAAAAGAAAACAGGTTTAAAATAAAGTAGATGTAAATAGAAACCAGTTTAAACACTATTTAAAACCCAAGAAATCTGAAAGAAGTAAAAACAGGTTAAACACAATTAAAAGCCAGAGAATAAAAGAGGGTCTTGAGGTGCATCTTAAAAGCATCAGCAGACTCAGCCTGTCTAATAGCCTCCAGCAGGCTATTTCAAAGCCGATGAGCCACTGCAGACTTCAGCTCTATTGAAGCTTGAAGCCAGCGTGTGTCCAAGTGAGCGAAAAAAAGGGTTAGTTTTTTTTTTTTGTTGTTGATCTTTTTCGTAACTCGCAGTATACATTTTATAATCAAACTCGGCCGAACTGAACTAATCATCTCAGTTCAATTCAAATGTAGCCCACAAGCCAAGCAATCACAAATTACAGTGTTACACATCAACACATTCATATTTCTCTTCGTCTGTGAAAGTGCTGCTACTGCTGAGACTCCACTGCTAAATGAACAAAAAGAAATGTTTCTACCTCTTTCTGTCAACTGGCTGTTCATGCTCTTGCTCTTTGCGTTTACGGTTACGTTTCAATATAGAATCCTGTTGAGGGTCTGAACTGAATCTTAGGACTAAACACAGGAAGTTGGTTATTGCTTGTTGGAAATCACCACATGAGACAAAGTTTAAAAAGATGCTGAGTAAATTTCTGCCCTGTCAGGAAAAGAGTAAGTAGATTTAAGTGATAACACGCTCCTATGGGATAAAACATGTTGTCACCTGACTGCAGTTGGGTAATTACACCAATAGAAAAGAATAGAAACCGTACCTTTCTTCCTCTTCGTACAAACAGGCCACCAAAATCCTTCCCGTGTAGTTGCAAACCCAAGCCGACAGAACCAGGAGAACCAGACCCACATAGCCTGACTGGACAAGAGCAAAGGGCAAACCCAACACAAAGATACCCTACGTGGGAAGAAAGAGAAGGAGCACAGAGAACATAGATGGACAGGGTTTAAGGGGATAGTGAAAAAGACAATGACAAGAGACCAAGGCATTACTGAAAATCCCTCAAAAACTCAGTTATCATCCACTGTGTCACTTTAGACTAGAGTTACTATAGAGCACAAAACCACTCTCCCCATTTTACCCAAAGAAAAAGAACATCAAAACAACATGTATGGGAAATACAATAAAAATGACACATGATGACTATAAAAATCAAAGTATGGCACTTCCTTTAAACACGGTGCTGCATGATACTCATTTTACACCGAAGAGATAATTATTGAGACAAGTGGAAAATGTGGAAATCCAAACTTTGCAGAAAGATTAAGGTGGGTAGGTGAAAAAGGAAAGAAAGAGAAAGTGAGAAAAAAGGACGTTGGTAGGATGACGAGGGGGCGAGAAGAGAGTTTTGGCGTCATGCCTGGAGAATTTGAGGATACAGGAGAGCAGAAGGGAGAGGAGAGTCGAGCTTTGGCCCATCACCAAGGGAACATGTTTGTGTCTGCCAGCCAGAGAAAAAGCAAGGAGCGAAGAGGAGAGGCTGGAGGTGGGGAAAGGCAGGTAGGTAGAAAGGTATAGGTAAGCTAAGAATTAGGGTAGAGGAGAGGAACTTAATGTGGAAGAGGGAAGGAAGAGGTGGGGGGAGAGAGAGGGGGGGGGGGGGGGGTGAGACCTCACGGCTGGAGAGCAGGAGGTTTGGAAGAGCGAGAAGACGGCGAGATCAGAGGAGACAACGAGCTACTTTGATGGAGCTGCTGTGTTTTTGGATGTTGGAACACGGCGAAACACAGACTCACTGAGAGAGTTGTGGAAGCACATCATAGACCAGAAGACGCACGCAAACACATACTGCACTGCGGACGCATAAACAGACACGCACACAGTCTCTCACTTTCAAGTTGCTAAGTTGTAACTGGTGTCTGTTAGGCATATGCTGATAGAGCTTTGATGTTAAAATGGAGCTGCTGGGGATGAAAGCAGTTTGAGAGAAATCTGACGCTCAAGTATCTGATTTCAACCCCCCCGTTCCCTACCCCACCCCACCCCACCCTCTCTCTCTCTCTCTCTCTCTCTCTCTCTCTCTCTCTCCTCACTTCTCTTTCTCTCTGTGTTTTTGCCAGCTAATTCCTCATTGGTTACTCTGAGCACAACCTGAAGCAGCTCCCAATCACAAAGGGGAACAACAAGGGAGGAGAAAGAAATCCCCGATTGGCTCAGAAGAAGACGGAGAAGAAGCTAAAACATTCTTTTCAGCTCTATCTTGCCATAATCTGACACATAAGGCGCCGTCTTAAAAAATCTGTTTGTTCAGGGGATGTTGACCAAGCACATGCACTCTTATTTTCTTAAACCTTACATACACAATATCAAGCAACCAAGCAGCAAGCGACACATGCTGAAATAGGGATTATTACACATTCACTAGTCCTGTCTCTGGACTCCCCAGGTGGGAGATTTCAACTGTTGCCCTTTAGGTCATAGACAATATTTTATGCAAGCACATGCCTTGTGCACAAAAACTGATAGAGAAATGTCTTCCAGCACCATGAGGGGATTAGGCAGAGCAGACAAAGGCAGGTTTGACATTTAAATAACTGAAAGTGCCTTTTTATTTTTTATTTTTTTACATAACTGAAGTTGTATTCCTGAAGGTAATCAGTTATTTTGTTTAAATTCCATTGCTGAAGAGAAAAAAAAAGCAATGAAAAGGATGTGTGCAATCATAAAGCATTTCAAGATGGATACATGTAGATAAGTAATGTACAGAATTTATAAAAATGACCTGAGAATGAAAGGTGCTATAATGAGGTTGGCAGCAATGATGATAATTATAGGGTGACATCAGCTAAATTGGGCCACTTTTTGGTTAATGGCATGGGAAACTAACAAAAGAACAATGTATGACATTTATTTGTATTCTTATGATTAAAAGGGTTTGTTATCAATATTTTTGTGTGGAATGTATGTAAGAAAATATAATTGTTTAAGCCCTACAGCTGTTGAAAGATGAGTTACCCCACATTTTTTAGATCGGCAGTGTTAAGGTAAAATGGGCCGGCTGATCAGTAAAAATGGGCCACTAAAATTGCAAAGGAAACAGAGTAATTTCTAATAAAACAATCTAATAAACTTTAATTTCAAAACACATCTATGCACTATAACAATATAATATTAAAGTTAAATTGCATCAAAACAACTATTTCATAAGAAATATTATTTATTCTGATAAAGATGATACTAGAACTGAAACTATTAGTCTATTGAGCGGTTAGTTGGATATAAATTGGCAACACCTTTTTAAAATCACTCATTAATCATTAAAGACATTTTTCAAACACAAACTTTCTCTGGTACCAGCTTCTAAAATGTGAGACTGATGCTTTGCTCTGTCGTGTATGAGAGTTCATTGAATTTATTGGTTGGTTGGACAAAAGAAGTCATTTAAACATGTCCTCTTAGGCTCTGGAAAGTTGTCATGGGCATATTCCTGGCTATTTATTGCAGCTAGATATTGATGAATGGTGATTAAAAAAAGAATTGTTACTTGCAGTCTTACTTCTAGTAATATTTGGAATGTGGATAATGATGATGCTAATAAAGGAGATCTACTGAATAACTGGTGGAAGATGACACAAAAGCTGCAAAAGTCTACTTTTTTATGCACGAACCCGCAGCATATTCAGACTTGCTTTTTTTCCGCAGGGTCTCGGGGAGATGAGTTGGCAGTACGATGAACCAAATAACTTTTGACAGCAATCTTTCCAAGACAAAATGGGGACATTCTTCATTTCCCTATGGCTTGTGTATGGGATTGAAAATCATATTTAGTACTCTTTCAACCCAGTTTAAGGTAAGATATCATTTATAAAGTGAAATATCCTTCAATCATAGGTAATTATATTAATGTCAGCATTTCTCTATGTCAGAAACAAAAGGTCCATGACGCTAATCTGCGATGAAGACGGACAAACTACAACTGCCTCATTAACAAACAGGTCTGAATTCAAACAGAGTTTAATAATATTCCCAAGTCAGGAGCCTTGAGAGCTGGAGCTGGATTTTGCATTTCTGGCAGCAAATTTGCTCTCTAATAAAAACTTTATTAAGCTGGCAGACAGACAGTTATATTGGCATCAATAAACCACCACCAGAAAATACATATTTTCTTTTTAGCCTTGATACAAAATAAAACTGCTGTCCTTTTCTTTGTCGATTATTAGGACATCTGTTAGCCCCTTAATGAAAAGATTTGCCATTTAATTGCAATGAAAGGTGTTTATACAGTACATCAGATGTGCTTCTTTTATACTGTCTGAGATCTTAACTTAACCTAACTGTTATCATGAACCTTGACCAATAGGATTACTTAACAATCTTTTTGGTTAAGGTTCTTGATTATAATGTGCTGCAGGAAATGAATAACCTGCAAAACATTAACTAACCCGACAGTCCAGGAGGCTGTTAGAAAAACTTGCTGCAAGTAAAGTAAAATTAGAACTCAAGTCTAGTTTTATGAGCTAATGAATTTAAATATAGTTGAAGGCACTGAGGTTACATTCCACTTTATATATTGAATATTTGATTTAAATCAGTAATATGGAATATATCACAGTCTCAGTTCATACAAGTCGCAGAAAGTCTGTCTTTAATGAAAAAATCCTGGAACCCAGACAGAGAGAGTAGCATCAATAAAGCAAGCTCATAAAATACTTATTTCTCTACTAAATATCATATTGTATGTTGGCACATGTCTTTATGTACTGACAACAGCGATAACACTGATTAAAAATATGTGTTATATATGTGCAGTAATATGACACAAACAACAACAACAGGAATTGATGCAAATATACCTCAATACCTAATGGAGAACGTCTGCATGTGTATATGACTATCTGTGTCTGTCTTCATTTGCCTGCATGCATGTGTGTATATGCGTGCATTCACTGTATTGAGGCCCTAATGTCATAACGTATTCTCTACGGACCCAGTGACACTGTTCAATTACACTACAGTTATTCAGTGAAAGAACACATTTACATGAGCGCAGCGATTGAATCCAGCCTACCATTTACAGCATAATAAGCTATTAGCATTGCCACCACAAGAACACACACTGTGACCGGGAGCTTTTCTTCTTCTTCTTCTTCCTTTTTTTTCTTTTTTCTTGATTTGATTCATGCTTTATTTGATTATGGAGACTGGAGAGCGCCTGACAAACTCTCTGCAAGATCACAAAGCATTGTTTAGTAATATTAAAACACAGTGGGTGCAGATGAGTTACTCTGCAAAATTAATGCTTTTTGATAGTGTGCAGCTTGGCACCTAAACAGGGGGTATTTGCATTTTGGTGTTTATCTTCCACAAGAAAAAAGGGGGAACAGACATTAAGTTTTGGAGAAAGAAGGGGAAAGGCATGTTGGAAAAAAATAATTGTAGCAGCAGCTGAGGTATATTATTGGAAAACCAAACTCTGAAGACAAATGTGTGGACTTAACTTTGACAAATAGGTTACAACTGTCCATGTCTGCCTTCATACATACTGTAGTTACATGACCTGTATTGACCAATGGCTGCCTGGTAAACAGGAAAATTAAAGTATGTATCTTTATGTATTGAATGGAGTGAATTGAAATGTTCCTAAAGTTCAAACTTACCTGTATAGCGTTTGTGACGTTCCAGCCAGCTTCCCACGCTGTGATGGTTGAAGTAGAATTCAAACCTGTGGTGCTTTGAACTGGACTGGCTACACTCGTCCTCACTCTCTCTTCTTCCAAGCTGGTGAAAACCTGAGAAGATCCCTCCATGATTCCCTCTTCATCCTTTTTCTCCTGTCCATCCTCAGTAAGTCTTTGCTTCTGTATATCCCTTCCAAGATCTCTGACCAGCCTGTAGGATCTTCTCCTTTTATTTTGTTTTTGGTTGAAATTTGAGTTCTCTTCACTGTTGCTTCCCATCATGCCTGCTTGTATCTCTGAAGATCTTTCTTTGCTATAGGGCCTGGTGTTTTTTAACCAGAGGGAGTCTGTTGTAGGGACAGGTGAAGTCATGGTGACAGTTCTGGGTCCAGTGGAGATTATGGTCGCTCTGGTTTCTTTAAAAGTTGGACTCTCCTGCCATGAAGAGCTAGTGGATCCCATCAGGTCAGCATCTTTTGTTCTCTCCCTCATAGTAGAATTATCTTGCTTAGACAGAGACTGAGAAGTTTCTCTAGATGATGGTCTGTTTCTCTTGGCGTCATCAGAGCTCGTATTATGCAATCTGTTGTCCTCGCTGTAGGTTCTGTTCAACTCGTCACTCTGGGTCAGAATCAGCATCTCTTCATCTTCCTGAAAGAACCTGCCAATCAAAACCACTAGCATGTTTTTGCTCCACTATGATCCAAGTTCTACATGTTTTCAGGTTCTCAATAATATTGCTACTCCTCTAGATTAAGTGTGGACTGCTTTAAATTGAAGAAATTTCAGCCACATTTCACACTTTCCAAAAATGTCCTTGCTGTGGTATATTGCTGCAATCCAGAGGAATTTTACTTAATTAAAATCATCAAATATTATTATATTTAAAGAACAAGATGTGCATGTAAAGGGGTGTGAATATATATGCATATAATCAGAAATGCAAGATATTAACATGTCTGTTTGTATAGGTAAATATTTATTAAAATGTCCCAAAATATATTCATGATTCTGCCTAATTGAGATAATTTAATAGAAATGCATCTGTCTTTTTTTTTTTGAATGACTTCATATTTCAATATGTAAATCAATACATACAAAAAAACAGTAAATGATGTAACTCACCTTGTTGTCCAGTCCAGTTGCAGCCTTGACACTGCCCAGCCCCACAGAGACCCAGCAGCACTCATGGGCTGCCCAGGGGTCCGAGC
Source organism: Scomber japonicus (assembly GCF_027409825.1). NCBI lineage: Eukaryota > Metazoa > Chordata > Actinopteri > Scombriformes > Scombridae > Scomber > Scomber japonicus. The sequence continues at coordinate 22,195,388 of NC_070594.1, forward strand.
CCAGTGAGGAGAACCCATCTTCAGCCTTGCTTGCCTTCAGAGTCAGCCTCTCTGTGTCTGGAGGTCTACAGGTCTAAGAAAGCTTGACTGACACCGGACACATTGACACACTCATACACAAATTCCCACCAAACGTGTACACTTACACACCTACACACTTACACACCTACAATGTCTGCCCATAGAGAAACTGCACAAACACATGAGCAACATACACAATGCCTGCATAGCTACACACATGCAGGTGTATGAGGTGATTGACAAGCTGGTGAGCTGTGACATTATAATATGCCAATGTTTTCAACAGCGAAGGAGTAAACAGCAATAATGGCCTCCACAGCAGATAACTACACTCAGGGATGCAGTGGAGGGCGAAGCCACAACAAATTAGTATACCTACTTTTTATTTTTGCACAATGAAATGTATTAATGTTTATATTCCTACATAACATATAACCTCTTATTATATTAAAGGAATGCCATGATGATAATAGGTGGTCATATGTATAATTACCACTTGGAGGGTGTAATTTAGCAACCTTTGCACCATCATTAGTTACTCCAACAAAAATCAACTTCAACATTGATTTAATTTCATATTAGAATATAAGGTTTAAGCAACATTATGAACTTTGTAACACAAAATGTATACACAAAGAGTTTATTTTAAGTCTCTCAATGTAAGCTCGGCTCTATTTTTATGAGTGTGCGCACACCAAACAACTCCAACTTTTTGCCCCAGAGTGTGGTGAGTTGTGCAGGGCAGCAGGAGGAGCTATACAACAGTAGTGTAACTGGGACCAAAACTTCTGACTCTGTTCTTTCCTGGCCTCCTCTCCTCTCCTCTCATGTACTTTGTGCTCCATTTCCTTCTTTTCAACTACTTTTTCGTTTTTTTTTTTTTTCATCCCTTGTGCTGCTTTGTTCCTGGTAGCCAAAGCTGTTCTGATGCAGCATTTCATTTGCTTTGTAGCATCTGAAGCTTTTATATCCAAAACCACTCTGCTTCTGGAGCACACTGATGTATATTTTAAAACCCTTTATGGATTTGGTGTATTAGCACCTGGCTCACACTCTTTCGCTTTCACATGTTCAATTTTTTTTTTTTTTTAACCCGCAGCAGAAAGTTCACTCATAGTACTACTTACGGTGACTGTACACTCCTCCAGACATGCTTGTTGGATGGTGGAAAAACCTGATATTATACAAGAAGGTGAAGCGAGAACATATTTCATGTTTTTATGTAATTTAGGAGAAGCAACCCTTTAAAGTTCTTGACATGAAACGCACCTGAGAATATCTCCTGGTGCCCTTTTACTTGGTGTTTTTATGAGGCTGTGGAACAATGAACAATGACAAATGGGCAACAAAGCCTTCAATAGAGATGAGAGATTGACAGCTGGGATAAAATCAATATAATGAGGAGCACAATAAGAGTCCAAATATTCATGCAAAGCATAGATTCTAGAGTAGTTAGTCAAATTGTCCCAATTTACCAAATTGCTGTAAAATTGGTCATTTTAGAAGATGAAAACACTACCAATGCATGAATTCAGTCAGTAAGTTGTAGACATGTGTGTACTTAGAGTTTATCTGTTTATCCTCTTCAAAACATCTTGAGATACTGTTTAACCCAAGTGTGCTTAGGACCTCCTGCAGAGAGGAGCATGCCGTCAGGATGTCTGTATTTCTGCATAGTCTGTGTATATTTGTGTGTGTGTGTGTGTGTGTGTGTGTGTGTGCTTGAGAGAGAAAGTACAATTCCTTCCTCAGTGGGCTACAAAAGCATAGCAATCTGATTATATGCAACCACTTTCTAATAAGTCACCATTTACAAAGTAGTAATACATTGTGTCATTAATGGCTAATACATCATTACTTATGTTTGTAGATTAGAAACATTTTCACTATGAATGAAAAGTCTGTTACAAATTCAAAGTTTTATTCTTATTTATTATTTTAGCCAATATACCAACACTTGTTGGGCCTTAGTGTGATAAACATCAATAAATGTTGGTATTTGTATGATATGATAAACACCCACACGTTTTTAACTTTCTTAAAGTCTGCAGTCATTATTATATTAAGTAGAAACCTTTTATCATCGACTTTTGGGTTTTTGACATGACATGATTCACACATTGTTAACTGTGATCTTCCTTTTTGCCCCTAGTTATGTTTACTTGGTAGACTATATTTCCTACTGTGTAGCTTTAAAAGATGGTATATTTCTGTCATCCTCATACCAAATATACAGTTGCTGTGCACTGTAAAACAACACTAAAGCTATGTTTGAATCAATCTAGGCTTATAGAAATTTTTTTTGAAAATGAGCCACATGGAGGATTTTTTAACAGTTGAGACCTAAGTGTGACCACATTTTAATGTCTGACATACAGAGTACTAGTCAGAAGTCTGGACACACTTTAAAGCAGAATAAATATGTGATGAAAAGAAAAACAAAAAAAACCTTTATATCTGGGCAGCTCTTTATCTGTTTTTCATTCTCTCTCAGTTGGCTTGTGAGGTTGAGAACTCCTGTTCAACTTTCCATATTTTTTTCATTATTCCCTCCCTCCCTCTGTCCCAAGTTTAAACCTGGAGGGACGTGGGGAGCACAGAGGAGGGGGAGAAGGAGGAGTAGAGAGAGAGAGAGAGAGAGAGAGAGAGAGAGAGAGAGAGAGAGAGAGAGAGAGAGACTTTGGATCAACTTCTTTCAAACTTTCCACATTCAGCTCAGCACAGAGGCGCGCGAGAGAGGACCGCGCTGACTGCAACAGCGCGCGCGGCACGATATCAAACTTCTCATTGGACCAACATGAAGCGGCTCCGGCTCGTGCTCCTGACCGCGTTGCTATGGCAATGTTGCCACGCTCAGCAGAGAGGTGAGTCCTCAAGAGACTGATAGATAAGACTACTGATCAATACCTGGCTGCATGAATCAATAGGAGGCACCGGGAGAGTTATTCACTGCAGGGCAACTATCTAATGGGCTCAGTGTCATTTACTCACGGCTGCTGCTCATTCCCCTTAATCAGTTAATCAGTCTACAGCTAGAAACTCATCAGCTAAATGAAAGAAGTCACGTTTGGAGAGATGTTTTAAACCTATACCTACTCATGTATAGGCCTTTAGCCAGAGTGTTTGGGCTGTTTTTGTTGTTGGGAAAACAGTGCGACACACGTCTTAGTAGTTATATTTAGACCCATAAATCAAAGGAAGTGGTTAAACGTCAACATGACAGACATTGACATGACTGCATGTGCTAATAAAGTGCAAACAGTTGTTTTTTGGCTGACACCCCCCTGCAGTCACTGTTCACACCAGCACTGTTTATGATTATCTACTGAACACTGCATGTCATACAGTCTTTCAAATGGTATCTACCCCCTAGTGAGCTTTTACCCTTTCACATAGTTCCAGCATACTATAATATGTAGGTGACTGTAGCCTACTATAAGCCAGTCTATACTATAACCTTTCATAGTGCACTACACTTGTTTTACATTTTGTGTATTTTGTCTAGGTTTCTGAATTCTAGGAATGTTTTGAAGCATGAAATGGCCCTTGTATAAACACATAGTTAGTTTTAGTGTTTTTGTGTCACCTTGACGGATTCCTCTAAAAACGCTAAGAGACAGCTTTGGTTTTGAGATATCATCCACTTACAGTTTTTGCCACCTCACCCCCAGTACAATGAAGGTGAATTTAATGTTATTTGTGGTCAAAGTATTGAAAGTGACATTTAAAAAGTTCAGCAGTGACATGCCTCTCCAGAAACAGTGTCCCTGTTACTCTATATAGACAGTCCTCAGACCTCACTGTCAACAGTTTTATGCTCAACTACAGTATTTTCTAACCAAGGAAATTGGCCTCACGGATACATTTAACTGTGTGTTCTGTGGTTTATTAGTAACACGGATGCTGTTTCTTAAAGATTTTCACCTTTATTGGACAGTTGCTAGTGGAAATGAAGGGTGAGAGTGGAGTGGAATCAAATGACATGCCACAAAGGTACCTGACTGGATTCAAACAAAGGATTTTGTGGTTTTGTGGTATACTGTCTTGGCCATTCAACCATCGGGGCACCCCAGGAATGTTGTTTCTGGAAAGACACATTCATGTTGAATTTTCAGAATATCATTTTTAATGCTTTGAGCGCCACCAACAGAATTCAGTTTACCTCCATTGTATTCTTATGAAGCCTGAATTCTCTGATGGATATCTCAAAACCTTGACGAATAAAAACAAATCGATGTGCATGGCTAGGTACCGGTAGGGTTAAGTGAGAATGTATTCTATGTTTTTATGTAATTTAGGTGAACCAACGCTTTTAAAGATCAAATCATGCCATGAAACACACCTGAGAAAACCGCACTGCTGTTGCTCTTTCACTTGGTGTATTTGTGAGGCTGTGAAAGATTAATTATGTGTTGTGTGTCTGTGTGTATGTGTATGTGTGTATGTGTGTGTGTACAGGCCGTGACATAGTGAACACTGACAAATGGGCAACAAAGCCTTCAACAGAGATGGGGGCGGGGGGGGATTGACAGCTGGGACAAAATCAATATAACATGGTTCACAATAAGAGTCAAAATATTCATGCAAACCATTGATTCTTAGAGTAGTTAAATTATCCCACTTAACCAAATTGCTGTATTCAACATTTTCAGAAGATGAAAACAAGTACGTCCAAGTTGTGTGTACGTAGAATTTATGCATGTGTGTTTTTACAGAAACATGAAAGATGAAGCAAATCTAGTGCTTGTCATGCTTTTTCCTATTTACCCTCTTCAAAACATCTTGAGCTACTGTTGACCCAGGAGTGACCTCCTGCAGAGGGGAACGATGCATGCCATTATAGGATGTGTGTTTCTGCATAGTGTGTGTGTGTGTGTGTGTGTATGTGCACTAGAGACAGAAAGTGAGTAGAAGAGGGCGGGAGAGGCCATCTGCGTGAGGAGCCTCATTACCAGGCGTGTCAACCAGGCATGCTCTCTATCAGCTACAGAGCTTAGAGAGAGACACCAGGAGATAATCGGAGAGGGAGGAGGAGGAGGAGGAGGAGGGCTGAAATGGAGAGGAGAGAAGAAGGGGAGGGTGTTATTAGGCATTGGGGGAGACGTCAACGATAGAGAGAGGACGGGTGAAACAGGTAGACAAAAGTTTGGAAGGACATAAAGAAAGGATGAGGTTTAAGCAGCCAGACAGAGTTAATGAGGGGCTGGAAGTATACAAAGCCAGGTTGAATGGAAAATAGAAGCTTTTTGAAACCGTTTCGTCCAGATCCAAAAAGGTTTTGTGTTGTTTTGAGAGTGATAGAAACTTATTTGTTGATCAAGAACATTTTTTTTGTGGTAAAAGAAGATGAATAGTCATTGGAAAGTTTTTTCAATCAGCTTCTTATTATGAGCAGTGAGGACCTACATGGCCACACTATCTTTTGCTCAAACTGTTTTGTACATTTTTGTTTTCCATTCTTTTCTCACTAGTTTGACATAGACACAGTTGTAAATATGTCAAGTTAAAGGGGACCTATAAGGCTTCATTTCCAGCTCTATATTTTTTATTCTGGGATTCAACTAGAATAGCTTTGCATGAATCACAGTTCAAAAAACTCTCTTCAGTTCAGCCCCTGTCTCTTAACAGGCAGTTTTAGTTCCTTTCTATGTAAGACCCCACTCCCAGTAAGCCCACTCTGTTCTGATTGGCCTGCCTGTGTATGAGACTCATATTAAATTACCGTCAATGGGAACCCAACATTTCCTGCTTTACTGCTTCATATTAAAAGCTTTTATATGACAAAATAATAGGATGCATTTATTGTAAAGATCAGTTAGAAATAACGCAGGGAGGAATAGTACGAACAGAAACAGCCACAGTGATGATGATGTTTGATGAAGAGCAGCAAATGACCGGTACACCACCAGCAGGTAAACAACTTATTTATCTCTGCTCTGCTCTGTAATGGAAAAACACTTACAACGGGCCAGCTTGACTTGAGTCATAGCTTTGCATGAGTACCCCAAAAACCCCCTAGAAATCTGTTTGGACTAAAGGTTCAGAGCAGTCTGAAGCTGGCACTTTTATCTCACAGGGTTTATTTTCACATAAGTTTAACTCATTGTTTGACACCTTAGTCACGTTTGATATGAACTTCAGACATTGTAACATTATTTATCACGATAACCTGAATTTTGTCAGGTTATTGTACCCCCCCCCCCTTTTAGAAATGAGTATACTAATGTTATAGAGAATGATTGAAGATTTGGATTCACATTTTTAGTGGCTTTGAGTCGGTTATCCAGCAAAAAGCTCTGAAATGCTTCTGATAAGAGATTCCAAATGTGAGGATTTGCTGTTCTTCTGTTTTATGTCATTGTGAACTGAGCAGATTTATATTTTGTACTGTTGCTTGGAGAAAACAAGGAACTTGGAAGAGGATACTTTGGACTCTTGGAACTTGTTATGCCAATTTTTTACTATTTACTGACATTTTATTGAATACAGTTCATTTATTGAAAAATAATTGGAAATAACTCTTCTGATGTATGTTTTCATATCTGTTTGATACTTGTTGACAGTGCTGTTGAGAGAAATAAAGGTTAGGTCAACTGTTACTTACATTTAATCATCTTAAGGCCAGAAAAACCCAATAGAATCAACAACATGACCAGTGTTGAACAGTTGAAATATAAGTGATAAACTATGACCTTCCACCAGATGAGCATGATGCATGCAACTCTAGAGCCAAGCTGAGGAAATATCGATAAAAGTAAAATGTCAAGAATGTGCGGCTGTCACTGGGGGAAGTTCTGAGAAATTGCCAGAAAAGTTGACTTGTTGGAGTTGGAGAGTATGTATTAATGCGAATGTTACGGGGCCTGATTTGCATGATTGGATGTGAAGTAAACTCACTAGACGCCAGTGTGGAATGAATCCAGACAAGGCTCATAAACCAACTGAGAAATCAGGATATTTATTTACCAAATCCATGTGACTTATTTATAATATTGCTGTCCTGCAGAAACCTCATAGTGCATCTTCAAAAAAAAGCAAACATATCAGGAAGGGTGGGAAAACGGATTGATTTCCCTATTGATGTTTATCAGACTTTGGCATAATCAAAAGTGCAGCCTGATACTATGAAATATTTGATTATCTTTTCTATACTAGAACTATTGAAAAAATGGTTAATTTATAGATAAAAGGTCTATTCAGAGCAGCTACAAATGTGTTTATATGTGTATGGTAATGGGGATTTAACTGAGCTGGGCTGAATGTGATGTGATGTGAACTCACAAGAGGTATGATAGTGAATGTGATGTGAATCCAGAATGGGGTTTTTTCTACCCATCAGAGAAATCAACATTTTTATAAGGTGAATTCATCCCAATGTCATAATGTTTCAAAAAATATGTTGATCTCAGTCCTCTATGTTAATGCGAAAGCGGCCGAGCTTAGTTGAATGGATTTGATGAAATACACCAGAGGGGAAGCCGTTAGACTTTCTCAACTTGGTACCCAAATTCAGTGAATATAATCAATATGTCCTAGAAAATAAGACAAGAGGGAAGGGGAGGAGAGGGAAGAAAGGAAGGACAGTTCAAGGAAGAAAAGAAATCTAGTAAGATAGGTAGGATTCAGAAGGGTTTAGTCTGATTTGGGGCTGTAATTACAGGTGTTTAGCAAAATGATATGTAGTTTTGTAAACATGCAGATGAATGCAGACGGTGAATACATGAGTGCTGTATTTTAGAAATGGGGTTGAAATAAAACAAACATTAAGCACTATTATTTCTTTCTTATTCTATCCACGCCATATATTTTGGTGCATACTTCTCTGCTGTTATGATGTTTTTATGGTAGTCAAAACCCACAATATGACACAAATGGTAGCTGTATGGTTGATAGCTGTAATGTTGAGTGCTGTACAGTAGATAGTTCCAAGTACTTCTATTTTACTTCTGAATTATTTCTATTATTGATGAATTTGTTGATTGAGCATGTTTCTTTTGCCTTGTCCATCCAGTCCAAAATTTAAATGTATTCAAATTAGATATAAAACAAAAAAAAAATTGCCTAGTTTTTTTCCTAAGTATCAAGATGAGTTTTTGATTCATTTTCTTTTCGTTTCATTTTCATTTTCACTAATTCACTTGTTGAATATTTGCTGAACCTTTTAAACACTTGAGCATCAAACTCTAAATATTTTAGAGCTAGCGTTTGTGCCTTTTAATGAGAAGGAGGATAGTTTGCTCTTAAACAGCTGTGATTTAATGTTGTAATCTCTTTTGGTTCATCAGACCTCACACCAGGAATGTTTTTAATAAGTAAGTTGTGTTTTACAATTTCACATTCAACTTAGTAAAATACAGGAAGTGTCCTCTATAGATGTAACATGTTTAAGAGTCATTTTATTTAGCTAAGAGGTGATATATAAGATTACTGTATGCTCATCCTAGCACTTAATCTGGATGTGTACAGTTTACTGTCATACAGCGTCTGACTCAACAGTGTTGCCAAATTGTCATTGACTTCAAGGCAGCCAAGAATTAATCGATGACATTGTGCCAAAGTTACAGATCATATGACAGCAAACAGGTGTGCGTGAGTGTGTGTGTGTGAGTGTGTGTGTACTTCAGAGGAATCCTTTGGGAGCTAAAATTAACCAGGTGTTAAGTTGGGATGGTGCTGTATCTTTCCTGTCATTAACAAAGACAGAGGAAGCCAGAGAGAGAGAGAGAGAGAGAGAGAGAGAGAGAGAGAAGGATTTGATTTCACTGACTTTGACATTTTAGTTGGTTTGCTTTTTTTTTTCTGACACGTGTCACAGTGTGTGGTAGAAGTAGGTCAGGATGCTCAGTGATACCTGCTGATTTCAAAAAGTCAGTATAAATTGCCAATATATTACTTTTTGGTGTGGGATTAAGTATCAGGGGTGTTACATGTAGAATTTTAACATTTGAACACATTTTCAAATGTAAGTAATAGAGTTTTATCCATGACCAGAATAATTCTACTTTGGGATTTTTTACATTCGTGTGTGTAGTTTTGGTGGGAAGGCTTCTGGATTGCTTTATAAAAAATATAATATAACATAAAAAATGGAAGAGGATGCAGTTTCTTTTTCACAGTTTCTATCAATGGTAGATGATGAAATTAATGAAAGAGGAAGAAGAAATGATTTCTAACATATTAAAGGCAAAACAAAACACACTGGGGAAAGAAGTAGTGACACTCTCTGTATTACAAGTAACCCGTGCTTTCAATTTTGAGAAACACAAATGATGACTAGAAGATAATTGACTTGGTGATGTTATGTTTGTACTTATTATACCTAGACCTGGGGTATTAATTAAAAAAAAGACCAAAATCAAGGCTATTAGGTTACTCCAACTGACCTTATGCATGTAGTAGTTGTTAACCATGTGTGTCCAGCCTAACTCGGACAGACGAGATGAATTAAATGTCAGAGCAAGGCAGCTGGGTCGAGAGAAACTTACAGGTACACTAAAAAGATGTCATGTCGGCCTTTTATGCGTACATCGGCTACAGTCAACGCAACCCAGGACAAAACTAAGGTCAATGTAAATCTGTTTATCTCAATGTAAATGTTGTCAGGAGCAGCACAGCCTCTTTCAGTTCAGTGAGCTCAGTGTTTGTGTGTGTGTGTGTGTGTGTGTGTGTGTCTGTGGCGACGAGGCAGGTGGGCTGGCCAGCAGAGCGTCAGTTTAGCAGTGAACTCAATCACACTCACTGTAAATAAAACAGTCTACAACAGGCCAGAGCAGCTGAGTACAGTGATGGATGTTGACCCTGGATTTGTATACACAATCCAGAGGCTGAAGCAGATCTCTTCAAAGAAGCTGTCTGTTCCACTTTTGTTAAAATAATTTCACAATATACTTTAAAACACCTGCTGATGGAATGAGATAACAGAAGTAGAGCTGCAATGATTCGTCCATTAATGTAAAAATAACTTCAGGATATCAACTTGGACTCCAGGATGTTTTCAGCATTCATCTGATGTTTTACTGACCAAATAATAATTAGTTGAAGCCCTAAATAGAAAGCTTTATTCTAAATCTATTCATAACGTTACATATTTATGTAGTCGCAAGAGATGTTAAACAGAACCTCTTTGATTTTCCTGTTTCAACAAACAAATACCTTAGAGTGTTCTCAACTACTGAAATAGTTAAATATCACTAGGTCATAATCCATTATTTTCTGTTTATTGTTCAGTACAGTGAATTAATAAGAGCTCCACTGTGAGCTCTAATTATACCAATGTAACCAAAATGAATATGAGAACATTGTAGGCCTGTGGATGCTCTTCTGATGATGAGATGCATAAACATGGTCTGTCTAATGTTTCAGTATTTGGCCTAAATATTTGTTTAATTTTGTATATTGGATTATTTGCATGTATCATTGTTTGTGTATTTGTGAGCATGTGTTTATTACAGGGGGCATGTTAATATTTGACTTGTGCTTTTCCCAGCACAGCCCCTACAAAGCACATCTTCCACTGAACAAAATCTAGGTCTGTACATGTGCATGTGAGTGTTTCCTCGCTGTTTTGTTGTCAGAACAGCATTGATAATGCTGAGGAGAAAATCAATAGTTAATTCTGCCAGGGATACAATAGCTGCTCTGCCCAGCTCCATTCTGCTGTGGGCTTAGAGAGAGAAAGAGAGAGAAAGAAACAGGGCATGAGTTGATGAATTGGTGCATGTGTGTTAGCAGAAGCTATACCGAATCCACACTGTGCCTTAAAAAAAAGGATGAGATGGGGATTTGTACTGTAGGAAAGCACATAAAAACTGGATGACTAACTTTAAAACAAAATGGAAACAACAACTCCCTGCTTTAGTTTTAACACGCTCCTTAATTTTAGATCTCATTATGCTCAGAAATAATCCCATGTGTTTCCAATGTGTACTACATAGAAAATAATGGAATTTACAAGCAAATACTCCATGTTAAGAGGCTTAAAAAAAGTGTCTCTTGTGAAGTAATCTAACCTGTGTACTCCAAACTGTACATTTCCACAAGGAGAAAACACAGAAATAACAACTAAAATTACCCATATTCACTCTGAAGCACCAGTGGAGTGTTTCATCCCTTCTGACCTTTGTAGATTTACTGCTACATCTGCTGCTGCTGTGTCACTAAATTGCTCTTGTGCAGCAACCAGCTACCAGGTAGCTAACTGGAACAGTAAAAGCAGAATGTAGGTTAACACATCAGAGTTGCATGCACCAGGCTTTAAATGTAACTGACTCAAATCTTATTTGGTTGAAAGAATCATCTGGCAGTGGGGTAACATTATGTTCCTCAATCCATATTTACATTGATTGCAATTTTTTTTTTGTGTAAACCTCTGTCTAGAAAATCCATTCTTCCACACACAAAAAAGGCAGCGTTTAACTGTTTGTTGTGACACTGAAATAGAGCTGCAATGATTAATCAATAGACAAAAAATGAATCATCGGCAACTATTATGATAAATTCAAATAATCATTTTTGTCTTTTTTTTTTGTTAAGCAAATATGCCCAAAATGTGTTGCTTTTAGCTTCTCAAATGTGATGATTTCATATTTTTCTTTGTCTTACGAGATAGTGAACTGAATCATTTGGGGTTTTAGACTGTTGCTTGGCAGTGTTGAGCAAGTTACAAAAAATTTGTAATGAGTTACAGTTACTATTTGTCTCAAAAGGTAATTGATTTCCAATTACCAATTACTGCATATAATAAGTAATTAGATACAAGCAACTTCCCCATCATATTAAACTCAAAAGTATAACTTGTGTCAAAAGTGTAAGCTCTCAGAGTTCAATCCACTAAAGAGTCTGTTATGTTTTCTCCACAACCACAAATCAGTTCAGTTCAGTCCAGTTTCACAAACATAAGAAAAGGCAACAGAAGCTCCGTGTTTTACCACAGATCCACAACTCAAACCAGGAACAACAGCAGCAGTTGAGTAGCAGGTATATTATTTACAATATATAACGTTAGAACTCCTGAGACAAGGCTTATGTTTTACCACAAGTTGGCTACAATGATGTGGACTTTACAACACGGCTCTGAGACACAGTCAGGTCAGATGATGTTGTGTTTGCATTGTGTGTGTGTTTGTCTGTCATCCTCTGTAGTTGCTGCAGTGCTACACTATTTTCACCTGAGACAAAAGTAACAAGTAACGAGCCCATTTAAATCTCTGTCGTTGTAATTGTGGTCTATAACTTGACAAAATAATTAGTAACATCACTAGTTACTGCAAAAAGTAGTGAGATGTGTTATTCCCAGACAATATAAGACAGTTAAAGATGTCGCCTTGCACTCTGGGAAATTATAACTATTATACTATTATATTTTTAGAAATTTCATGGAAAAAATCTACAGATTAATCGACAGTGAAAATAATTGTTAGTTGCAGGCCTACTTTAAATGATGTGAAGTGGACAGTGTGCATTTTGAATATGTATCTATATCTATCTATCTATATATATATAGATAGATAGATATATATAGATACAGTATAAAGATAGGTAAATAGCATTTATGTTCACTATGGGATTTAACACTGTGACCTTGTGGCTGAAACACTGCACGCCTGACGTACAGATGTACAGCTGCTAAAACAGAGGCTACTGACCCTTAGAGACACACACACACACACACACACACACACACACACACACACACACACACACACAGGTCTGCAGCTGCAAAGAGTTTGGATTGACCTCAGTTTCTCCATCTTTCTTTCTGTGTCGTTCTGCCATCTCTCTTTCTCTCACTCTCTGATCTTTCTGGGTGCTTATATTTTCCCAGGGTGCTTCCTGTGGCAACACATGGTGTCAATAATGAGCCCCCCCCCTACACACACACACACACACAGACACACACTCGCAGACACTTTCCCCTCCTCCGCTACTCTAAATCCTTCATCCCCTCTTGCCTACTTCTTTCTTTCCTGTCCCTCTCTGCTCTTTCTGCCCTTATCTCTTTCATTCCTTGGCCTCCTGATCCTCTTTCGTCTCCTCCTTTTCTCTCCCCTTCCTCTCCTCTCCTTTCTCCTCGGTGTCCTTACCCCTCCCTCTCACTATTTGCCCACCTCTGTCCCTCTTTTTTCCTCTCCCTTCCTTTCTTTCCCTCCAAACCATCTTTTCTCATCCTGTCGTTGAACAGATGACATATTGTTCCATTACAAATCAGCAAATAAACATTTTAAATAATATCTGTAGTTTTCTATAGCTGGTGTGCATTATTTTATGAAATCAGGAACTATAAATAAAAAAAAAAATGGGTGATGATGGACCAAGCTCTCCCCTTTTTTTAACACCTCTAACCATTAAAATCAACCTGTACTTTTGTGTTTTACTATTTCATTCCCTTGTCTCTCCTCTACCCCCTTCGTGCATTTCCCCCCTCATCTTGTCCTCCCCCCTCCTCTTCTTTGCTGTCTCTCTTTCATCATGTGTAGGAGTACCACTGACAACCTCTGCGGCCATAGGCGAGCTCAATGTCTGGCTGCCTCAGTTTGTTTGTCTTGCTACTCCTTCACCGTTGGTTTCTGGAGGTCTTATTGTTTTGTTCCAGCTCATATCACTTCAGTTCAAAACCTCTGTTTATCCACAGCGAACACACTGAGAGCAAGCTGTCTTTTACAGGAGGAATCTGTCCTACACAGGCAGTTCAAAGACAGCCATAAAGCAAGACAGACACCCCCCCAGCTCTAGTTTGTATTTTTTTTAGTTTGCTGGGTTTTGTTTGTATATGTTCTCAGTTAAACTTTGGGAGCTAGTTCTCAGTTTGTTGATTCTGGGCTGGGATGGTTTTCATGTATTTTGTTTCATGTAGGTCATGCACCAATATGGATTCATTTAATCAGAAATTATTCATTTTGGATCAATCAGATTATAAGCATTTAATTTAAAGATTTAATAATATAATGATTGCAATTTGATAATATGCATTCCCAGATTGAAATGATGTCAAAATTGTGGACATGACTTGATCTCCGTCGGACTCAAGGCATGAATTTGATCGGACAAAACTTGACAAAATCAAAAAGGATTGGCAAATCAGTTTTTTAAAGATTATTTTTGGGGCTCTTTGCCTTTTACTTGAGTCAATGAAGAGAGACAGGAAACACAAGCGGAGAGGGAGGGGTATGGCATGCAATAAGGATCCCCTGGCCAGGAGTCAAGTCGTGGACGTAGCAGTTGTGTGCTATGTGACTTAACCATTGGGCAACCGTGGCAGCTGGCAAATCAGTTTTGACACTGATGACTCATAACCTCTGTTGAAAACCAAAATTCAATATTTCCTAGAATTGTAACCAAAATCTGCTCCTTTGTCTCCTGAAATCACACGTGTGACACATGCAGCAGCCACAATGGCTTGAGGCCAACATCAGTGTGAAAATACCTTAATTTGCAATGCCACTGATAGCTGGTAGATGCTCCGAATGAATCACATTAAAAGAAACTCTCCAGAAATACAAAAATCAATAAGGTTAGGCTTCAGTCACTAAATTCAGACCATCTAATAAGTGTGCTGGTGGTAATTTTGTAGATTATTGCTCAGTGTATAAGATTTGAAGATTTATAGTAGCTTTGATGTCTGCTGTGTGGGTTTGCTTGCAGTGGTGAGATGAACAGCTGTCACAATATTTCAGTTGTCAGTTTAATGCTATTTGATTATGATACCTTCTCAGAGAAGGTATCAGAGGAGCGTAGGGCTGGACGGTTAATTGAAGTTTAATCGTGATATCGATTTTGGCCTCCCACGATGATAAAAACGTAGGTAATAATCGACTTAAAACGATTATTGTTCCGCCCGGCGAGGCACACCTGTGACATAAATCCAACGCCCCCGTCTTTTCCAGCAAGTTGTGTGTCCCGCCCCTTATGTTAGACCCGCTGGAGGAACGGTGTGTTTCTGCGCAGATGTGGGAGATTTAAAATGACAGAAAGGCCTTTGGTTGACAAGAAGAAAGGTAGGACTGTAACATCTTCAGTGCTCTCAAGTTTCATGAAAGGTTTGGCGTGACATCACACA